>NC_141151.1:39969296-40288463 GCF_053477565.2 Lygodium microphyllum
TCGGGATGGATTTGTGGGTGATTGGTGGAAAAGGGATGCTTATGAACTTCTTCTTTCTCTCATAAAAATCCCGGGGGGAGGGGGGGGGATCTAGTGGGAAGGGGGTTTAAGAAAACCCCTCATCTTCTCTACAAAGACCCGGGGGGGCGGGGGGGGGGGGGGGAGGATGTAGTGGGAAGGGGGTTTAAGGAAACCCCTCATCTTCTCTACAAAGACCCGGGGGGGGGGGGGGGGGGGTAGGGATGGGCTTAAGGGGAATATAGTGGGAAGGGGGGCCTAGGGGAGCCCCTTTAGAAGCTTCTTAAAGAAGCTTCTAAGAAGCTTCTGGTGGGGCAGAACACCACGTGGAAGAGGGAGGATAAAATGACGTGGAAGAGGATGAGGACAATTCGGAAGGACTTGGTGGTAACCGTGAGCTCAACGACAGTAGACGGCATCAACGGCAGCAGCCCGACCGTTGGCTAGTGAAGGCGGGATGGCTCGCACAACAGCAGTCAGCTTGCGGCCTCTCCTTCTGTCCAACATCAGTGTTTGGCTCTATGGCAGCGGCTTCTCCAGCACGACCTCTCCCTTTGGCCATGGCGCCCAGCTTCTCAGCTTCCTCTCCTCTCTCATGACGTCTCCTGCAACCTCCCTCTACCTTGTTACCTCCCCTAGGGGGGGTTTTATTAGGTCAAGGGGGGAGAGGGGACCTCCCCCATGTGGGCTGTGCATGCAGCCCACGAATCCCCCTTGGTTACCACCTCTCCCACCTAGCCATCCCCTTCCCTCAGCCATGCATCGATTGAGGGAAAATAAGTAAAAAAATTTGCAGTAAATGTCCCCTTTATCCACTTAACGTCCTCCTAAGAGGGAGTTTTCCCGTGGTTTATGCGGTTTTGAGCCCCGGTCCCGGTTTGCCAATGCGGAGGCCTTGATTCCTCACGTATGGTTTACAGGTTACACTGCCTGTAACTCCAATATCGAAAATAACCTTTGCATGAGTTTCACATGGGGTGTGGAAAGTCGGCCTAGTAATATTTTTAAGTGGAAATATTACATACTCTCCCCCTCGGAGGAATCGAGATGTCCTCATCTCGAGATGAACTAGGGATATTGTTGGATGAGAGTGTTTTCATCCATCCAGGTGGCATCCTCCTCGGGATAATCTTTCCACTGGACGAGGCATTCTCTCAAGATTCTGGATCTCAGTTGTCTCTCCCTAACATCTAAGATCCTGTCAGGCCGTAGCTCAAGGACTCTTTGGCTAGGCATTACAACTTGTTGGTCATCAAGTACATGGCTAGGATTAGGTATACACTTATTCAATAGGCTGATATGGAATACATTATGAACCTTTAGATTCTCATGGAGTTGCAGTCTATAAGCATTGGGTCCTAGGCACTTGAGGATCTTGTATGGCCCACAATACCTTGGACTTAGCTTCTTGCAATTCCCTAAGGATAGGGAACTATTCTTTGGCCGTACGCGAATGAAGAGCATGTCTCCTTCCTCAAAGGTTCTATCTTGACGCTTCAAATCCGCGTATGCCTTCTGTCTATCCTTGGCGGCTTGGATGTCCTGTCTTATTGACTTCATTTGGTCATCCATCTCTTCTAGCATCTACCTTGAAGCTTCAACCCTCAAGGTTGGATTTGAGAATTTTAGGGGATTTCGACAGTCATGCCCATACAATGCTTGGAAAGGGGTCATCTGAATGATTTGTTGGTAAGAAGCATTGTAGGCAAACTCAACTAGTGGCAAGTATTGAATCCATCTTTTTGGTTCACGGCAGCAGTGTGCCCTTAGCATATCCTCGATGACTTGATTGACTTGCTCCGTTTGACCATCAGTTTGGGGATGGTAAGTTGTAATAAAACAAAGTTGAGTCCCAATGGCTTCAAAGATAGCTCTCCAAAAGTGTGATGTGAAGAGGGAATCACGATCACTAATGATTCTTCTGGGTAACCCATGTAGCTTGGATATCTCCTTGATAAACAACCTTGCAATGTCTGAGGCTTTATAGTTTGTCTTAACAAGAATAAGGTGTGCAACCTTAGTAAGCATATCAACCACAACCATGATGGAGTTGTATCCTCCCTGAACTTGGGGTAGGCCAATAACAAAGTCCATACTGATGAATTCCCATTTCATTTGGGGAATGTCAAGTGGTTGCAACTTTCCTGGCATTTTGACATGTTTGGCTTTGATTTGTTGACAAGACAAACACTCAGTGACATATTTGAGGATGTCACCTTTAAGCCTCTCCCAATAGTAGCTCTTCCTAAATTTATTGAGAGTCTTGGCATAGCCAAGATGTACTGAGAAAGGGAAATCATGAGCTTCCCACAGTATCTTCTGTTTGAGTGACTAGCTTGCCGGTATGCATAATCTCGTTCTATAGTAGACAAGTCCACTATTGATAGAGAATTCATGATACTTAGCCTGTAGCTTTTGATCCTGATCCTTGATAGGGATCTCCCTTAGCATCTTCTAATAGGTTGGATCATGGCATGCTTCTTCTCTAGCTAGTTCAAGTATTGGGTTGTTTGGCATGGATACCTTTGTGGCTAGAGATCTAGATGTTGATGGATTTTGCAAGATTAGAGAATTAAGGAATGCCTTGCAACTGAGTGCATCAGCAACTACATTCTCCTTTCCCGGTCGGTATTTGATTTCAAAATCATACTCCTCCAGCACTTCAATCCACCGACGTTGCCTCATGTTGAGCTTGTTCTGGGTAAAGATCCACTTGATACTTTTATGATCCGTTACTAGAGTAAACTTGTTACCCAATAGGTAGTGTCTCCAAAGCTTTAGAGCATGGATGACAGCTAACAGTTCTAGATTATGGGTAGCACAATTCTTCTCATGATTCTTCAGTTTCCTTGAAGAGTATGCTACAGGATGACCTTCTTGCATGAGCACACATCCTAAGGCAAGCGTGCTAGCATCAGTTACTACTTCGAACTCCTTACTGAGGTCCAAAAGTTTCAAGATAGGTGTTGACACTAAACTTTGCTTTAATCTATCAAATCTAGATTGTTCAGTGGTTGACCATGCAATGGATGTTTGCTTCTTTAGTAAATCCATCAGAGGTGCTGCAGTCAAAGCATAGTTTTTGATGAATACCCTATACCATCCTGTCAATCCAAGAAAATTGCGTATTTCTTTGATAGTTATTGGTATTGGCCATTCTAGAACATCTCTAACTTTGACCGGATCCACTGAGATTCCTTCCATTGATATGATGAATCCTAGATATTCAATCTGACGTTTAAAGAATGCATACTTCTTCATCTTAGCATAGAGCGTGTGTGCCCTCATTGTGTCAAGGACAATCCGAAGCTGGGGTTCATGATCTTCTTCTTGTTTGGAATAGACTAGGGTATTGCCGAAGAAGATGAGTACCAATTCATCAAGATATGGCCTAAAGATATCCTGCATTAACCTGTTGAAGGTGGCAAGTGCATTCATAAGCCTGAATGACATAACTAGGAACTCAAAGTGTCCATATCTTGTGTTGAAGGCTGTCTTTGGGATATCTTCTTCCTTGATCCTTATCTAATAGTAACCAGACCTAAGATCAATCTTGGAGAAGATCTTCACACCCTAAAGATGATCAAGAAGCTCATCTATTCTAGGAATAGGGTACTTGTTCTTAATAGTTGATTGATTCAACCCTCTATAATCAATACACAGTCAAAGCGTTCCATCTTTCTTTTTCTGGAACACCACTGGAGCTCCCCATGGTGAATTGCTAGGATGGATGTAGCCCTGATCTAATAGTTACTTGAGTTGCTCCTTCAGCTCAATTACTTCCGGGATGGACATCCTATAAGGCCTCTTTGCAATTGGCGCATCTCCTGGCACTAGCTTGATCTCATGATCCACTTCTCTTTGAGGCGAGAGTCTTGTTAGCTCTTCAGGAAATACGTCTGCGTACTCCTTTAGCCATAAAGGTTCTTCACTAGACTCCTGCTTTTGATCTAGCTTATTAAGCTTAATCAAGTAGACAGTCAGTCCCTTTCTAACTCATTTTATAATCCGAGATGCTTTAGCCAATCGAATTTTCAGCTTTCCAGCCTCTCCTTGAGTTGTGACCAATTCCCCTTTAGAGTTTCGAAAGGAAACTTGGCCCTTTCCACAATGAATGTGGGCATCCTTAGGTTTAAGCCAATCCATTCTGAGTGAACACTCATGGATACCTAGGTTCATGACCCTGAATCTGACCGAAGTCGACTTTTCTCCCAAAAATAATTCCACCTTAGCAGTTTGCCTAGTACAAGTGACCTCACGACCATTTGCGAATTCCACAAGCAAGGTAGGTGCTTCTACTGTGGCTATTCCTAATCTTCTTGCACAAGCTGGTGAGATAAAGGAATGTGTACTGCCACAATCAATCAAGGTTTTGAAACCTTTACCTTGATAGTCCGATGGTGTCTGAATCACCGAAAACTGGCGATTTGGGCCTTTCTTGTGAAGGGCAGCATGGACTGCTGCCCTTTCAAACTCTACTTCCATGGTCGGATCTTCTTCTTTGCCTATTTCCCTATTGGCAACACATGCGGTTCTCCCATAGCTTTACTTCTTCTTATTAAGAAAAAAAAAATCCTTCGTTGGTTCGCTCTGATACCAACTATAACGTGTCCACCTCTTCCCTTTCAGGACATGTCTTAGCAGTCCATCGGAAAGAGAGTCTAGAAAGCTCCGCCCGGCACTCCCATGGAATGTTACAGGGTTTGCGAAAGGGTTCTTGTGAAGGGACTTGCGGAAATAGGGACTTTAAATCCAGGCTAGGAATGGGCTTGCGGTGATTGGTGGGAAGGGCTTTATAGGCTTCGACTTCTTCTCTTCAAATTTCGAGGCTCGGGATGGATTTGTGGGTGATTGGTGGAAAAGGGATGCTTATGAACTTCTTCTTTCTCTCATAAAAATCTCGGGGATGGGGGGGGGGGAGGATCTAGTGGGAAGGGGGTTTAAGAAAACCCCTCATCTTCTCTACAAAGACCTGGGGGGGGGCAGGGATGGACGTAAGGGGAATCTAGTGGGAAGGGGGGCCCCTTAGAAGCTTCTGGTGGGGCAGAACACCACGTGGAAGAGGGAGGATAAAAAGACCTGGAAGAGGATGAGGACGATTCGGAAGGTCTTGGTGGTGGCCGTGAGCTCAACGATAGTAGGCGGCGTCAACGGCAACAGCCCGCGGCCATTAGCGTAGTGAAGGCGGGATGGCTCGCACGGCAGTAGTTAGCTCGCGGCCTCTCCTTCTATCCGTCAGTGTGTGGATCTACGGCAGCGGCTTCTCCAGCACAACCTCTCCCTTTGGCCATGGCACGCAGCTTCTCAGCTTTCTCTCCTCTCTCACGACGTCTCCTGCAGCCTCCCTCTACCTTGTTAACCCCCCCCCCCCCCCCTAGGGGGGGTTTTTATAGGTCAAGGGGGGGAGAGGGACCTCCCCCACGTGGCTTGTGCATGCAGCCCACGACTCCCCCTTGGTTACCACCTCTCCCACCTAGCCATCCCCTTCCTTGAGCCACGCATCGAGTGGGGGAAAATAAGTAAAAAAATTTGCAGTAAATTTTCCCTTTATCCACTTAACCTCCTCCCAAGAGGGAGTTTTCCCGCGGGTTATGCGGTTTTGAACCCCGGTCCCGGTTTGCCAATGCAGAGACCTTGATTCCTCGCGTACGGTTTACAGGTTACACTGCCAGTAACTCCAATATCAAAAATAACCTTTGCATGAGTTTAACGTGGGGTGTGGAAAGTCGGTCCAGTAATATTTTTAAGTGGAAATATTACACAAACACTCATTTTTATCATCATTCTATCTTGATTCCAATACACTATATATTATCATATGCACCCTTTTCTAATATGTGAAATTAGATGACATGAACCATCACATGTCTCTACATAACTTGGACTTTAGAAATCCTGTATCGCTCAAACCATTCAGCATGGGTAGTCATATGATTAGATATACTTGAATCAATATGACCCCTTTCCTCTAACAACATTCATCATATATTGCATGACAAACAAACAATCATTTTTATCATCATTCTATCTTGAATCCAATACATAATGTAATCGGGTTCAAGCATCACCGCAACAAGGTAAAGTGTTGACATACTCAAAGCTGACACAGGTGGATACCAACATCACAGTCTACAGTCAACGTTCAGAGTACAAAGACTCATCGTCAAAACAATGAAGAGAAAGATGTAGTACACGACCAAAACTCTCAAGTGTATATTGATATATATGGAATCAGTACAACAATCTCAATAGAGATGGAATTGTTAATAAATAGCTACACCTAAGAAATCACTAAAAGAACCACATCGTGTAATAGACTCAAAACAAACAGTAATACAAAAGGAAATGCTTGTACTACTACCAAAACATGTATCATCTTAGGACATACAAAAGGGAAACAACTCTGCTACTATTGTAGCACTCAAGATGCCAATTAAAGGATTGGTCAAAAGACCCAATTGACACATGATTAATACACAAAGGAACCTTGAAAGATGAAGGAATAGTTGAACCAATAGTCTAACCCATGGCTTGGGTAGGTCTCTCCTTTATATAGCCTACTACAAGCTATGATATTCTTTGCACCCATGTGCTATACCGATGAACATTACTACTACTACACCTGTCTGCACATTAATGTGCCATTGGCTACTTGCTTTAAACATCACTAACTGCTACCACCCTTAACATTGGCATGCACAGTGGACCAAGACCCATAGAGTTGTTCACATTGATGTTGGCTTTATCATCAGTGGTGGCTAGTGCATTGTTATGCTAGATTTGGTCTTGGTGCGAATGTGGGGCAATGAGTACCAGAACCAGAGTGTCGGGATGGATGAAAGTAAGGGGTGGGTGGGTTGGGTTTTAGTGGGGGCCACAGACAGGGTGCTACCAAATTGAGTGGTTGGGGTCACAATGGAGGGAGCAAGTTATACTACAGGTGTTGTTGTTGTAGCTAGAGATCCATTTGAGTCCACAAGGGAGGTTGTGACATAGTGTGAAAGATGAGCTCGAACGCAAGCTTTTCCAAGTAGATTAATCCTAGCCAGATTTG
The DNA here is from genome assembly GCF_053477565.2 of Lygodium microphyllum. Lineage (NCBI taxonomy): Eukaryota > Viridiplantae > Streptophyta > Polypodiopsida > Schizaeales > Lygodiaceae > Lygodium > Lygodium microphyllum. The sequence continues at coordinate 39,976,369 of NC_141151.1, forward strand.
GTATTTGAACTAGTCATGAATATTCCATTCTCTACAAGCTCTATCTTCTTTCCACCTTTGTATATTTGTTCTCCAATCAAACCATGCATCACACCAATAACATTAACTATAGACTCAACTAGTTGCAATTCCTGAAGATCAAAGGGATAGATATCTATAAGACAAACAAACAGATGTTATAATGGAAAACCTTAAACCAAGTTTATGAAAAGAAAGTCTTTAAGAATTAAATTCTTACAATTTGGTCTATGCATTAGAAAATTTGAAGTTCCAGGTTTCAAATATAGTTCTCTATGCATAAACACATGTTGCACCACTACCTCTTTTATGCTATTCTTATTTACTCCAAGCTTGAAATCACAGATTCTACCCTTCCAAGAAGAAATGAGCGAGCTCTCATATAGTTGAAGTTTTCAACGACTCTCCTGGCCACCTCTTCCTTGGCCACTAATCCTTCTATGTTATGAATAGTTCGAAATTTTAGTTGGTTGAAGGCGCGGCTCTCCAGGGTGATGCTGTACTGCACTCTCTCCTCTTCTGTGAATGGAAGCCGGTGGGCACGGTCTTTGAGAGCGAATTTTTGATGTCGATAAGTGCTTAAAAATAACTAAAAATTACGAATATCAAGGGAAAAATATTCAACGTCGAAGGCGGCGGCTCCAGCTAGGATGATTTTAAGCACCAAGTGAAATACGACTCTTAAAAGGCGCCCGAGCGACACTTGTTGATTTTTGATAATTTTTTAGACTGCCGTACAGGTTGTCAAGAGTTATCAGTCAATGCGAGATGTAAAGCCGAATGAGCAAAAATTTACAGCACTCAAATCGGAGCCAGGACGGGGAAATGGCCACAAAAGGGGCAAGATATGAAAAGGTGGACATTTGAGAGGGCCAAAAGGGGTGCCCTTTGGAGCCTTTGTGCGCCTCCCTCCCCCCCCCGCCCGGCCAAAAAAAAAATTATGCATCCTACATCAAAAAATGTGGAGAGAGAATGAGGGATGAAGAAAAAACGTGGAGCAACATGGCGGCCGTTTTTTGCCCCCTCTCATGATGGAGATGGAGTATTCAGGCTGAAAGCAACCCATACAATCGATCATGGGGCTGATCTTCCCTCTCTTGACTGGTCTTATCGCCTGTCTTCACCCATACAATGGTGGCCTGAATGAAGAGAGCCAATTCTAGTATTTCTCTCTCCTCCCTCTCTCTCCCTTAAGGGGCTGTTCTTGTGTGGATGAAGACAATGAAGAATGGTGGAGGAAAGCTTGTTCGGATGAGACCGGACTGCTTCTGGATGGATGAAGACATGAAGAGTGCTGTTCTTGAAGATGCTGAGCATTAAATGCATGTTGGAAATCAATCCCGTAATCAAGGCCAAGAAACCGAGACCCGAAAATAAGCGGTAATGATATTTTTTATAAAGAAAAATGATTTTCTAATGCTATTTGCTTTATGAAACCTTGTTCATATGGGATGAAAGTTCATTATGATATTGTTTGCCATGAGTTTCAACTGTTTGCAACCTGAAAATCATAAAATATAAGGCTACATGACCAGAATTAGTGTCAAAATACATGAAAACATGCGTTTTAAGGGTAAAATTGGGTTTTTTGCTATATAAATGAGAAATATGATATCTCACACCAACTAAATGATAGCCTCCAATTTTGTCATCAAAAAGGCTAAAAGCATGTGGCTCTACATCGACAAGTTATTCACTTTATCAAAAATGTTTGTGATATTGTATCTAAGTTGTACTTCATTGATATATATTTTTACCATTGTAAATGCTTGGCTTGGAGCTATAAAAGCCATTGCATATGTTATTTTAGTAGGTCCACATTGTAAAGCCATGAGCATGAGAAGTAGTGTGTGTGTTTGCAAAAGTTGAAAGGTTTTAATGTTTCAATGTTCATAGACCTCCTTTCTAAGGTCTAAGAATGCTCATGTAAAACGAACCCTTAAAGGAATACGAAAAGGTGGAATATGAAAAGGTGGAAATGAAGAGCCATGCAATTTGTGGAAAAAGGTGGTTTGGGGAGTTACAACTTCTCTTTCTCTCCTTTATCTAGCTACTTGCATGTATCTTCTTTTCTCTCTTGCATTGGCACAACTCTTGCTCTCTTTCCTTTCTTGTGCTTTCTTGCTTTATCTCTTCCATGGAAGGAGAGAGTGAGGATGAAGATGATGGTCTTATCTCTTGTGTGCCCAAATCTTGTGTGTGAGCATGGTTTCTTGTTGAGAGGAAGGGTGTTTCTTGCAGGTTTTGGAGAGCACGGGCATTGTAGATGCCACCATGAGGCCTGTTCTCTTGGTAGATTAGGTGCTGTCCTTGGGCTGTTCATTTTTGGCGATCCTGCCAGGGGCCTACTCATGGATGCTCTCGAGCTTTGCATGAAGGAAATGAGAAAAGTGTATTGCAGCTTGCTGTGTGGAGAAGTTGAAGGCTTGATGTGGCAACTGCTGTAACTTGTGATAAGCAAACGGAGGAGGAGGGGCCATGTCTTCGAATGGTGAGGTATGCAAGTGTCCATGCTCATTTGGGCCGCATAGGCAAGAAGAGAGATGATCTCGAGTCACTTGCATATACTTTAATTTTTTTGCTTCTGGTCGGTGCCGACGAAGGCCTTCGAATTGTCGTTCTTGTAGTCCCACTGGTCGGCCCAGGTCAAACCATCCTGGTTGTTGAAGGGAGCGGCCATGGCGGAAAGGAGGAGGTCTCGAGGCAAGAAAACAGCGGGGACAAAGAATATGGAAAGGAAGAGGTGGAGAGGGAGACGCTTGGCACTCCTGCAAGGAAGACACGTAGGGAGAGAGGGTGGACTGCTTCAGAGAGACGGAGGATATGGAAAAAGGCCGTAAAGAGAAGGACGATTGCTTGGAGAGAGAGAGCGAGAGAGATATGTCTGTCTCGCAGTACGATGTCATCAATAGAAGTCCTCCCAGGAGTCCCACAGGCCATCTGGTTGGTCCCCCATCCCTAATATAGAAATGTATCATGGTGAAGAAAAATCATGCCAATATCAGTGCAATCAGAATGTTGCTTGGCGATGGCAACAGGCAACATCCTCATTTCAGATTCATCCCAGCCGCAAATCGGCTCTCTTCCAGGCCTTTGCATTCTCAAGGAAGCTGCGTGCGGGATGCCACATGCATCATCCATGATGCCGCCATCGACACAGACGATTGGAGAGATCGCATCCTTGATAATGATGGAAACATCGACAATGTCGAGCAGGAGCGGCTCCACACACCCGACAACGACTCGTCATCTCCACATGATTATGAGGAAGGAGCGGAGGAAGAAGACCGCCATGGCAGTGCTGCAAAAAATCAAGAATTATCGACGAGGTCAGAAATGGGGGAGCAATAGCACAGTCGGATCCACGCTGGCCTAATGAGCAAGGCATTGAGGTGGGGCAGGATGGGGAAGCAACAGTGAAAGGCCCATGGATGGAGCCTGTGCATGCAGTGCAGGATCCAATGTCGAAGGAGGAGCTGCAAGAGGACAAAGTCAGTCCTGGATTATTAATGTAAGAAGCAGAAGAAGAGCAGGAGGAGGAAATAGCATAATTCTTGGAGGTCATGGGGGAGTTTGGGGACATATTGATTCACTCTAAGGAAACAACCAATGTCAGAAATCTTCTACATCAGCATCTCTGATATGAAGATGGATAGCGCTGAAGCCATGTACCATCGAATCCCCTCATCTTGACTGGAGTTGCTGAAGAATAAGGTCAAGCATGCTTGATCAGTGCCGCCAGAAGAGATTTGTGATCTTCCAGGCCAGCTGAGCCAACTTGGAGGAGAGATATGGCACTAGATATCATGGCTTGTGTAATGAATGAAGAAGTGAATGAAGAAGAAGAGGAAGCAGCAACGATAGTCTTTCGCCAAAGCAGAGAAACAACGGCCCAAATTTGTAGTGACTCTTATTTTTCCTCACACCCTCATCCATGCGACATCAGCACGAAACGGCAACCACAAAGAAGGATAAGATAATATTATACTTTTATCATAACCTTAAAATCCTAAGGTCTTTATAAAGCTAGTTCATATGCCATACATATAAAAGAAAGCCAAAGCATTAGAATCTTTCGGGTGGGAGAACATTAAAGATTAATCTGATGAAGTGGGAGTGCTACTTTGAAGATTCTTTTGTGGGTTTTTCACATTTTTGGTGTCAAATTGGTGGATTTTCAATGTTTCTTCTTCATGGAGATAGTGTGTCTCCCAAAATCAAAGTGTTGTGGTATTCATCCTTATCAGTGTATTAGTCAGTGATGGGTGTTTGGAATCAAGCCAAAAAATTGATGTGAAGAGATAGTGGTTGTTGAAGAAGTGGACAAATGATCCATGGAAGTGTGAAGAAATGAGAAGAAGGATATGAAGTTTTTCTTGAAGCTTACAATGGAAGTTTATTATGGTTCTTTGGTTCGCAGGAGCTCACCAATTTAAGTGTGGGAGGAATGATAGCCTCCAATTTTGTCATCAAAAAGGCTAAAAGCATGTGGCTCTACATCGACAAGTTATTCACTTTATCAAAAATGTTTGTGATATTGTATCTAAGTTGTACTTCATTGATATATATTTTTACTATTGTAAATGCTTGGCTTGGAGCTATAAAAGCCATTGCATATGTTATTTTAGTAGGTCCACATTGTAAAGCCATGAGCATGAGAAGTAGTGTGTGTGTTTGCAAAAGTTGAAAGGTTTTAATGTTTCAATGTTCATAGACCTCCTTTCTAAGGTCTAAGAATGCTCATGTAAAACGAACCCTTAAAGGAATATGAAAAGGTGGAAATGAAGAGCCATGCAATTTGTGGAAAAAGGTGGTTTGGGGAGTTACAACTTCTCTTTCTCTCCTTTATCTAGCTACTTGCATGTATCTTCTTTTCTCTCTTGCATTGGCACAACTCTTGCTCTCTTTCCTTTCTTGTGCTTTCTTGCTTTATCTCTTCCATGGAAGGAGAGAGTGAGGATGAAGATGATGGTCTTATCTCTTGTGTGCCCAAATCTTGTGTGTGAGCATGGTTTCTTGTTGAGAGGAAGGGTGTTTCTTGCAGGTTTTGGAGAGCACGGGCATTGTAGATGCCACCATGAGGCCTGCTCTCTTGGTAGATTAGGGTGCTGTCCTTGGGCTATTCACTAAATCTGAGTTTTTGCTGTCAATGAACCTAAGGGCCACAGCCCACAATAAATTTTCATTTTCCGTCATTATTTATTAAAGAAAAATATGAAAAAAATGCCCAAAAATGAGAAAAATGGGTTTAAAATTAGGGAAAAATGAAAAATGGACTGAGAAAAATTAGGGGAAATTATATCTATGTTTGTGCAATGTATAACGATGGCAAAGCATGAGGTTGGCCTCGGTTTGTCCCCGTTTCTATGTTTTGTGTGTATTTATTGTTCTTTTAAAAGGGAAAAATACATAGAAACCCTATTTAACCGATCAGTGATGTAAAATGCTAAGAGTTAGATGAAAAGGGGCTGAAACATTGAAAGATAAAGAAAAGATTTGATTTATGCATTGCACTTGGCATATAGAAACCGGTTTAAATAAAGAGGATGGTAGCATGAGCATATGGCTCAGTGCCTCCTTTCAACGCAGCATGCGTTAGTGAAATTCATGGAAAGAATGCTTTATGCACTATGCACGATGCTGATTTTTCTTTTGTTTGAGCACATAGCCATACACAATTTGCATTAAGCATAATAATTAAAAGGTATCAGAAAAACCTCTTGGATGCATGGCACTTGTCTTCCTTAGGTTGAGACCAACGATGAGCGTGAGAGGATGCCCCAAGCTGTAGGTTAGTCGTTGGGTCCTAAGGGGAAATTGTAGTGAGGAATGGTACATCCTGGAACGTAAAATATTGGTATATTGAGAGGAGTTTGTGCTCGTTTGTGTTATATGTTTAGCAGCGCATCAAAGGGCCAATCCCTACGATGTAGGAGAGCTGCAGTGGGGCTCCAACTATTAGTCGGTGGAGTGCCTCGTATATGTGCGTGACGAGGAGTTATGCCTAAGTACTTTGGGATCTCCCTCTGAGGAGTTTTAGGGAAACGTTGGACTATAAACTATAAATGCAGGAATTAAGCTTTAAGACAGTTTGTCCTTTAGCATTGGATTGACGCTCCTAGTCTGCGCAGGGGACCTGTTAGCTTTATTCTATTGGTCGATAGACACCTTGAAGCGGTGGATATCAAGTTAGTCTGATAAAAACCTTGGTCATTTGTATGACGGTCAATCCAAGAAATCCCCAACACCCAAAGGATACTTTGTCTATCTTGAATAGTCTAGTGGGATCTTTGACACATTGGGCGATTTACTATTTTACCCTTTGCCCTGAAAGTGATACAATGCTTGAGTTTGGGTCACTATGGGAAAATACCCATGGAGCTACCTCTAAGATTAACATCCCATGGAGATTAGAGAAAAGGGAAATTGAAAGTAGTGCTACGATGACACAGTCATCTATGATGATTCATGATGATAATGTCATAGAAAAGACTGTGACAACGATGGTTACTATACACATAGGAGGACATGATGATTATGATCTAAAGATACATCCAATGCTAGTGCTTGACGCAGTTGGGTACCGTAGTGTGATTGCCAAGATCCATAAAGCATTGGATGATGTCCATGTGTGTGGAAAACCATTGTTAGTAAGGAAGACTTCATTAGGACCTATCCTAAGTTCTAGCAAAGTGGTGGCAGATGAGAATAGGCTTACTAGAACACCAGTAGCAGATGATGGGATAGATTCCCTATTGCATAGTGTTGGACTCCCTAAACCACTTTGTGAGTTGGCGGAAAGGGAAGTTCATGGAATTAATGACTCTTCCATACCAGTAAAGGTGGAAATGGAAGAGATTAAAGACCCTAACACACTGGTATTAGGCCAAGAGGAATACGAAGATTTTGATGACCCAGTCTTGATCCCAAAGGAGAGGACTAAATGCCCTCCTCTTTATAGGGATCTGCCACCAGTGATTTATGGGTTTCCAAATGAGGATTCGATGATTCATTTAAGAGAATATGGCCTAACTTGCATTGCAAGTGGATTCGACGATATACATCGGATGCTCGTATTCCCAAGTACCCTAAAGGGAGAGGCAAGGAAATGGTACTAGAACCTCCCAAGAGGGTCGATCAGATCATTTGAGGAGACTTGTGATAGATTTCTAGATGAGTATGAAAAGCAGCTCCCTATGATTCAAGTCTTAGGGCAGCTTATGCAGTTTAGACAGGAGTCTTATCTTTCTGTTAAGGAGTATGCTAGAGCCTTTGATAGTACTCTTAGGCTTTGGCCAAGAAGAGCCAGTGCATTACCAGATGATGTGCTATGTGAGCAGTTTCTGAATGGTCTAGAGATTAATGTGCAAATCCAAGTGGGACTGCGGAATCCTAAGTCGTTAAAGGAAGCAAAAATGCATGCCATTGATTATGAGGGTCATATTCAGAGTTGTTGGGAAAAATTTTGGAGTTTTTCCCGCTCCGTACAAGTGCATCCTAGCTTCCAACCATTTCTGCAAGAAGACAGCTCACTTGGTGATACCAAGGCAGCCTATGAGGGGAACCTTGGTGGCCAAAATCTCAAAGCAGAAAATGGCCATCCTATGAGTAGTAATGACATGTATCTCAGTGAAAAGGTTCCAAGCCATGTAAGTTCCATTAGGGCTTGCAACACTTCCATGAAAGGTAGTTGTGATGGCAATACGGATCGCACCAATGGGCCTATGAGTGTTGATAAGCATTCTGTGTGTGGTTCTAATTTTGTTGCTAGTAAGGCTCTTGCGAGACCTTTGGTGTTGGAATCATGCTTTTGGGTGGATGTTGTTCCCTCTAGTGAAAGCATGGTTCTTATGGAAGAAAATTTGCAGTATGGACGTAAACAAGTAAAGACATATTTTGTAAAGAGGATGCAAAATGCTAAAAGTCCACATGTGCTTCACAAAGGTAATAAGGATGTGAGGCCATTTGGCCATAGGGATAAGTTTGCATTGAGTTTGTTAGACCAGTGCAGCAAATTGAGGGAATGCAAGAATATTAAGGGAAATGTGAGCTGGGTTTGGAGACCCAAAATCTCCAAAAGTATGGCAGGAGTGTCGGATGTAAGGCCAAGGATCCCATCTAGATATATTTTGTCAAACCCCCAAGAGGATAAGACTGGATATACATTTGACAATATACATTGCCTTGGGATACACCCATGTGATGTGCCTAGGCTTGAAGCTCTACCTAGTTTGGGTTGCAGCACTGATTTATGTGAAAACCCAAATAGGGGAGGTTTGAATGAGTACAAAGCTATGATTCTTTCTGCCAAAGGAGCCACTCAGCCGCTTGAACGACCAGTTTATTCGGATGACAATAAATGTGGGACATGCGAGCCCACTGAGGCCGTTCATTCAGCTCATAGTGCCCAAGAAGGGATCGGCCTTATTGATGAGTTATTTGTGGAAAGGCTTGGACTTGTATCTCAAAAAAAAAAAAACCTAAGATCAAAAAATACAAGATCAAGCTTTAGCTAACTTGCATGAGTAGCATGGGGTTAGTCGACCTATGATATGCTATCCTTGGCACCCTGGGTAGTCTGATAGGGTGTGATGTATATGCCAAGGATATTAGTATTACGTGGACTACAATGACCTATCTAGTTTTAAGCTAGGAAGGCTAGCTGCTTTGGATATTATATCCAAATTTCATTAGGCCAAGAGGGCCAGTTGTCTGTTTAGTATGGGTGCGGTTAATGGTTTCTTGTTGTAGTTCTGTGCTAGACAGGTTCGAAAAAGAGCTTGGAAGGAGCCTTTTGTTGTGCGGAAGCTTCTCGTGGCCCTATCTAGGTGATATCTCTCCTTTATGAGTACCGTGTTTTTTTGCTATATGTGTCTGTGTACTTTTTGGGGGATTTTCTTTTCTTGTTGGGGACCGACGTCCAAGGCATGAAGTCCTAGGTTTAGGTTCAGTATGTTTGAGGGAGGTTTGAGTAGTCGTTGCCTCCTGTAAAGCCATTGCCAGACATGAAAGACCTGTTTTAGAAGGAGGTCCTAGTGACCCTGTTCTACTAGCTTGCTAGGCAGTTGTTCCAAGAGTTCTTGTTAGTTGTGAGGTAGTTAGAGAAGCTTGCCGAAAAAGGAAAAATGAGGATAAAGGAAAAGAAACCCTGAATATCCCAAAAGACAATAAATATATACAAAGGTGTGTAAAAAGGGGTTCTAACCCCTGCCAAAATAGAAAAGAAAAGAAAGGAAAATTTATAAGCAGTTGATCATCGCCTTGCGAAGGCCTGGTAGGTTTCTGGAGACGAGTCAGACCCGGAGCCGATGCCTTGTCTTCCTAGGGGAGGCATCTTGCTGGAAAAGAAGAAAGTAAGGAAGGTTGGAGCGAAAATAAAAGTGAGTGTCAAAAAAGGATTAAGTGTCGCCTTGCAAGGGCTTGGTAGGTTCTTGGGTACCGAGACAGGTCCTGAGGTTGATGCCCTGTTCTCCTTGGGTCACTACGCTCAGCTCCCTCCTTTTTGCCCGAGTATGGGGAAAATAAAACCCTAAAAGAAGAAGAAATGTGCTGAAAGAAAATACTTCTTGATCAGGCTATAGGAGTCCTCGCCTAGTAGGAGCTCCTAGTTGTGTTGTCCTTAGTTAGGTAGGTAGTTTAGACCACCACTTAGGGCGACCTCTTTGATAGTTTTTTTTAGTCTGGCCGTGTTGGAGCAGTTGGTTAGTGACTTGCTTCGGACCTTTTATCAGATTATGCTAGGCCTACTCCTTGTGGATAACATGCCTTGGTTTTGTCAGGGGGTAGGGTGAGCACTGTGCTGTGTGTTTTAATATGTATCTATTTTGTATTAGCTTGATGCTTCCTTTGGTTGTTTTGTGCAGATCTACTGTGGGATTCGACGGGCTGAGTCGCCCTATCTCGTGGTTGCCAATGAGAGCGGAGTTTTGATGCCGAGAAGTGCTTAAAAATAGCTAAAAATTACGAATATCAAGGGAAAAATATTCAACGTCGAAGGCGACGGCTCCAGCTAGGATGATTTTAAGCACTGTGAAATACGACTCTTAAAAGGCGCCCGAGTGACACTTGTTGATTTTTGATAATTTTTCAGACTGCCGTACGGGTTGTCAGGAGTTACCAGTCAATGCGAGATATAAAGCCGAATGCGCAAAAATTTAGAGCACTCGAATCGGAGCTAGGACGAGGAAATGGCCACAAAAGGGGCAAGATATGAAAAGGTGGACATTTGAGAGGGCCAAAAGGGGTGCCCTTTGGAGCCTTTGCCCCCCCCGCTCCCCCCCCAAAAAAAATTATGCATCCTATATAAAAAAAACATGGAGAGAGAATGACGAATGAAGAAAAAAAGTGGAGCAACATGGCGGCCGTTTTTTGCGCCCTCTCATGATGGAGATGGAGTATGCAGGCTGAAAGCAATCCATACAATCGATCATGGGGCTGATCTTCCCTCTCTTGACTGGTCTTATCGCCTATCTTCGCCCGTACAATGGTGGCCTGAATGAAGAGAGCCAATTCTAGTATTTCTCTCTCCTCTCTCTCTCTCTCCCTTAAGGGGATATTCTTGTGTGGATGAAGACAATGAAGAATGGTGGAGGAAAGCTTGTCCAGATGAGACCGAATTGCTTCTGAATGGATGAAGACATGAAGAGTGCTGTTCTTGAAGATAATGAGCATTAAATGCATGCTGGAAGCCAGTCCTGTAATCAAGGCCAAGAAATCGAGACCCGAAAATAAGCAGTAATGCTATTTTTTATAAAGAAAAATGATTTTTTAATGCTATTTGCTTTATGAAACCTTGTTTATATGGGATGAAAGTTCATTATGATATTGTTTGCCATGAGTTTCAACTTTTTGCAACCTAAAAGTTAGAAAATATAAGGCTACATGACCGGAATTAGTGTCAAATTACATGAAAACACGCGTTTTAAGGGTAAAATTGGGTTTTTTGCTATATAAATGAGAAATGTGATATGTCACACCAACTAAATCTGATTTTTTGCTGTCAATGAACCTAAGGGCCACAACCCACAATAAATTTTCATTTTCTGTCATTATTTATTAAAGAAAAATATGGAAAAAATTGCCCAAAAATGAAAAAAATGGGTTTAAAATTAGGGAAAAATAAAAAATGGACTGAGAAAAATTAGGGGAAATTATATCTATGTTTGTGCAATGTATAACGATGGCAAAGCATGAGGTTGGCCTCAATTTGTCCCCGTTTCTATGTTTTGTGTGTATTTATTGTTCTTTTAAAAGGGAAAAATACATAGAAACCCTATTTAACCGATCAGTGATGCAAAATGCTAAGAGTTAGATGAAAAGGGACTGAAACACTGAAAGATAAAGAAAAGATTTGATTTATGCATTGCACTTGGCATATAGAAACCGGTTTAAATAAAGAGGGTGGTAGCATGAGCATATGGCTCAGTGCCTCCTTTCAATGCAGCACGCGTTAGTGAAATTCATGGAAAGAATGCTTTATGCACTATGCACGATGCTGATTTTTCTTTTGTTTGAGCACACAGCCATACACAATTTGCATTAAGCATAATAATTAAAAGGTACCTTGAGAGGAGTTTGTGCTCGTTTGTGTTATATGTTTAGCAGCGCATCAAAGGGCCAATCCCTACGATGTAGGAGAGCTGCAGTGGGGCTCCGACTATTAGTCGGTGGAGTGCCTCCTATATGTGCGTGACGAGGCGTTATGCCTAAGTACTTTGGGATCTCCCTCTGAGGAGTTTTAGGAAAACGTTGGACTATAAACTATAAATGCAGGAATTAAGCTTTAGGACAGTTTGTCCTTTAGCATTGGATTGAGGCTCCTAGTCTGCGAGGCCATGAGGGTGTTTATGTGTCATGAGCATGAGGTCCGACTAGTGCTATAGCCAGTGCCAACCCATTTTAGGTCCCATTAGTCTTGTTGCGACATTTTTTGTTCCTGTCATAAATCGTAATTTTCATTAGTACTTTCCACATAGTAATTTGTTGATTGCTGAAAAAGAAAAACTCTATGCTTTTTGAATGAATTCATTAAGAACCAATGTAGATTTCCTTTTCAGACTTTGACTTTTTGCCCTTTACTTCAAAGTTTCCATGCCCTTTTTCCTACCCCATCCATTTTTCATAATATATGTTTATGTGTTTCACTAATTTTGATTTGATTGGCCTGATTTGATTCACCTCACCTCCTCCCCTTCCAGCTTGAGAAGAATCCTTCCTAGGATTTAGGGTCAGAAGGGCAAGGGCGTTTGGCATGGTGGCGTAGGAGTTACTTGTGAAGGAGCCAATCATAGAACTGGGGGTTGTATTCTAAGTGAGATTCGTGGTCCAGATCAGAGGGTTGAATCCCCACTTGCGTGATGTATGTGAGAACATCTGTTAGGAAGTCACCAGAGTTGACATAGCTAGCAATGTGTAACTCTTCCTCAGTCAACAAGCGATCGAGATAGGGGTGTCCTTTGATGTGTTCTTCCATGGGTTGGCCCCGAAGAGTGGTTAACACTCTGTATGAGGTTGGCGCGACATATGTGGTGTCGTATTCCGTTGTTTTGATAGCGCGGTGCTGCTCAGCATTAGTCATTATGGGGCACCCTTCAACTTCCCATTGCATCCCACGAGTGTACCAATGCCTCAAGAATGGGGAGTCAGGATCAGTGAGCTTTGATAACACTGTGATTTCTTGATTAGTGATAGCAGAAGTGGTTCGCTGATCGTATGACGTGATGAGGTGCTGTTTGATGGCTTGCTCCTTGGAGATCTCACTGTTGAGCAATTCAGTAGTGGAGCAAGAAGCTTTTGCGAATGCGAATTCAAAGGTCTCCCAGGAGCATGACATTGTTTTAACTTCAATTGCAAAGGGTTCCTCCAATAGTCCTAAGTCCAAGCAGTCATAGCTTAGTGCTAGCGACATGAAGGTGGTGTCTAGTCATTTAATGCATTCCACCACGTCATCCCTGGTGTCCTCAGCGAGGTTAAGGGCCAGTGCTAAAAAGGATTTGCGTTCATAGGAGGGCGTAAGGCCGACTGGTGGTTGTGGTTTGCTAGAACTAGAGCTTGTGACAACGAAGAGTTGCGGTTGGGAGTGCTCTTGAGTCTGCGGTTGGGCTACTTGGATTATGGGTGGATTAGGAGAAGCCACAATAGACGGACTGCTGCATTTGGGGTGGATTTGGGGAGTCGGGTTGACTTGGTCGGGTGATGACTCATGTGACGGAGTCTATTGTTTGGGCCGATAGGCTTGTGTGACTTTTTCGGGTTATGAGTCGGATGGCTATGGTTTTGGAGAGCATTGTGGAGAATGGTTTGGAGGGTGTATGGGACTTGGGTTGATCAAGCTTGAGGGCGGCGTAGGAGTAGTGCCTTTGGCCGTGTAGGCCTTAGGGATCCACGGCCAGGTATTGCCCATGTAGTAGCCTTGCGCATGCAAGAGGGCTTTAGGGACCCATCTTTGCTTGATCATGCGGCGCTTGCTGTGATTGCATCTTGGCCTCCTAGGTTTAGAGTTTTTGGTTTTATGAGGATAGGAGCGTCGACTCCTAGGCGGCGATTGCGGCTGCTTAGGCTGCCGTTGAAATCTAGGGTGTTGGGCCTTAGGTTTTGCTGTTTTGGGCTGTGATTCATGAAATTTGGGAGGTGGTGGCCGTGCACTACCCCCCTCCTTGGACTTGGTTACGGATATTTCTATCGGTGGTGTTGCGGGCAGTGATGAGGTCGTGCAACCCTTGTTGAAAGCTGTGACAATGCGAACGTTGCCTATTGTGAGGTGGATACGCTGTGACTCATAATCAACATTGCAGTGCGTCTGCTTCTTGAAAGTTCGCCCTAGCAGCAACTCCGTGCCTACGTTTTTAGCATTTGGAAACACGTAAAAAAAACATTGGGACAGTCTCAGACTCGATAGAAATGGCGGCTCTGCACTTGCCGAGAAGTGCGTAGGAATGGGTCCCATATGGACTTAATTTCGCATTAGTGGGTTGAAGTGGTGGTCTACCAAGTTGAGTCCAATGATCGTGAGTTAAGACATTGAAGTCTGCTCCCTCGTCGATCAAAGCGTTGAAAGCGCATGTTTGTTTTGCATTGACCGTGATATGGAGGTATGCGGGCTCTACGGCTTCCTCATCCTCATCATCCATCTCAGTGATTGTGGCCACTCATATCTTGACAGGCGGTTCTAACATCGAGGGCTCATGCAAAGGATGGGTGGGAGGGTAGTACTTCTTGACATGACTGCCATTGAAGAAGCCTATGCCCTCACCATCTAAGATCTCAAGCTCAACATTGCCTGTGCGGCTGATCGCACGAACTTTGAAAGGTCCAAGACCTCTAAATTTCATTTTCTGCTTATGCCCCTTAACTGAGTAGAGGAGCACTAATTCGACGTGTTCAAAGTCGCGCTGCTTGACATGCTTGTCAAAGCAACTCTTGCGTCATGCCTTCTCACATATAAGTGCATGGGTGGCTAGAAGGTGAGTCTCTGAGAAGCGCTCGAGTTCGACCAGGCGTTGCGTCCATGCCTCCTTCCCTTCCTGTCATTCTTGAAGTGCTATTCTCAGGCTAGGAACGAGGAATTTTAATGGTAGAACCACCTCAGTTCCATAGGTCAGCTTGAAGGGGGTTTGACCGACAGTTGTTCTATAAGCTGTGCGATAAGCCCACAAAGCTGCCATCAGCTTGTTGTCCCAGTCCGCTGCGTGAGGCTGAGACCACCTTGGTCAGGACATTGATAAGAATCTTATTCGTGGATTCTGCTTGACCGTTTGCCTGAGGGTAGTATGTCGAGGATTTGCGATGGATGATGAGAAAGGTGGACAGGAGATGCGCTATCACTTCGTTGATGAAGTGCGTGCCTTGGTCAGTGACCAGTTTGATGGGGCAACTGAATCGCGAGATCATCTGCTCCCATAAGAACTTGGTAGTCGTCCTAGTGTCATTTTTTCATGTTGCTCTTGCCTCTATCCATTTCGTGAGGTAGTCTATGGCCACAATGATATACTTGGCCTGTGAATATTGTGCCGCAGGACTGATGGGTCCTATGAAGTCAATTTCCCATTTTTCGAAGGGTTGTCATGCAATAACTGGGGTCAACTCCATCTGATCCTTGCAAATCGGGGCTTTTGTCCATTGGCACTCATCACAATGCTTAACAAATCGCGCTGCATCGCGAAAAAGCATGTGCCACCACAGTTGAGATTGCAACACCTTTCATGTTGTCGTATCTCCGCTAAAGTACCCTCCAGCAATGCCGCTGTGTGCCTCTAAGAGCACATCGTGCATCTCATGCTCGCATAAGCATCTGTGCAGTAATCCGCCGTCTTGCCCCAGCCTATAGAGTTGGCCTGCGATCAGCTGATAGGGCTGGATCTTAAGGATTAACTGCCTAAGTCGGGCTTATTCTATCGGTTGATCAAGAAGTCCGTGTTCAAGCACTTGGACCATGTCATCCGCCCAATATGGCATTAGATCAGCCTTGAATAAATCTCTCTCGCTGGACAGGTTAAATAGATGGGCGTCGGGTAATTCGTCAACAATGCCTTGTCCAGTGGCTTCTCCCATGGGTATGCGTGATATGTGGTCAGCCATGTAGTGCTATTTTTCTTTTCGTACAACCACGGAGAAGTCAAATTCCAAGAGCAGAAGGAGCCACCGAGCTATGCGTCTTGTAGCGCAAGGTTTGTTTACTAGATAGAGCAGGGCTTGATGGTCCACAAAAAAGGTAAAAGGTGTGGCCAATAGATAGTGCCGAAATTTCTTCACAGCAAACACCATGGCTAATCCTTCTCTTTCTGTCATCGAGTAGTTCATTTCCATCTCAGTGAGTTGTCTGCTAGAAAAGCTCACTAGATAGTCTAAGTTGTGTTCTCCAGGTTGGCACAACACTGCCCCCATGGTAAACTTAAAAGCATCGATATGCACGTGGAAAGTAACTGTCCAATCTGGGGCTCGTAGAATTGGTGTTGTGGTTAGAGCCTTTTTCAACTCTTCATATGCTCGTTGGCATGCCTCGGTCCATTCGAAGACGATCAGCAGCTTGTACAAAGGTCTGGCAATCAATGCATAGTTTAGTACAAACCACCGATAGTATCCCGTATGGCTTAGGAAGCATTGAACTCCCTTGTAGTTGATTGGGGGTGGAAGGTCAACAATAACCCTGACTTTCGAAAAGTCAGTGGAAATGCCGTTCTATGGCACCAAGTGCCCTAAAATGCATCCATGCTTTACCCAAAACTAGCACTTTAAGGGGTTCAAGGAGAGACAATATAAGCGACATTGCTCAAAGACTGTGCGGAGTTTGTTTAAGTGTTCGATCCAGGGTGAGTGAACACAGAGGTCGCCGACAAAGAATTCTAACTCCTTGCAAAGCATGTCCTTAAAGATGGTGCACATGAGGCGTTGGAAGGTGGCAGGGGCATTAGTCAACCCGAAGGGCATGACTATGTAAGCAAAGACGCCCCACTCAGTGGTGAAGGTAGTCTTGTGTCTGTCCGCAGGATGCACTTGCACCTGGTTGTACCCTGAGAAGCCGTCCAAAAAACTGTAGGCTTCCTTGCCCACCACTCTCTCAAGCATGTGCTCGGTGTACGGCAATGGATAGTTGTCCCTTTTAGTAGCAGCGTTCACCTTCTTGTTATTGACGCACACTCGAATTTTTCCATTCTTCTTCATCACGACGACTATGTGCGATACCCAGTCTGTATGTTCAATTTTGTAAATGAATCTCGCTCTCATAAGCTTATCAATCTCCTCTTTGATAGCATGAGCATGTTTTGGATTCATAAGGTGCAGTCGCTACTCGACCGGCGTTGCATTTGGCGTCATGGGTATGTTGTGAGTCACGACACTCGGGTCTACCCCCTTAAGCTCTTCTAAGGACTAGGCAAGCACGTCTATGTACTCTCACAAGAGAGTGACCAGACTTGTTTCTTCTTCCTCAGTCAAGTCATCAGCACAATGAAGACTGGTCGGGGTGTTTCCCCTTCCTGGGCTAGGTTCATCTCCTTGACCTTGGCTGGTCCCTCGATCGGTTTGCTCGTTTGCCCTTGATGCTTGGCACCTAACAGAACTACTACCCTATCCTCTTTTTTGAATTTTGTAAATTGTTTAGGGAGGTCCTGCGGTTTTTGTTGTTCTTCTGTTCGTGTATCCCTGGGTTGTTTTGCATTTTTCTGCCTTAATCGTCTGCGCCTCAGGTGGACGGGTAGGCCCCCCTTAGTGCGTCTAGCCGTGGGCAGCCTAGGATTTTTGGATCACTATCCGAACTAACCTCTGACTCAGAGTCAAACTCCCCGTCCTCGCTAGAAGAGGTGGTCTCCCCTGGTGGGCGCAGTTCGGATGGCAACTCTGTCCTAAGCACTGATGTCGTTCCTAGCTGGGCTAGGCCTGCTTGCTCAAGGTCTATGGCACCTACGTGTTCCAACCAGGCACGATCACATTCCATGCGCATGACTCCTCGCTCTATCCTGAAGATACTCTTTTTCTGCGGCTTGGAATCTGCTCGTATTTGCGACTAGTTACTGTAAAACTATAGGATATTATACCTCACTTTCATCATTGAAGGATTGGCAGTCTTCGTATTCGTCGTTAGAATCCTCTTCGTTAGACTGCTCGTCGTCTCCTAGGGCTTGGTATATCTCTTGTCATTGGTCAGGAACTAGGGCCCAATTATACATGAGGTTTAAGTCATGCACTCTAGTCCATTGCCACTTGGATTCATCTAAGAGATCCTGGAGTGGTTTGAAGTTTGCAGTTGGATTGCCAGCTAGCTTGTCTCTTAAGTATTCCAGTATCTCCTGGAGTTCCCTTTTTTTGATTGGGACTTGGAAGTTGACAGGCTTAGGTTTCCCACGAAGGGTTCCTGCCATCATGCAGATTGGTACGGAGGGTGTGTCTTTAGACTTGCTGATTGTTTTGATGGCTTGCTCATACGCCTCATGGTCTGAGAACGGCAGGTCGATTGTAGCAAGGACGTGCATCCAGTCCCGCTCGTCCTCTAGGCATGGGATATACTTGGTCAAGGGCCCATAGGACTTCTTGACATGGGTGTTACACTTCAGCATAGCAGAGATGGCATCTAAGTCGACTGGTGAGGTCTTCCAAGTGTCCATCTCTATTCTCACGGCATCCATTCTATTGCCAAGGAAGATCAAGCCGTTATCCCAATCTTCCTAATAGGATATCATAGTCCACTCCCTTCATGACTATAAATTCCACAAAGAACTGGATACCTGCGATCTTCACTGGCCAATTCTTAAGCACCCCGAATGGCTTGACTCTCATACCGTTTGCTAATGTGACATTAAACCTAGCAGTTTCGACAGGCGGGTTTCCCCAAGTCTGAAGCACCGCGTGGCTAAGCACACTAACCCCAGCTCCCGTGTCCACGATTCCCTTTCTCATTGTATCGCCTAGGGCTAGAACCGGTAAGACCACATGCATCTCGAAACCTTTCCAAAAGGCATTGATGTGTAAGGATTTAGGCATAGAGTGCAGCGTCAAACTCGGTATTTGCATCTCTGCATCATGGTCATGAGGGTCTGTCGTGACCTACTCTCTTGACCCTTCAACCCACTGCTTAAGATCTTGCCATAGGGTGGGATGCTGCCTAAGCAGATCTCCCAGGCTAAGTGTTACAGGGGTAGTCACCAACGTGGTCAGGAGATCGTTGGGTGCTCTTCTTTCTCCTAATCTGGATCGTCCTGACCAATGGCCGTGACTGATCCGTGGCCTTGTAGCACCAAGGCTTGGCCTTAGCGGCACTTCTTGTGGTGCAGTTGCTTCTCTCGACTTTGGTTGAGGAGGTGAGATTGGCGTGCTTATGCTAGAGAGATCATCGATCTCGCATTAGGGCCAAAAATGCTTCAAAAAATGCACTTTTGTTAATCACGGGATTAAGAAAATGGCAAAGAGAGTTTGCCATGTGTGCAAGAATATGGTATTCTTGTCTCCTCTTTTTTGGAGATAGTAGAGTCCATTTCGTGATTCTCTCCTCCTTTTTAGCCTAAATCTCCAATGTCTGACATGTTTTGGTAGTCCCGAAGTCCTTATTTACTTATAAAATCTGACAAATGATATAATAAAGTTGCTGTGAAGTTAATGATGATTTTTTTGAAAGTCGAAAACTTTTTGGCGCCCAATATATTTTCATTAGTCTTCTTAATATTCCTTTTTAGTTCATTCACCTTTCTCAGTGAGCTTCTTTCTCTGCTTTTTAGTTCATTCATCTTTCTCGATGAGCTTCTTTCTCTGCAAATTTAATTTAAGTATGGCATCCAGAAGGCGCTCTTCTCGTTTAGTAAACTCTTGCACTGTCTATAGCCACAGAGTTGATGAAAATTGGGAGCCAAAGATCTTTAGTATAAACGATTAGGTTGCCATGCTGCCCTCTTGCAAGGACTCTCACAATGTGAAAAGAAAAAAACGAGAGGATATTAAACATCACTGGAAGGGACATATCATTTCTTTCAAAATTATGCATGAAGTGTGGTTTATCAAACTACAACATGTTTACATGGCGAAGGATATCCACTTGCCTCCAAACGAGTATGTTTCGTAGCAAACACATTGTAAGACTTAAGTTGATAACGTTTTTTTTTTTCATTTAAGCAAGTACTAATAATGAATTCTTGGTTGTAGATATATTTCTATCAACAAGTACGGAATGACAACCTATGGAAAGCTTAAGTGGAACCTTCCATGCGATTCATAAGGTGTTCAGAGACATTATCTATGCTGATCACATTGTGGGTTCTTTTATTATGCATGTTTCGTGGCTTTGTGGAGGGGAATCTGAATCAACTAGTGTGATTACCCTATCCAAAATCAACTCAATACATTGCTCCCTTATCCATCGCATATATGAGTTAGGGTAATCTTAGCACTATGAGAAAAAATGTAACAAGTTGGTAAAAAAGGGTTCCTAAAAAAACCAACAATATGAAAGAGACTTACATTCACTCCATCTATCTTGAGTATCTTTGAATCTATTGTCCTACAGACATTTGAAAAGCACTCTCTTTCCACAAGTATATGTATGACTTTGTGACTTTGCAATGGTACTTCTTGTTAGAGAGAGTTATATGGTTTTCTACGATCAACAATATCCTCATATGTGGTGTCCAAGAAGGTAGTCACGAGCCTGCCAACACTGCAAATGGAAACATGTAACTAAAATAGACAATCAAATAAAATAAATAATTAACCAAAAATCAAGCAGTATTCCATTCAACCCACATTCTTCCTTGGCCATGGATACCACTTAGAGAGTTGATGAGGATAATTTCTCTGGTGAGTGTATGTGATGTAAAAAAAAAAAAGGTAGTTGTGATGGAATCAAAAGCTTTGAAAGACATTGCTATATTTGAACCAAATCTCGAAAAAAATTCCATTGATAACAGTGGATCAACAATACACATAATTTTAGAGATTTATTGGCTAAGAGATGCAATCAATGTCCTAAAGCTAATAGCAAAAATAAAGGGGTGTTATTTGCAATCAATAGCACAATTATTCTATATACTAAAAATTTTTAGAATCAAAATGTCTTACCTTATGCAATAATAAACTACAGAATCTAACAATTAAATATCTTTTTTACAACTAGCATGGACTTGTCCTCATGAGATATGTTAAGATAGTCCTCTTCCTCAGAAGCGCAAGAAACATTGATAACCATTTGCCCATATACCTCACCCATTCTCTTATAATTAACAGGTCCAAGTACATCGATTTTTCTCTTGCAAACATCATCCTCGGTACCTTATTCTGCTAATCATATTAAAATCTTTGTTCATTAGGGTGATCTTATGAGCATGAGCAGCAACAATGTAAGGATAATTCATAAAGTCTTAAAGTCAACCATGTGAGGATAAGTTGATATGACGCGAGAGCAGCAAAGCTAAATTTTCGCAGGGTCATATTCGCGTTGTATCGTGGAGCAGCTCATACGGCACGAGTGTGGCAAAAAGCATAATGTTTGGTACTATACTTCTCACTCCGTATCGTGGATGAGTTGATATGCTGCGAGAGTGGCACAACAAAATCTCCATAGGGGTCCTCGCTCCGTATCGTGAAGGAGTAAACATGCGCGTGCAAAGTACACCCCCCTTGTAATGACTTATTTTTTGTGAGACCTTAAACCCATCAAAAAAATTCCAAAAAAATTCCATAAGTTTATTAGGCTCTGAATTTTTTTTGAAATTTTTAAAATACTTTTTTGAGCTCGTTTACTATTTTAAAAAATAGTTTTAAGGTCATTTTTAGGTAAATTTTCCTTAAAAATAGTTTTAAAATAGCAAACGAGCTCAAAAAAATCTTAAAAAATTTCTAAACTTTTTTCAGATCCTAATAAAATTATGAAAACTTTATTGAATTTTTTTGATGGGTTTAATATCTCACAAAAAATAAGTCATTACAAGGGGGTGTACTTTGCACGCGCATGTTTACTCCTTCATGATACGGAGCGAGGACCCCTACGGAGATTTTGTTGTGCCACTCTCGCAGCATATCAACTCATCCACGATACGGAGCAAGAAGTATAGTAGCAAACATTATGCTTTTTGCCACGCTCGCGCCATATGAGCTGCTCCACGATACAACGCAAATATGACCCTGCGAAAATTTGGCTTTGCTGCTCTCGCGTCATATCAACTTATCCTCTCCATGTCGTATCGACCATACCAACGAATAGTTTTTTTTAACTCTTCTTGTCATATTCTCAGGCGCAATAATGATGACAAGGACAAAGCAGACAATTGTCAAGGTTCCAATCTCCCCTAAAGTACTTGATCAACCAACAAATCAATCTAGATCCTCTTCTGCTCAAGGAAGTTCATGTTATTTATTTATCTAACTTCATTGACTTGTCAAAAGTTCATGTTATTTTATGTAGAGAACTTTGTATAACATCATATAATACTCTTTAAACTATTTTTTAAAAATAAATAAGATCATGAATGCTATAGAGTAAAGGAGATCTATAATCACAAAGATTATTTTGATGGTCTTTTTTTCTGAAATTGAGATATATTACATTTGAAAAAAGGTATACAAGGATAAAGCATCAATAATGTAGTGATGCTTTCAATTATAAAATCAGTCTGCATTAGAATCAGAGTTCTGAGAGAAAGAAATAGAGTCAAGTCCTTTCTATTTCTTCTTACAAATCAAGGGAAGAGATCTTAAGAGATTTGCTTACTATATGATAGCATGAGTAGTATCATCCCATGACATCAAGCCACCATTTAGGTATTGAAATCTGATAGTACTAATAAGAATCATAATTGAAGATATTGAAACTTGAAACCCCATAGTGCTAATCATAGTTGAGGGTATGATGAGAAAAGTACTCCCAAGAGCTAATATCAAGTAAGAAGTTGTATCCTTCATATTCTTCGAAGCATCCTACACACATAAAATCATCTTAGTCCTAAAGTTGATATGATACACAATATCACTAATACTTCTGTCTATTACTTGTTTAATATTTTTTATATTTTAAGAGACAAAATTGAATAATAAACATTTTTAATCTATTACTAGGTAAATATTTTTATCTCCTAGAAATCAAAGTACTTCCTTTCTTCTAATTATAATATATTATCCTTGTCTTATCCATTAGTGCTTGCCAAAAAGTTGATATTACAACACTGTATAATGAAGATATTCTATTTTCAAGCGTCAAGATCAAAGTGAAAAATTTCACTTTCTATTCTATTAGCTTAAGGATTATCCTTAGTATATCTATCCCTACCAATTTGCATCAACACCATGGAACTCTTTTACCCATTTTCTTATGAATCAAATTGAAGAGATTGAAGAAAAAGCTTGGATTTAGTTGAAACAAAATCTTATAGAATGGATGTCTTAGGGGTCGAAGTAAAGATGCAGCTTGGATGTCCCAACCTAGTTGGGTCTGCTGAAAACTAACGAGATGATCTCGTCTCAGGTCCATGGAGGACCATATCTCTATAGCTCAATCGGCAAGTAAGTGGTATTGATCCTCTATGTAGAGACTCTTTTGATTGTTGATCACCTTCTCAAGATTTTGTGAAAGGAGACGAAGGGAGACGAAGGGAGACCAATGCACACTGCTGGTAAGAACCGGACGTGATTTTGGTGAGAAATTTTATGACAGAGTAAAATCTACTTTAAGAACTAAGAAACAAAGTGAAGAGGAGAGAACGATGATTCAAATGAATGCAAACGAAAAAAGAAGCGTGATTTTGGTGGGAAACGTAATAGTAGAATATTCAAAAAGAAAGAATAATGGCCGAAAAGTGACCTCTAACATGAGTTAACGTCCTTAGGCATTTAATGGCTAACCTCTTAAATGAATAATAAATTCTCTCATTAATCACGTCTGAATGGCCAAATTTGGAGGGTTCATTATTTTAAAACCTCAACTAATTAGTAACTTAATCATTTTCTTACAAGTGCCATTTTTGAAACGTTTTTGGCCCTAATGGTCCTCTATGATGGGCTCAGCGTCTTTTAGATGCTCTTGAGCCTCCTTCACCCATTCCTTCACTTTTTCTATGGCCTCTAACTATCGCTTCGGATGCGGGTATTCTCCTACCTTAGCACTTTCCTTTTCGGCCGTCTTAGGGGCTGAAGTCTCTGCCTCTGGGCAGAGACCTTCTTTCCAGCAGGCAGAGTTGTAGCACTCTCTGTTTTTAGTGTGATTTTAGCTTCCAACCTCTTCTTCTTCCACCTGCGACTTTTCTTCCCTATCAAAGCCGCGTCAAGGTTGCTAGGTCTTGGCAGGCCTGCTTTGTCTAGGCATGGGTCATGACCCGCAATGGGATAGGTGTGGCCTCCCCATCGAGGTCCTCAACACCAAACAGCCCCAATGGATAGATGGTACATTGGTTGAGCCAGAAGACGAATTTCGCTTTGGGAAATCAACGAAGAGATGAGTGATTCCGCACTCAGCACACCTTTGGTCAGCCTCGTCTCTGTTTTGCTGCTCCCTTTCAGGGTAGCGTGATGAGACATAACCTGGGTGACCACAAATCCACAACAGGTGATTGGATCCTGCATTTGCCCTCCTAGGCCTCTACTTCGTCCTCTTTCTAACGCCATTATCGGCATGGGGCGATAATCCATTAGAACAGCGTTGCCCTCATCGTCATGCGAGATGTAAGGGCATATGTAAGTTTCTTCCTCATTTGGTTCTTCCATGTAGTGGACTGGAGCATCGCTCGGTGGATGGGTCACGTAAGGACTAGGTGGTCTGGAGCATCGCTCGGTGGATGGGTCACGTAAGGACTAGGTGGACTGGAGCATCGCTCGGTGGATGGGTCACGTAAGGACTAGGTGGTCTGGGTATGCCAGTAGGGTTTATGTCCATCCTAGGAATAGTTGGCTTAATGTCGTTAGGTGCAGGAAGGGCCAATGGGGGTCCCCTTCCGAAGAATGGCTGTGGCCTGTTCGCTAGGTAAGGCTGGCCACAGGGTTGCGAGTACGAAAGTCTTCTTGGTAATCTACAATGGACGACGTCATGACCGAACCTACCGCAATTAGCACAAGGTCTTGACACTCGGCTGGCAAGTGGTTTCCGCCATAGTATATGCATTGGACATGTGTGCGTGTTGGTCGTCTCAATATGTCTTGCAACTTGGCTAACTCCATCTTTACATCAGCCAACCTTCCCCTTATCTTGGGATGATGGGACTGATCGCTCACTAGAGGTTGACGCTCTCTCTGAGCTTCGCGAGTTAGTCTTGTCTAGGTTCCTGGAGCTCTGCTTTGGAGCTCTGCTTTTTTAGTTGATCATCGATTCTGATGGGTTCCTCAAATACTCTAGCTAGCACTCTCGCTGTAAGCTCGAATTACCTGCCAAAGCCTTATATAACTCCTCATCTCGAATTCCGCTGATGAATACAGTCGAAACTACTCTTTCATTCGATCGCTCACCCATAGGGATTCTCTTGAAGAGACTCCTCACGTGGGTTATGTAGTCGCAAATGTCCTCCTTCTCTTTCTGCTTGACATTCATCAAGCGTACTAGCAGATTATCGGAGTATCCAGGCTCGGCAAATCTCTTAATGAAGAGATCCTTGAGGCCACTGAAGTTGGCTTGTTCTATGGCATCTAGGCTTGTATACCAAGTCCTTCCCTTGTCACCTAAGCAGAGCCCGAACGCTTGAAGGCGTTGAGTCAAGTCGTTAAGGCCGTTGGCTTCGCAGACTTGCTCGAATTGCTCTACAAAGCTGTATGGATCGTCGTGGGATTGGTATTTGTCAAGTTTCTTGGCTACAATAGGGATTTTAGACTGGCTCTTTGAGCCTTGGTTCGCTCCTAATCCTGCGAGCAGCGATGTCGCTAGTGCCGCAGCACTTTGCTCTGCTGCCGTGTTATCTAGCAGCCACTTCATGAGAAGCTCGCTCAACGTCAAGTCTCCTTCTAGGACTCTCTCATGATCTGTTCGGTTTCTACCTGCTAAGTTCAGCACTCACTGTACATCACGCAACTCCGTGCTTTGCCTTTGGCTCCTTGCCTGCTGGTCCCTATTGTATTCGACTATGCTTTGCAAAGCCTTGTGGGCTAGTTTCCTCTCTTCTTCTAAGTTTGTGATGCGTCTGCCATCCTGCCGCGGTGCTCGTACCGGGGTGTACATCGTAGCTATTGACGAGCTGCTGAATAGCCTTCGGGAAGACGTTCAAGTTGAGCTCCCCATTAGACCTATGGTCTGAGCCTTCTTCCGCCATAGTCCTGTTGTCGTGCTCCACCAAGTTGTCGATAAGGTTGGGTAGATTTGTCAAATCCACGTTGTTGACGCTACCTACTTGGTTCTACTTCGTGCGTTGATGGTTTGTCTACGTCTTGGGTCCTCTCCTACTGGTGGGTTCCAAGAGTGGTTTATCTGAGTGAGTTCCTTCAGTTATTGAATACCATCCTCAATTTATGGTCACTTAGTGTGCATGTCGCTTCTCGTGCACTTGTACTCAATCAGGCTTTCAATTCCTTTAAGTGCATTCATGCAGGAATTCAAGGTGAGTGCAGCAAACAATCTCGAAGCGTCTTATGCACCCTCACTTTGTTTCAGGCCTGATAGGCTTGCTGGTCAATTTTCTGGCCACCTTGACAGGGTTCAGGGTTGATCTAGTATGTTGCCTCGTTTGTCTTTGGCCAATTAGGTTTTAACTGCTCAGCGCTTTGCGTCTAGGTCTCTGGGTCTTGTCAAGTTCTAAGCGTCAGAAGGACTTTCAACAGATTGCGTTGCTGAGCTCTAGCCGGGTCAGGTTAAATTTTTGAGAATTTGATAAAAATTTTCACTCGGCTCAGCTGGTTCGAATTGCAGGTTCCGAGTGGGTCACTTGGATGGGCCGAAGTACATGGGCTGAGGGCCGAATTCGTGACTCAGACAGGGTAGACTTGAATGGGCCGAGGCGCAGACTCAGACGAAGTCGCTCGGACAGGTTGGCTCGGATTTGCCGAGTGGTCAATTCGGACGAGGTCACTCGGACGGGCTGAGGCACTTGGGCCGAGGGCCGAATATGACACGTGGCCGAGGGCCGAATCCTATGACTTGGATGGTTTGGCTCGGACAGTCCGAGTAGGTCTGCCCGAGGGTCGATTAGGGTTTCGGGCCAAGTGGGCCGAGCGAAAGAGAGCCGAGGGCCAATTCTAGGACTCACCCCAAAAGCGACCGCTCGGATGGGCTGAACGCGGCACGACGTCGACAAATGAGAGTTCGATTTGCTCTATTCTTGTGATTTAATCCATCATAGCAAGCATAAACCTCCATATCCTATCTAGGGGGATAGGGGAAGGGATTCTTATACCTGAATAGAGTGGTAGGCTAGTCGATGGTGCGATCGGATCGAATCGTGCGATGGCTCTCTCTCTCTCTCTCTCTCTCTCTCTCTCTCTCTCTCTCTCTCTCTTTCTCACACTGAAATGGTCACAAATGAGCTCTC
The DNA here is from genome assembly GCF_053477565.2 of Lygodium microphyllum. Classification (NCBI taxonomy): domain Eukaryota; kingdom Viridiplantae; phylum Streptophyta; class Polypodiopsida; order Schizaeales; family Lygodiaceae; genus Lygodium; species Lygodium microphyllum. Next base: position 40,003,299 of record NC_141151.1, read on the forward strand.
CCTTGGCCTCTTGGCTCTTATGCCCCTTCCCGGGTATGGTATTGATGCCCCCAACCACTCACTTGCTGATCTTAGGCATCACAAGCAAGCTTTTCATCATTTTTTGTACGATTTTTGCCTTGTTTTGCCCTGTTTTGCAACAGTAAACCCTACCCTTCTCAAGTGTGATTTCCTAATCCTAACCTACGCTTAATGCAACAAGAATCGAAAGAAAAAAATTGAAATAATTTCTCCATGTTTCCCAATCATCAAACAAACAAAATATCCCAAAATACTTACTTGTTTTGAAGATCAAAAACACCCAAACTTCCTATCTATCTCAAGCTCCATTTTGGGGATGAATCCCTTACTTCGATGCTCGATATGAGGTGCGCAAGTGCTCAAGATTGAATCCATTGGTCCCAATAGCAGAACCAAAATGTGGGAGCCTTCGCTCAACTGCTAAGACCCACGGACTGCTTATTGCTTCAAGCGTTTCAAGCGAGCTCTAATGGCTATCTCTCACCTAGCCGATGCACCGTCGATCCTATGAGCGTAGTGAGCTTACCTTGATGCCGATACGAGTTGCCTCCTCTCTCACACACCCCGGTAGCTCCACGATCCTAGATGCAAGCTCAAGCATCCTCAAGCCTCCTCCATCTCCAAGCTCCATCCTCTATAGCCGCATGCGCGAGAAAAGAGAAGAGAAGAGGAGAGAAGAAGAGAAGAGGAGATGGTGAAGAGCTTCACCCTCTTGATCCTCACTCTCATAGACTCACTCCCTCACACTCCCTCTCTCAAGAACACACACAAGCAAGAAGATGAGGAGAAGAGAAGAAGAAGAGAGCTCTTGTTAGCCACACACCAAAGAATGAGCTCTTATTCACTTTTTGAACTTTATATATACAAACCCTAAAATCACATGGGCACCCATCTCTTTTTTACATGATTGGCCATTGTGGCAAGGCCATTTTTCCATTTCCCTCTTCTAGTCTTATGCCTCTAGCCTACACCCGTCTAATATTTTACAATTGGCACAGGAGGGATCATAGAGCTCTTTTACAGGAGTTTTCCAAGTTTTTTGAGGCGCCTTTCATTTAAAATTGTGCTTTTTGCCCCGACTTAGCTTTGGAGGTCACCTGTGTGTCTTTGCTCTTTTTCCATGTTTCTTTTTGCTTTTTCCTTCCTTTTTCCGCCATCTCGACTTGGGGTTAACATGATTAACACCGCGGCACAAAGAGAGAGAGAGAGAGAGAGAGAGAGAGAGAGAGAGAGAGAGAGAGAGAGAGAGAGAGAGAGAGAGAGAGAGAGAGAGAGAGAGAGAGAGAGAGAGAGAGGACTAGGCTACCATAAAGAATGGAAAAACACAAGAGGAATAAAAGAAAGGAGGAAAAAAATTAAGTGGCAAGCTTTTTACTAATTTGAATTTAGATTAAACCTCTCATATCATTAATCAAGACATATCATTAAATAAAAGTGGCTGAGATTGTATATCATTGATGCAAAGAATGTCACAAATATAAGAGGTTAAAAATTGATATTTGATAATACATACATACATACATACATACATACATACATACATATATATATATATATATATATATATATATATATATATATATATATATATATAATGATTTTTATATTTTTTAAAATAGAAGTTCTGTTATGGAGGCTTTACTCCTATTGGTATAGAGACTCTCTTTCTATCTCCTAAAAGTCATTTTCGAGACCTCAAAACTCCCCTAATGCGTGTCTTTAGTCGAAAGCCAGAGCCAAGCAAGAACTGCACTCAAATCAAGGAGAAGAATCCCCAAATCTTGATTATCCAAGCAAGGATCATGAAGTCTGAGATCCTAACCTTGATGATCCACTCTGTGAAAACCTCTCTGCTCCTACCCAAGACATCATGAAGTTGGCCAATATTAAGCATCTCTGGGACCACCTGAAAATTTCTAAAGCCCTATCCCTAAAGTAATGGCACTACATCCATACACTCCTAAGTGCCAACTCCATACACAAATATGAACTAGATGGCATGCAGACTTTGCCGACTTTTTTTCTAATCCTGAGATAAGAAGATCAAAGGCCATGCTTTTAGTGGAGAGATTAACATATGATCATGTCATACAACTTGTTGATGAGGGATGGGACACTAGGACAAAAGGAAAAATTATATGTAAGATAGATCAAGGCTCTATAGCTTGTAAATATAGAATTTCTACTCAATTTTATCCTTAGCGTTTATTATAGTAGATGGCATAGACAGGAAAACAAAACAAGCAGTCCTTCTGACAAACAAGTTTCTTAACTTATCTTCAAGTTAATCTTTGTCTCCTGTCCATACAGGAGAATTATGTTTCCCTTCTATCCAACAAAAGTACTTGGTCCAAATCACATGGCACCAAAATTTCCATCCTTTATCTAGAATAGGATCTTCCAACGCCTCCAGAAGTTGGGCTCAGGGCAGTCTACAACTCCGTTTCGGACTCGGCAAAAGTGGTGTCCAAAGCTCCAATGACCCCAAGCGACCTAGAAGTGAGACATACTTTCCGTGGTTGGCCTTTTTACCACTCGACCTTTGGCCCGTGAATCGAGCAGTGTCCTCTTGGGGTAATCCACAGTGCGATCTTGGAGATGATCCACCCATGCAAATATCCTTCCTTAATTAACCAATTAAGAATCAAGCATAATCAAGGCAATCAGCCCTAATATCATCTTCTAGGAAAAAACCCCTTTATTCCCATGGCAACTTGTCATTACAGACCCATGCCATGCATTTGCCATCAACACAAGCCTTGGAATATTTATCACAGTGTAACAATCAATTGATTGAAAGAAAAACATTTAGGGTGTTGTTCAATCAACCAACAAAACTAATTGTTTTTTTTCCCCACACAATAAAAGAATAGATGCGATAATAATCCCATCACATTTTGGCGCCCTTGGGATCAAAGAGTGATTCTATGCAAAATTTTCTTAATACTTGTATGCACAATTCTTAATATCATTATTTTTTATGATTATGCTATTCATAACCCCTGAGCGATTACTCTATCAACGAATAACCCATATGCAACTAAGTACAATTAACTTCCCTTGATACATGCATGTTGCAAATTCCATCTTTCAAATATGTGAGAAGAGGCCTATCCTTTCCCATGACCTATTCTCGTAAATCATAGTATGGAGCCTAATGTATCTCATGCGAGAATCAAAACAAGCATCTATCAATTTGGAAATACATTACTTACGACCGGTACTGCAATTGGATTGATAGTGATGCCTTCGCCTGAAGCTTCATTGCTAGTTGTAGGATTGCCATCTGTACGCGACATTCTTCACTTTGGAGGCCATCATCTGCAAGTAGACTCAAGAGATTAAGAAGGCAGAATAGATTCGAGATGGAAGAGGGTAAGAGAAGATGGTTAAGTCGAGGATCGAGATAGAGGGAATTTGAGCAGCCTCTCGGGGTAACTCTTTTCTCTCTCTCTCTCTCTTTCTCTCAAGCTCTCTCTCGCAATCTCTTGGAGGGAGTATCCTCCTCTCTACTTCTCTCTCACAGAGTTTCAAGGTCTCCTTATGCTCTCATGTGCCTTCCCATGCCTCATATTTGTAATGAATTAGAGAGGAGGGGATAAGGCTGAGAACAAGAGTGGAAGGGCTCTTAGCAGACTCAATGATCTGATGCTCAGATCATAAATATAATGGTTGCATTGGCTCCAAAAGGGAGATAAAACCCCCAAGACACTTGTTTAGAAAGCCCTCGGTTCACTCGTTCTTCTTTTCTCAGTTCGAAGTGTTGTCTAGTGCCTGTAGATTGTGGTCGTGACGTGCACGATTTTGCTAGCCACTTTTCTTTATTTTTTTCTGTTTATAAAATCTCCAAAACTAACTAAAACATCATTTGTCTTTTCTTTTAAATGACTTTCATTTCTTATCTAAAATATACTAGTTTTTTTTCCCCCAAAAATCTAATATTTTTGGACCATCCAAATTATACACATTAATACTAGTGATTAATATAGCTCATAAGTCTCGTTCACATTGTAACTTTCATGAAGGGTGGCTACGGTCCTTGTCAATCCGAGAAAAATATTAGATTTACGACTCTCAAAATTTTAAATATATTTTAATTAAATAAAAATTATTAGCTATTAATGTTAGTTAGTTTTTACCTTAGTTAGTCTTTAGTTAGTAATCTTACTAACTTATTAACTGACTAACTAACATTCGAACTAGCTGACTAACTTTTATTGCATGAAAATATTACATCCTCCTCCCCTTAGAGAAATCGAGGTGTCCTCATCTTGAGAGAAACTGGGAAAGACAAGCATTAATGGGGCTTAGGGCCTGTGGATTAGGACCCACCATGCATCCGTTGTGCTACTCTTAATGTTTCAAGTAGTGCACTCATATTATTTCAATTAACTAGGTACAAGAGTAGGATTTATTCTCAATTGTGTTACATGTCAATTAAGCTTTTAGGATTTTTAGTCATCCAAAAGAGGTATTGTAGGTTCTAGGTCTTCATCTTCATCTGATTCCTCTATATATCCATAGACTACACCTGTGTAGCTTCGTTTTCTTGGCAGCTCAATGTCTTCTGGAATTAGATCTGGAAAATATGCTTCCATGTGTCCTAGCTCATTACAATGGAAGCATTGACGGTAGGGACATCTCCTAGGGATGTGCCCTATCTCTCGCATGTATGGCATCTCTTACCCTAATCTCGGGAGTCATCTTTGCTACAATTTTCTGATTTAAGTTCTTGGACGATTGGATTTTCTCAGAGTAATGCATCTTCCAAGTCCGTTGGACGAATTGCTTCAAGACGGTGGTTCAGAGGAGTATTTAGGCCATGGCAAAACTTGGATACTTGCTATGCAATATTCATAGGTGGCGCATATTTTAGTAGGGTTACAAACTTTGAGTAGTAAGCTTCCAAGGTTAATTCCAGTTGCTTGAGCTTGAAGAATTCATTCATCTTCAAGGTCTGGTAGGTTGGCGGAAGGTATCATCCGCGTACAACATCTTTCAACTGAGTCCACGTAACAATGTTCAGAAACACCTTGATCTTTGCATCTTGCTTCCACCATAACCGATTCTGGCCAACTAACTTCAGTTTGCTAAGCATTGCATGATTCATGGAGGCAGTTCCTGAAGCAGAGAAATAATCATCCATCAACTCAATCCATATTTTCGCCTCTATTGCGACATCTATTACTTCTCCATCAAACTCGGGTGCCTTAATTTGCTTGAGAAGAAATTTCTTCTCTTGCATCTCAACATTTGTGGGTGCAGGAGGTGCCTAACAATCAAGCCATACCACTCAAATTATTTCTCTTTAGGATATGTCTATGAACGCAATATTAATCAATAATGCATCATCATGAAGTTTTGCTCTGATACCAACTGTAACGTGCCCGTCTATTTGCTGTCTAAGCACGTTTTAGCGGTCCATCAAGAAATGAATCTAAGCATCACCACCTGGCACTCCCATGGAATGTTTCGGGGTTTGTCGCCTAGGGTTTTCCAAGTCCACCTCGCAACGGAACGTTCGCGGCCAAACCCACTAGGATAGATCTAAAATTTGGGTTCCTAGTCGTCAAGGTCTCCTAATAGCATTCTAGTGTCGGGTTTTGGACATCCTACTTTACGCAGAGATATCCAATCCGAAGCAAATCTATACCACACTTGGTTCAAAGAGAATGGGAAACGAGAGGGATGTGCCATTCAACCTCTCTGCACGTAGGGCATAGTCCCATTCCAGTCCCCTAAAATGGCATGAATCAAGTTCTAACTTAACAATACCTAAAGTCATCCCAGCGATAAAACCTTGTGAGAAGCCTCCCAGTTCTCTGGGACCACCCTGCCGTAGGAGGGCCCTGCCCGAGATTCCGTCCACCCACTTCCCTTGATAGCTTTAGTTTTCTAATTAGCTCCTACCACATTTAAGTGCGACATTTAAAATCAGTTTCATTAATTAAACCTTTTAGGGAACAGGGTTTTTTCGCGTAATTTACAGCACAGACACGAAAACAAAACAAGTAATCCTTTTAACAAACAAGTTCCTTAACTTATCTTTAAGTTAATCTTTGTCTCCTACCCATACAGGAGAATTATGTATTCCTTCTGTCCAACAGAAGTACCTGGTCCAAATCACATGGCACCAAAATTTCCATCCTTTATCTAGAATAGGATCTTCCCATACCTCCAGACGTTGGGTTCACTGTAGTCTACAACTTTGTTTCGGACTCGGCAAGGACTGTCCAGAGCTCCACTAACCCCAAGCGACCTAGGAGTGAGACACACTTTCCGTGGTTGGCCTTTTCACCACTAGACCTTCGGCCCATGAATCAAGAAATACTCTCTTGGGATAATCCATAGTGTGATCTTGGAGATGATCCACCCGTGCAAATATCCTTCCTTAATTAACCAATTAAGAATCAAGTATAATCAAGGCAATCAGCCCTAATATCATCTTCTAGGAAAACATCTCTTTATTCCCATAGCAACTTGTCATTATAGACACCCATGCCATGCATTTGCCATCAACACAAGCCTTGGAATATTTATCCAAATCACAATGTAACAATCAATTGATTGAAAGAAAAACATTTAGGCCGTTGTTCAATCAACCAACAAAACTAATTGTATTTTTCCCAAACAATACAAGAATAGACAATAATAATCTCATCACATATTTGCTCTTCCTCTTGGGATCAAAGAGCGATTCTATGCAAAATTTTCTTAATACTTGTATACACAATTCTTAATATCATTCTTTTTTACGATTATGATATTCATAACCCCTGAACGATTGCTCTATCAACGAATAACCCATACGCAACTAATTGCAATTAACTTTCCTTGATGCATGCATGTTGCAAATTCCATCTTTCAAATATGTGAGGCCTATCCTTTCCCATGACCTATTCTTGTACATCATAGTATGGAGCCTAATGTATCTCATGCGAGAATCAAAACAAGCATCTATCAATTTGGAAATACATTACTTATGAGTGGTACCACAATTGGATTGACAGTGATGCCTTCGCCCGAAGCTTCATTGCTGGTTGTAGGATTGGCATCCGTACGTGACATTCTTCGCTTAGAGGCCATCATCCGCAAGTAGGCTCAAGAGATAAGAAGGCAAAATAGATTCGAGATGGAAGAGGGTAAGAGAAGATGGTTAAGTCGAGGAGCGAAATAGAGGGAATTTGTGCAGCCTCTCGGGGTAACTCTCTCTCTCTCTCTCTCTCTCTCTCTCTCTCTCTCTCTCTCTCTCTCTCTCTCTCTCTCTCTCTCTCTCTCTCGCAATCTCTTGGAGGGGGTATCCTCCTCTCTACCTCTCTCTCATAGCCTTTTGGGGTCTCCTTATGCTCTCTTGTGCCTTCCCATGCCTCATATTTATAATGAATTAGGGAGGAGGGGATAAGGCTGAGAACAAGAGTGGAGGGGCTCTTAGAAGACTCAGTGATTTGATGCTCAGATCATAAATCTAATAGTTGAATTAGCTCCAAAAGGGAGGTAAAACTCCAAGATGCTTGCTTAGAAAGCTCTCGGTTCACTCCTTCTTCTTTTCTCTATTCGAAGTGCTCTCTATTGCCTGTAGACTACGATCGCAGCGTGCGCGATTTCGTCAGTCACTCTTCTTCAATTTTTTCTTTTTATAAAATCTCCAAAACTAACTAAAATATCACTTGTCTTTTCTTTTAAATGACTTTCATTTCTATCTTTTTAGGATAATATCTAAAATATACTAGTTTTTCCCCCCCCAAAATCCTAATATTTTTGGACCATCCAAACTATACACATTAATACTAGTGAAAAAAATAGCTCATAAGCCTCGTTCATGTTGTAACTTTCATGAAGGTTGGCTACGGTCCTTGTCAATCTAAGAAAAATATCAGATTTACGACTCTCATTTTTTAAAAATATATTTTTAATTAAATAATAATTATTAGCTATTAACGTTAGTTAGTTTTTACCTTAGTTAGTCTTTAGTTAGTAATCTTACTAACTTATTAACTGACTAACTAACTTTCGAACTAGCCGACTAACTTTTATTGCGTGGAAATATTACATTCAAATGGATCATCTACTGTGTCTAGTTCAGTAGAGGATAAAGGAGCTCTCTCACTCTGAGGAGACTCAAGGTAAGCATCCACTATTACACAATTGGCACCTCTATCTAGAATCACTCGACCAACGGGTTTATCAACTTGACAATTTGTCTGTAAAATCCATGGCCTACTTAGCAAAACTCAATAGCTAGGACGTCCTGCAAACCTTACCACCCTAAAGTCTAGATAGCATTCCACGCTTGCAATGGTAATGTGAACTTTAGTGATGCAACCCGTCCGATTGTCTTAGACTATCATCAGCCATCCTTTTGAATCTCTAGACCTAGCCTCTCCATCAAGTCTAAACTCATGATATTGACGGAGGATCCAATGTCCACAGTAGCGCACTCCACCAATATTCCATCCACATATGCTGGAACCCTAGGGTAATGCTTTTCAGCATGATCGAACAAATCTTCTCCCACTTGTGCTATGCCCAAAGGTTCTACAATATACCTAATAAGCAAGATTTTCTTGAATTCCTTGCGTACTCCTGGAGAAAGTTTAATCAACTACAAAAGATTCATGTTTGGTTTAACTTCGCAAAGAGAAATTGCTAGATCAAAGTCGTGGTAGCTAGCCAAAGTTCTCTTCTCGTGCCAAACCATTCTCTCCTTTGGTCTTTGGACCAGCTTTAGTGCATCTTTTTTAACTTTTGCTTTCTTTCTTGGTAATCATTTATCCTTCTCGGGATTAACTTTACTATCAACAGGCCTTAGAGGTCCACCTTCCATATCAAGATTCAAAACTTGCTTTCCCCTAGCATATTGCTTAGGGTTTCCCTCGATAGGTTTTACAGTTCCTTTATCACCCTCTTTAATCTTTTGACCTCTTGTTATGGCTCATAGATTAGAAGTTTCAGCGTCATTGACACATACATCCTCAATAAGACTGACTCCATTGCCATGAGGAAACTCCTCTAAATTAGCCTTTCCTAGTTGCAATATTTATCTTGGTCCCTCATCTTACTGGAGAACTAATCTTACTCCAACAAGTAGCAGCTAAGTGGCCACCCAAACTTTTTGCAAATATCGCATTTGATATTCGAACAATTCCTAGGGAAATGTTGGCCACCACACCACTTAGAACTGAATCTTGAGGGGGCACCCTCTTCAGGGCATCGACTCCCTATCAAATTCTACTGCTTCTTAAGAAAATTAACATCCACAGATATTTGTCTATATTTATCCTTAACTTCGCCTAGGACATTAGAGGCACTCTACTCATAGTTGCAATCATCTGTCTGTTGTCCCATCGACCTAACCACTTGATTAGGAATTGGCCGCTGACCTACTGGGACAACATTAGGATTCATTATTTGGCCTCCACCATTTAGTGGGCCCATCTAACTAGCCATGGGCATAGTCATACTACTGGGAGGAGCTAGTAACATAGGCAGATTCAGCATCATACTCCCTCTGTCATTCGCATTTGACATGGGGTCCCCTTGACTCCTGTTGGTCAGTGCCAAATTATTACCATTCCAATTTATCCTTATTGCGTAAGCTGTTTGCAAGTGCAAACCTACTCCTTCTTCTTGGGTAATAGCATTGTCAATGTTGGCTAAAGCGACAAGTCTCAACTACACTTGGATATTGAAATATATTCCATGTAGGAAATATTGCAACTGTGCACCCGGTGGAATGGGGATATAAGTATTAAGTTTGCGAAGAACTTGCTTTAGCTTCTTCGCATAGGCCTAGACATTCTCATTTGGCTCTCGGCGTGTTACATTCAAGACACGCAACCAACACTGTCCACCCCTCTCAGGAGCAAACTCTCTAGGGAAGGCTGTGAAGAATTAGTCAATGCTAGTTATGATTCTAGCCTCTAGATTGTGATACCATATTGCTGCCCTTCCTTTTAACGTCATATTGAAGAACATCATTAGGTGTCCTTCGTCTTGGATTCGATAGTTGAACATGAGTGTTTTGAAACTCCTTAATATGGAGTTCTCCATCTTCTTCTGCTAACCCATGGAAGATGAGCAAAGGTGCTCCTAATGCCAGTAAATCTAGTGTCCCTACTAGAATTGTGATGGGTTGTGCCATGGCTATAACCAGATTGACAACAAGAGTTTATGTAGGTAAAACTGCATCCCCACTTAAAGTGGGTTGATTGACTGGAAGCGGGGAAGTACTAAGACTTCCACTTGCACTCAAAGGGCTACCTACAGCTTAGGTTTCTTTCCACTCCAAGTATAAGTCATGTCCTAGGAAGACAATTGCTATGCAATCCAAGATCGATACCATGGCATGCGTCATGCATAGTGCATACGATCCTAGTGCACAAATAATATTCATCAAATCAGCACTTTCTGATGTGGAAAAACAGCCCTTTCATGATTTTCACTAAACGTATTCGATATATGGAGACTAGCACTGATTTCTTGTGCTAATAGCCCTTAAAACTAGAATATTGCAATTCAAAATGAAATACACAGTCAAATATTTCAAAGATTCACACCCTCTCAGCCCTCTTACTCTCTTAACCTCACCCTTTCCCTCTAACGTTTAGGTTGTGCTGCGTTGCATAGGTGTAGGGTTTTGTTTTTCGTCTTTTGCGATATATAAAGCAATAAAGACGCACTAGAACATAAAGACAAGGGTGAGCTGAGGCTTAACCCCATACCTTGAACCTTTATAAGCCCCAAAACCCATTTTCTTTTCATTTTTTCCTATTTTTGCTATTTTCCACTATTTATTTATACATAAAAATAGGTTATTTTCTGATTTATGACTATGGATTGATTATGACAACTGAAATATGTTTTTTCTCAGAATTTTATCCCATGCACATCTCTTTTTTCCACCTGAAACCAATAAAACCTTCATTTTTACACTAAAAATGTGATTTTTGGGTTATAATTTAATTATTACAACTATTTATCATTATGGATCGGCATTCCTTTTATGCACAACCCTCAATCATAAAGCAAAAAATATCCAAATAAATTTTTATTCCATATGAATTCCATTTCAACCATCAAACATAAAAAAGAAGCAAATTTCCTTTGTAAAAATAAGGCATACCACTTACTTGCGTGTTGTGGGTTTTTTTTTTTTTTTTGGGTTTCCAATGGACCGATCAGCAACAAATACTCAATGTTGAACATCTCCCCTCAGCCTCCTCTTGATCATGGAGCAATCCGATTCATGCCGGACAAGCATTCGTCATCGCATTCGCTTCCTGATTCTTGGCATGTGAAGCACCATTTGGGGGAGAGAGATGGAGGAGAGAGAAAGACTAAAATTGGTTCTTCATGTTTAGGCAACCATTGCTCGCACGAAGAACGGTGATGGAGAGCGTGGGAAGCAAGAAGATCAGGGATGTAATTGGTTTAGGGGGTTACATTGAGGCTCCATAGCCCCCCCCTCCTCTCCAACAAAAAATCGTCGCCCAAGAAGCCATGACATCAGTTTTCTCCATGCACGCAAAAAATGGACCCCCCCCCCCATTCGTCAAATTTGGGGGTGCCCAAGGGCCCCCCCAAAGGTCACACCCCTCTAATTCTCCCTATTGGCCCCTTTTTCGGCCTATCTCCCATGTTCGGCGTCCAAATCAACTTTTGAAAAATTTTGGGCATTTGTCTCAAGGTCCCACACTACAAGACTCTTCTTGAGATCCAATATGAAAGATGAAAAAATTATAAAAAATTCAAAACCACTAGTTGGTGGGTCTTTAAGCGCTTTTGGAGCCCGTCGTTTGCCGCTTAAAATTGTACTGATTGCAGCTGCCGCCTTCGACGAATTCTATTTTTCCCTTGAAATTCAGATATTTTGGCTATTTTTAAGCACTTCTCAAAGTCAAAAATCAGCTGGTCAAAACCCTACGTATTCATTTGAACTAGGGTTTGTTACGTAATTCATATAGTTACTTAAGAACTTTGAATTCCTTTCAGCTTCAAGCAAGATGGGCTTTGCGAAGAATCCTTCAACTCTTTAGGGTTTGAAATTCTTTCAACTTCCTAGGAACCCTACGTATTCTATCAAAATTTCAATCTATGTTTTGTGAGATGTAATAGGATTTCCTATTATTTCTACCAAGCAAGCAGATGTGAATGCATAAAATCTATCTAGCTTAATTGCAGTTTAATGCGTATTCTTGAAACTTTTCATATATATATATATATATATATATATACTTCCATTGTCCTTGACCTTGTCTTGTACTCTTTTAAATTGGGCTTTTGTCATTCCTAGGTTCTAATCTTTATAAGACCAAGATCTATTATTCCTAGATCTGGGCTGAACTTCTTGGGTAATGGGACTTGCTCTTATCAATGTGTCTTGTAAATCTGTAGGACACATAGATTCCAATTAGGTATTCATTGGAGGATCTAACCCATTGCAAAATTTGGAAACTTGTTGGGATATGATAATAGTCGGGGCATTAGCAAAGAGACAAATTTTGAGTAGTATGCCTCTAGCTCACCTCCAGAGATAGACCAAACTACTTTATCTTAAAGAACTCGTTCATCTTCTGAGTCCTGTATGCCAATGGCATATATCTCCCTTGCACTGCCTTTTTGAGTTTATCCCAAGTTATTGTTCTTTTAGCTATTGCTTTTGGTCTTTGCACCACTGCTTCCACTAGAGCCTAGCTTCGCCGGTCAGCTTGAGCTTGGCAATCATAGCCTGGTTTGCAGGTGTTGTTCATGCTGCATTGAAGTAATCCTTTATGGATTCAATCCATACTTCAGCATCGGCTTCAACAATTTTCCCTTTCCCATCAAATTCTAGTGGTTTGATTTGTTTGAGAAGAACCTTCTTCTCTTGTGCCTTTACCAGGCTTAGTGCTGGACATGATCTTGATTCTGCATTTGGGGTAGTGTCCTATTTGATTAAAATTTTTGCATTAAGATTGCATTTACACATCTCTTCACAACTTGTCTCAATGCACCGATTTTGATTAAATCACACATACTTCAACACTGTGCAACAAGTCAAGTAATTATAAATTCTTATTTATTCAAAAGAGGTATAAGCCTCAAGTACAATCATTCCGAGGAGATAGAGATAGGTTGGATAACTGTTCAAAAGATACATCAATGGTAGGAGAACAATTCCTTATTGGACTCTTTTACAAGGACAGAGTAATAGTATTATTTTGGGAATGGATTCTCAAGAAGCGATAAGCCATGGGAAGTTTAGGAAATCCCAGCTTCTGATAGCCATGATGTTTGCATTGCCCCATAATTTTAATTCTATTTGCCGGCAAGACTTTGACCACCTCTTCATAGATGTAGCAAGTCTGTTCTACCTATTAGCGTCTAATGTGCAGGATTGAGTTTGTTCCAAAATAGCATTACATGCATCATCATACTCTCTTTGAAGTTGTTTCTCTATGTCTTTGTCAACCTGCATCAATGCACCATCAAAGTGTCTTTTTCATTTCAGCATATCAATGATTGCATCGTGAAATTGACACTTCGTGATTCCAAGAACTTCACCAAGTGTGAATTCCACTCTACTACCAAGTACATGTTCTTCCAAGACTTTTTTAAGGTTTGTGGTAGTCTCAAGATCCGATTGTAACTTGTAACTGGGTTGCTTGCCCCTTTTCTTCCCTTCTTTTTTCTTCTCTTGAGATGCATCCTCCATAACATGCTCATGTATGACTTTATTAGCCTCTTTATTGCTCCATTTTACTTTGTGTTATGCATTTAGATGGGCCTGAAGAGGAAGGACCAGTAGTGTCCTCATCTCTTCTTCTCTTTTCTTCCACAAGAGCTTCTTGATTATGAACCTTAGCCAAATAAGCATAGGCTGAAAATGAATCCAATGGTGCATTCCATCTTATTCTTCCTCATATACTCTGACTTGCATCAACTAATTCGGACTTTGCCATTTTTCCCTTTTCGATGCAATCTAATGCTTGCATCCAAACATGATATTTTTCTTCAGTCATGCCTCCTTTATGAGCTTCATCAATCCTTTCAATTCTCAACCCATATGTGACTACATCTATGGCAACAAATGTTGTCCTTGTAGCCACCTCTTTCAACCTCTTCTGCATGCCACCATTTCCAAAATTTGGCTCTATTGGAAGACCAATTTCTTTTGAATGTATTTTTCCATCTTTTAAAAAGAATAACCTTTTTGCTTCCGCTTCACGGTAGGCTGTACAGTCTTGCTTTTCATGTTGTAAACTATTGAAAGATGAGAAGGATCGAAGCTTGCTTGGAAGTGAGCTATGGTGGAGAGCAAGAGCAAGAAGAGAGAGAGACATAAATGGGAACTCCAACAGTCACAATGTGTGATCAGGCCTTCCTTTATTAAACTTTCACTAAAAGAATAAAGAATAAAGTGACGATGATGGGTGCCCGCTACCTACAATGTGCAATGGTGGGTATTGTCAGTGTAGTAATACACGGGCGTCTAGGCAGAGGTGCCTTTATCCCCAACAACCTCCCATTTAAAGGTGAATCTGCCCCAGTGAGGAGTGAAAAGAAAAAGAAAAGACAGTACAATGCACACATGTACAACAGGATGAGGAAAAATATCATCTCATCCAATGCCCATCAATCTCTTGAGGAAGGCAAAGCGCTTAGTAGTGAGGCTTTTCAAGAGCAGATCTACAGGATTTTTGTCAGTGGAGATCTTGACAAGGTCAATAAACTTGTCCTCCACAGCCTCGCGTATGAAGTGATACCTCACTTCAATGTGTTTCATCTTCGCATGGAAGACCGGATTCTTGGCTAGCTGAATAGCACTCATAGAATCCGAATGCAACGTAGGTATAGTATCAATCCCAAGGTCATGAACCAAATGGCCCAACCATATGGCCTCCTTGCAAGCCTCAGTGGCCGTGACATACTCGGCCTTAGTGGTAGAGAGAGTTGTACACTTCTGAACCCTGGACATCCAAGAAACAGTACCTCTAGCATAGGCAAAGATATAGCCAGAAGTGGACTTCCTACTATTTGCATGTCTTGCATAATCAGAGTCTGTGTAGCCCACAACTCCTGTATCCTAGCTGCCATAGCAAATACACATATCTGTTGCGCCCTTCAGGTATCTCATGATACCTTTTACGGCATCCCAATGCTTTTTTCCATGTGTAGCCATATAGCGTGCCACAACACCAACTGCAAAGGCAATACCTGGATGAGTGGCTATCATGGCATACATCAAACTACCCATGACTAATGCATAAGGGATCTTGACCATCTTGGGCCTCTGCTCATCCGTTTGCAGACAATCGGCATGTGAAACCTTCACATAAGAAGGCAATGGACAACCAATGGGCTTTACGTCCTGCATGCAAAAACGCTCAAGGACTTTATGAATGTACTCCCTCTGTGAGAGGTAGAGTAGTCCCTGATGCCTATCACGCTTAATGCACATACCAAGAATGTGAGAGGCATGTCCCAAATCCTTCATCTCAAAGCTCTTCTTCAGCTAATATTTAAGAGCATCCAGCTCATCATGAGTTTTCCTTGCTATCAGCATATCATCCACATAAAGTACAAAAATAAGCAATGAGCCATCACGGGCTTTCTTCGTATAAAGACAGGGATCCATAGCACTTCTGCTGTAGCCATGTGACTTCATAAAGGCATCAAACTTATGATACCACTCCCTAAGTGTCTACTTCAAGCCATAAAAACTTTTCTTCAACTTGCACACTAGGTGCTCCCTACCAAGTTCTGCAAAGCCCTTAGGTTGTTCCATGTATATCTCATCATGCAAATCCCCATGCAAGAATGCAGTCTTGACATCCATCTGATACATGTCCAAGTCAAGCTACGCGACTAAGGCCAAAACCAAGCATAGGGTGGTCATCTTGACCACAAGAGAAAAGACTTCATCAAAGTCAACTCCATGCTTCTGTTTAAAACCCTTAGTGACAAGTCTTTCCTTATAAGCCGTCTTGGGGTTGGGTAGTTTTCATCTTGTACACCCATTTGCATGGCAAATCCTTCTTGCCCTAAGGCAGTGCAACCAAATCCCAAGTCATATTCTTGTATAGAGAGTCAATCTCAAACTGCATAGCCCTCTCCCAAGAGTGACTATCACCCCTGCGCATAGCCTCATCATAGGTGAGAGGCTCTCTTGCATCTGTAACTTGCATCTGTAACCAAGACATAATGCATCGAGGGCTCAAATCTATCAGGTGGACATCTATCAAGTAGACCGTCCAACACCTTGACCATGTGTACCAACTGCTGCTACATGCTGTCCAACTAGCTGTGCACGAGCACATGGCTCCTCCTGGAATATAACCCTACGTATCTCTACCACATTTTTAGGTTGCTTATGCATCTTGTCTTCATGGAAGACTACATCATGGTTGCATATGACTTTCCACACTTGTGGATCCCAGAGGTGGTAACCCATCTCGCCTACATTCCCATAGCTAAGGAAAATGCATTTGATACCCTTAGGATCCAACTTAGCATGCTTGTCTTTGGACACATGGCAGAATGCCTCACATCCAAAGACACGAAGATGCACATAAGATGGAGGTTTCCTAGTCCATACCTCCTCTACAACTTGGAAATCCAAACCACTAGAAGGTGATCTATTTATGACATGCACAGCTGTACTGACTGCCTCATCCCAAAAGCTCTATGGTAAGACTGCATGGCTAAGCATACTGCATACATGCTCCTGGATGGTTCTATTCATCCGCTCAACCAAACCATTCTCGGGTGGGGT
Organism: Lygodium microphyllum; assembly: GCF_053477565.2. Classification (NCBI taxonomy): domain Eukaryota; kingdom Viridiplantae; phylum Streptophyta; class Polypodiopsida; order Schizaeales; family Lygodiaceae; genus Lygodium; species Lygodium microphyllum. The sequence continues at coordinate 40,020,073 of NC_141151.1, forward strand.
ATAGGGGACGGTCAATTGGCACTTAATATTCCTCTCATCACATAGTTGCTCAAAAGCACGTGACACATATTCTCCCCCATTGCCAGTCATAAGGCATTTCAGCCTATGCCCAGTCTAGTTTTCAACAAATGCAAGCCTTCTCTGAAATACAGCCAAGACATGGAACTTAAGCTTAATGGAGTAAGTACAGACTTTATGCGAAAAATCATCAATGAATGTCACAAAATACTTTCCACCACCCATAGACTAACAGGGTATGGGCCCACAGACATCCGAATGTACCAATGCCAAGGGCTCACTCATGCATGTCCTACCAAACTTCTTATGTGTATTCCTTGTTAAGAATCACGTGGTGGGGGGACTTGCTCAAGATGCTGCACCGAACACACACAGAATGCACAAGAAGAAGCTCACTCAAGAGACAAGAAGAGAGATGGAGGCCAAAACGTTTTCTTGCTGGTTTCTTCTTCTTCTTCCACCCACTTTACAATGTACACAAAGTATAGATAAGATACAACATAAAGGAAAGTGGCCTACTAAGTCAAACAATGCATAACCCACTACACTAGTCGACTGGCATTATAACTATGCCAGCTGTAAATAGGTGTAACAACTTGAATATAATAAGTAATGAGTCAGTGGCCATGTGAGAGTCATAATGACCACCGACGTGCTAAGTATAGATGTGTGGACCCATCTAATCAGGCGGTCCATCATCAATGTTTGCATGTGTTGAGCTTGTCATCTCAACACTCCACCTCAAGCTCAACTGCATCTCTGCAACTCCAAGTAAGCTTCGAAACTTTTGAAGCTTCTCTGTACCCAATGCCTTCGTGAAGATGTCAACTATCTGATCATGTGTACTGATATACACCAAGTCAATCTCACCTACTAGTACATTCTCTCTCACAAAGTGATAGTGTACCTCAATATGTTTTATCCTGCCATGGAACACAGGGTTCCTAGCCAACTGTATACTGCTCATGTTGTCACAATAAATGACAACTGGACCTTCCACCTGCTACAGCCTCTATACTCAACAAAGCAACTGTAGATTTCTTTTTGCTGCTCCAAGCAACTGCTGCACTACCAAGAGAGAACATGTATCCGCTGGTAGATCTTCTATCAGACATACTACCAGCCCAATCTGCATCTGCGTATCCAAACACCTATACATCTGTACCTGCCTCATAGAAAAGTCCATAATGTAATGTGGACTTCACATATCTCAATATGCGTTTGACGGCATCCAAATGTGGCTTTCTAGGTACTTGCATAAACTGACTCACAAGACCAACTGCGTAGCTCAAGTCTGGCCTTGTAATGGTCATGTAAATCAAACTCCCCACTATCCTCCTGAACATAGTAGGGCCTTCTATCTCATCCCCAACATCAACACTCAACTTTACATTCTGCTCCAACGGGACTGAAAGTGGTTTGCATGTTGTCATACCATACTTGGACAACATATCCAAGCCATATTGTCTTTGGGACAGCTATATACCATCATCACATCTGATCACCTCAATGCCAAGGAAGTACCTTAGCTCACCTAAATCCTTCATCTCAAACTTCTTCTTCAAGAAGTCCTTGACTTCAGCAATCCCACTATCACTATCACCTGTAATAATCAAGTCATCCACATAGATGACTATGATGACCGAACCTACATCTCCCTTTCTCACATAAATTGAGTGATCAGCATTAGAAATATAAAAGCCAGTATTGACAAGATACTCTCTGATCTTGTCAGACCATGCTCTAGGTGCTTGCTTGAGCCCATAGAGCGTCTTTTTCAACATGCACACATACGTGGGATGCTCTAAATCTTCATAACCTGCTAGCTGATCCATATACACTTCTTCCTGCAAATCACCATGCAAGAAGGAATTCTTCACATCCATTTGCTACAACCTCCAACCTTTGGCTCCTACCAAAGCAATCACACATCTAACAGTTGCCATCCTAGCAACTCAACTGAAGGTTTCATCATAATCTATGTCATATGTCTGCGCATAGCCTTTTGCAACCAGCCTAGCTTTGTACCTACTAATAGAACCATCTGCATTGTGCTTAATCTTATAAACCCACTTACATCCAATAGCTTTCTTGCCCTTTGGCAATGATACTAGATCCCAAGTCTTATTGGCCTCTAATGCAGCCATCTCCTCATCCATTGCTGCATCCCAATGAGTATGACCAACATCATCCTCAAAACAAGTGGACTCAACATCCTCAACTAGTTTCACCATATAAGCATAATGGTGAGCTACATAACCTTCAAAACCAAATCTTTTAACAGGGTATCTGACCCTACTAGATCTGTGTACCACCGGATCACTCAATGGAGCCTTTACATTATTATGAGCTCTCTGTACACCTGGTGTCCTCATTGAAGGAATGCCAAGCTCATCATCCAAACTCTCTAAACCACTGGAATCTCTATCAAGAACTGCATCAATGCCTTCTGACACTTTATTCTTTCCTTTGTCTTTACCTGTAGTGCTACTAGATGTACGTGAAGATGTAGAGCTACTCCTTAGTCTCCCAAACCAAGGACTACCAAATGATGTCTTTGGTCCACTAAGAGTCCGTGATTCTTGCTTTTCATCCTGCACATGAGTGTCATGATCATCATCATCATCTAATACATCACCACTAGATGCATACCAACTGCTCATTTCATCAAAGATGACATCTCTGCTCACTCTGAACTTACATGTGACAGGGTTATAACAGCGATAGCTTTTCTGCTCTAAAGAGTATCCAATAAAGACACATTTTTTTGCCTTTGGATCAAGCTTCTTCCATAGCTCATCTGGCACATGAACGTATGCAACACAGCCAAATACCTTCAAGTGCGATACATCAGGCTTCTTGCTAGTAAAGCATTCTTCAGGAGTCATCCCATGAACTGCAGCTGTGGGAGTTTTGTATATGCCTGTTTTTCCTTTCTGCAACACCATTTTGCTGTGGGGTATATCTGCATGTGAACTGTCTCTTTATCCCATGAGACCTCAGAAAATCATTGAACTCATTCGAGAGGTACTCTCCCCCTCAATCTGACCTCAAGCACTTTACTTTCAAGCCTATTTCTCTTTCAACTGTAGCCTTGAAAGTTCTAAAGTGCTCAAATGCTTCACTCTTTTCCTTCATAAAATATACCCACAGCTTTCTAGAACAATCATCAATGAATGTGACAAAGTATGAACTGCCTCCAAGAGATACATTTTGTGTAGGCCCCCAAATGTCTGTATGCACAACATCAATGATATTTCTGCTTACATCTCTGTCATGTGAAAAGGGTTGTCTTGCCTGCTTACCAAACTGACATGCTTCGTATACCTTATGAAATTCTGCAACTCTAAATGTAGGCAAACCTGTAACCAACCCTTTAGATTGTATTAATTTCAGCCTTTGTACATTTGCATGTCCAATGCATTTGTGCCAAATTTCAATATCTGCAACAACACCTTTTCCTTTAGCATACATAGCAGCATTCATAGTAGGAAATCCAGCATCCAGAGTAAACATACGTCCAACTCTACTTCCCTTTGCTACCAACCTGCATTTGTCATTGAAGTCTTCTACAAAGCAGCCCTTTGCATTAAATCTAACTTGCAGCCCTTGCTCTACCATTTGATCAATTGACACCAAGTTCTTTGTAATAGATGGCACATGTAATACATCTGAAAGACTCTTTGTCTTACCATCATGCAATGACAAGGAAACTTTTCCAATGTGTGAAATTGGGTGGCATGAATCATCACCCGTCTGCACATAACCTGCATTTTGCAAATCCTGCATCTCTCCAAACCATTTTGCATGATTGGTCATATGATTGGATGCACCTAAATCAACATACCAAACATCATCATGTGTTCCCTTTCTTGTAACAGCATTCAGCATATGCTGCATAACAAACAAATGTTCATTTTTGTCTTCATTTTATCGTGAAGACGATGCATAGTTTCCTTGCTGCAACTTACCACTGCGAATATCATCTTTCTTAGCATAACATTGGGCTGCAATATGACCTGTTTTGCCATAGTAGTGACACACAATACCAGAGTTGTTAGAACCTCTATTCTACCATCCACCTCTTCCTCTAAATCTCCCCCTGCCTCTAAATTTACCACGACCTCCTGAAACCTGCATATCACCAAATTGCTGATTCAATCTGTTTTGCTGGTTGTCACTACCACATCCTGTACCACGGCCTCTTGAAGAGAACCTGCCACGTCCCCTTCTTGGACTGGAGTAGAAAGCTTGGACCTGTTCACCACTTCTTTCAGATGTCTCACTCTGCATGTTGATCTCTTCAATGATCATAAGGGAGATCAACTCATCAAAATATGGAAATGGTTTTCTAACATATACGGAAGTTACAAAAGACTTCCAAGCCTTTTCATTGTTAAGTCCACCCAAGGTAGACGACACCAAATCATCATCATCGGGCATTGCATCAATCACTGCCAAGGCATCTGCAATGCTCCTTATCTTTAGTGCATACTCATTGATAGATATCTTCCCTTTCTTCAATGTATTCAACTCTTGCTTGAGTTGAATCTTTCGTGTCTTTGTATTTATAGAAAACATACTTTCAAGTATGGTCTAAGCTGCATATGAATTCTCTGCATTTCTAATATGTCCTAGCATATTATTGTCAATTACTACAAACAACCAATACATGACCTTTTTATCTTTTGCATTCTATTCCTTCCGTGCCTTTGTCTCTTCTACAGTTGGAGGATCACTCACCTCCGGCTCCTTTTCTTCACCTGAAACAAACTCATAGAGGCCTTTTCCAATAAGGAAGTTCGTGACATGGAACTTCCATGAAGGGTAGTTGTTATTGTCGAGCTTTTCAATGATAGGGCTTCCACTGTTCTCTGCTATTATCACAAAATTAATACCAAATAGCAAGCAAATCTTCTACAACCCTCGATCTGTAGTGCATAGCAATACAACAAACAGCCTTTTTTACTATCTGCTCAACAATACATGCAATCTACAACTGTTTGCAGATAAACCTTATGTTTTCTTTCTGCAAATACATCAATAATTACAGATTCACAATCTGTAACCTGCGCACCCACTTTCGATCAAAACAGTCGAAATCACAGTGTACCCTGAAACTGATGCCCGCAACCTTGCGGCTCTTAACGGGGCCTGAAACGGCCTCAGATGCCCAAAATAACTGCGGGAAAGCCCTAAAGGAATTAATCTGCAGAATACACAATGCTCTTCGCGCATACCAAATCTCACTGCAATCTGAGATTTTTGCTCTGCCCTATTTTCGGTGCCTCCACAGGCACTATCCAAGAGAAAGAGTGGAAGGATGGGAGAGCTTTTACCCCGTGACTTTCTTGCTCAAACCTTGCTTCTTCTCCTTCACTTCAGCCTTCGAAATCAGCCTCTCTTAGTGGCGCGGCTCTGATACCATGTCAAGAATCACGTGGTGGGGGGACTTGCTCAAGATGCTGTGCCGAACACACACAGAATGCACAAGGAGAAGCTCACTCAAGAGACAAGAAGAGAGATGAAGGCCAAAACGTTTTCTTGCTGGTTTCTTCTTCTTCTTCCACCCACTTTACAATGTACACAAAGTATAGATAAGATACAACATAAAGGAAAGTGGCCTACTAAGTCAAACAATGCATAACCAACTACACTAGTCGACTGGCGCTATAACTATGCCAGTTGTAAATAGGTGTAACAACCTGAATATAATAAGTAATGAGTCAGTGGCCATGTGAGAGTCATAATGACCACCGATGTGCTAAGTATAGACGTGTGGACCCATCTAATCAGGCAGTCCATCATCAATGTTTGCATGTGTTGAGCTTGTAATCTCAACATTCCTAGTCTATCTGTCATAAAGACAATGCTCACATGAATCAAAACATGCATAGTCAAGGGGCGATAAGTACTGTAAACCAGAAAGCATTTTCATTCCCTTCAAGGACATATGGCCCAAAAAATGGGCATGCTAAAGAGATACATGTGGGATGGAACCCACTGACAAAACATGGTCAATAGAAAACCCATCAACTACAAGAGAATAGAGGCTACTAGCTTTGGCACCTCTAGCAAGCACAAGTCTGCCACGGGTGATAATCCCCAAATGAAACATGAAGCTCAGCATCATCAAGGTGCTCTGCAGACATAAGACTGCGTGTAAGTGTAGGTACATGATGTACATCCTGTAACAGAAAAGTACTGCTAGTAGAGAACTACAACTGTACATTCCCAATGCCAACAATAGCAAGTGATATGTCATCACCCAAGTGAACTCAACCAAAGAAAGTGCGGTAGGAGTAAAACCACTCACAGCATGGTGTAACATGAAATGAAGTACCAGAATCCAAAAGCCAACACTATGCATACATAGAGTGAACATCGACCAACGATGTAGCATCACAAGAACTAGTTGCAAGTATGTACTCCTCATCGGAGTCATCAATTTGCATGACATTTATCTCCTCGATTTTCAAACTGGATTTTGCAAGCGTAATGTTGTGATTAGAGGAATTTTCCTATACTTTGTCTTTCCCCTTCTCTTTGTGCTTCTCATTGCGCAACTCATGACACTGTGGTTGTATATGACCCTTTTTGCCGCAATGATGACATGTCACATTAGCATTTTCCCCATGAGACTTGTTGTGCGACTTACCACGCAACTTAGATCTAGACTTCTACGAGTCTTTGCCATGGCCATTCCCATGGTCATTCTTGCCATTACCATCTCTAACTCTAATAGTCAAAGCATGCAACACACGAGAGGCATCCAAGTTCTTACGGTTGATCTCTTCTTGCAAAAGAGCACTCTCTACATTATGCAAGTTCAAAATAGTAGCAGGAGCACATAAGGCAGTGCAAAATACATCCCATGACTCACTTAGAGTCCCAAGCAAAAACATTGGAGTAACCTCATCATTAAAGGTAATACCCTGCGAAGTCAAGTTCTTGAGAATAGCATGGAACAGTCTCAAATGAGCAGACATTGTCATATACTCCTTCATGCATAGGTCCATAAGCTACTTCAGTCAATACATCTGACTTGCTGGACTTTTCTTGTCATAGAGGTTCTTGATTTTATCCCAAAGCTTCCAAGCCCTATGTGATTCCTCAACCACATTGTAATGCACATGTTCAGTGAGAGACAAGATGAGGGTGGACTTGCATAACTCGTCAAGTTCATCCCATTTGTCATTAGTCATAGTCTTAGGTTGCTCGCCATACATCCTTAGTGGCTTTATTTGCGATTTCTGCACCAATACTTGCCAAACTTGGCTCTTCCAATAGGCATAATTCGTACCATCAAGCTTAGTGATGTTGAAGATAGCACTGTCAGTGGAAGAAGAACCCGTAATGCAATCCAAAACAATGCAGATAGTTCAAAACTGATTGCTGTTTTCTACTGTAAACAACCAAAATACCACCAAAACACAAGGCAAAATGACCAGGAACTGATAGCTAATGATGTCTCCCACCAAGTACCATTAAAAGTACATAAATTAGTATGATTTAGCATGAAAATTCCACATCAATCCATACATAACTGCTTGCTATAATAAATTACAGCTAGGTACAATGAGAGCAAACTATAGGCAAAATCAATGCACCAAGTCAACCACTGAGACTGTCAAAGCATAACGAGCATCAAGCGAGCATAAATTAGCATATGACAATCATACGGACATGGAGCAAACACCCAAGCATATCAAACAAATCCATTAGTAAGCCGGAACACCCCTTGTGTAATAGGGCAAAGTGTAAACAACACTGGTAAGACCTGACACAAAGAGGTGGATGCTCAGGGAGTATGAAGCCCAAATCAGCCGAAGAACATGTATGCAGACCATGGCATATCAACCATGCAACATCCAAGTAAAGAAGATCCCAGTCTCAAAAGACTCAAAGCTCAATAGCATAAACCACCTGCTCAATGTCTATCAAACATCCAACGATGCTCCCACTAGCACAAAAGCCATATGGATCAAGCCAAGAAGTGCAAGAAGGGCATATGAGAGCACCAATGATGAAAGATCCAAGACCATACATCAATAAGACATCATGAGCATATATGCTCTGTAGCCTCTAATTAGAGCATCCATAGACATCAATTGTATCCCAAATACGACTCTGGCAAGCCAAGAAATATCCCAAGTAAGTTCCCAGAAGCCAAATGCAAGCCAAGACAAGGCAATAGTAGCAATCGGCTCCAAACAATGTAACTAGCATGTAGTAGTGGCATAGGCCAAGCATGTCAAGACCGGTCAGACATAGGTAACATACATGCCATATGTACATCCAAGACAGAGCATCAAATGCATTCCAAAGCTAAGCTCAAGCTCAAATGAAGATCCGAAACTAAAGACAAGCTCGATGCCGTACCCCGAAGGTCAATACTTCATTGCATATCCCAAAGACATAGCTCGAAACCAATAGGCATAACCAAACTAGAGGTAAAATAACTTGTCAACCAAGGTAGCATAAATCCCAACCAATAACAAAGTGTCCGCATCCAAATCAAGGCTCAATAGCTCTCAAATAGCATATCTGGGCAAAAACCATGATGACCAAGCATCAATACATCCAACAGGACACCCGAATGTCAACAAAGAGCATTATGCATAAGCCGTCCCTAATAAAACCTTGCTTCCCAAACAATGTACAGCAGTAAATCACAGCATAAATCGAGCTATGGAAGCTCAAACCAAGTCCCAAAGCATCTCAAAACATTGGGCAAATATCCCTAAAGTATCTGGGCATCAAATACCAAGCCTTGAGAACATCACATAAGCTAAGAGCGTGACATTTTCTTGTTGCAAATCAACTCAGATATGTTATAGAAAATGCTTGATCAAAATTTGGTAGATCTAACATCAGCATCGTGTCCGAAGCATGCCAAAACCCCAAGTTAGACTCTTATCTTGCCTAAATCAGGTTCCGAATATCCGAGATATGAGAAAAAAATGGGATTTTTTACCTAGATTTTGAAACATGCACAAAAAAAACGTGAGCTGATTGTGGGGCCTGCTAGTTATGCTGAGGATAAGGGGGAAAATGGGGGCATAGAAGGTGTCCAATGAAGCTAAGAAACATTTGCAAAGAGCCTATGACGGGCCGGGGAGAGACGGGAGATGAAATCTTACCTCGGGGGAAAGAAGCCATGGCTGGCATTGAAGCTCCAAGCTCTAGGTCTTCAATCCGGGGTGAAGTAATACCAAGCCAAGCTCCATGATCAAGCTCTAATCCAAAGCTTTGATACTAGTTGAAAGGTGAGAAGGATCGAAGCTTGCTTGGAAGTGAGCTATGGCGGAGAATTAAAAATCAAGCTCTAATCCAAAGCTTTGATACTAGTTGAAAGGTGAGAAGGATCGAAGCTTGCTTGGAAGTGAGCAAGAAGAGAGAGAAACACAAATGGGAACTCCAACAGTCACAATGTGTGACCGGGCCTTCCTTTATTCAAATGGTCACTAAAAGAATAAAAAATAAAGTGACTGTGATGGGTGTCCGCCACGTGCAGTGTGCAGTGGCGGGTACTGTCAGTGTAGTAATACACGGGCGGCTAGGCAAAGGTGCATTTACCCCCAACAACTATCACATCAAATACATCTCCTCTTATTCGTTCTTTGAACAGTCTTTAGGTTGTTGCCCAACCCTTTTCTTCTACCTTAACATCCAACTTTTTGACCTTTACTTTGATTTCTATCAAATTTAGCCTCAAATCACGCATGCCTTTGATTAATTCATCCATAGCATCACCTTTAAGAATTGGACCAACAAGTATAGCCAGTTATTCTTCCATAGCCACAGGCCCCTTGGCTACAATTTCAACCCCATTCCGAGCACTAGCAGGTGTAGTACCTGTACGCCATCTTAATTTCATCCACACTCTCTTTATCAACATATGCATTGCCTCAATTACATTAGCCCAATCTAATTTCAGCCATGTTTCAGAAGAGACATTTTCTAAACGATCAGTCAGCTTATCCTACAAAACAAGATCTTTAGCCTTCAAAAACAAATCAATTTTATGACTCTCCAATGATTGCTACTCATCGGCATCCAACTGTGCATACCAACTTTCAAATTTATGAAGCAAAGCTGTAGCAGCCAACCCTTTATTGGGCTTTTCAATCCAATCTATAAATGTCTTTTTAGTTACCAAGCCTGCATCTTCCAAGAAGAACTCTTCTCTCGAAGCTTTCTTAAAGGTTTCCCAATCAACATCTCTTCTATGTAGCTCATTAATCCGATCATGCAATGTATGCATGGCCAAATGAGAGAAATACCAACTCCATGCATACTGCGGTACCCCATGAAACAAAATCTTTTCTTCATACATCCGAATGAAGGCCAAAACATTTTGAACCTTAAATTGCTTCAATTCATGAATGAGCAATGCAACTAGCTCAAAAAATAAGAGAGAGAGAGAGAGAGAGAGAGAGAGAGAGAGAGAGAGAGAGAGAGGGAGGGAGGGAGAGGAAGAAGAAGAAGAAGAACCATGTCTTCGCGCAACTTGTGTGCTAATGGATGCCAGGTGATCTGCAATGGTCTTAATCTCTGTGACATAATCTTGTATAGATCTGCCTTTTCTATCCATGTTGTTAAATTTCTGATTTAATTATATCTTCCTGGCACTTGTAATTGTGCCATAATATCTAATCAAAATGTTCCATGCATCTTTTGGTGACTTGTATTTCATGATCTGCATCTCCATAGCATCTGAGATACATAGAGATAGACAATGTAAAACCCTTGAGCTCTATCTATCCAAACTTAGTGTACTTATCTTTGATCAGATGCAGGTCTCTCTAGGAGCTCGGGTTTCAGCTTCTACTCTAGTCACCAACTCTTAGTATCCTTTAGCTATCAAGAAGTTCTCCATGCATAACTTCCATATGGCATAATTGTTACTATCAAGCTTTTCCCCCACTATCTAGGTTATGTTGTCGGTCCTATCTGCATTAGCCATCTTGTACCAGACAATATCTAGTCACTGCTGACTTCCTGCAAGTCAACAAGTCTAACTAACTAACTGAAATCTTTGACTGTTTATGACAGTTTTCTGCAACAACTTCACTGTTAAAACTAGATTATTCCAACCCATCAACATCTCAAAACCATCCATAAACATGTGGCATAACCCGTAGGTACATCATCAATACATAAACCATGTATTTGCTTTAACTCTGTCTCATGCAACCTTACTGTCAGAGTACATACTTGCAATCTAAAATTTGTAAACTGTCAATGACCAATAGCTGATTCACAACTAAAACTAAGATGTATACATGTCATACATGCTCCAAAACTTCATAGACTTCTGCTAGTATATGTAGCAGCCCAAATATGACCATACGAGCACAAATTAGTGCATAACCAGCAAGCACACGTGTCAAAACTCCTATTCGTAGGTTGTAGTAAAAAAATACTCAACAAAACAAGGTTTATCCAACTCCAAAATGTCTTCAAATCACTTTATACATTTTCTTTAGTGTGTCGAGGTCAATACATGACCATACATACAACCATAGACACTCTACCTTCAAGAAGCAATGTCATGGTCTGCATTCCCTGATTGTAACTAGCCAAGACACTTTAAATGCATTTTTTTTCAGCTCCAAAATTTAGTTTTCAATAGAATCCAATGCTTGTCCTAATGCTCTAAACATTCCTAGACATATCCCAAGCCATTCATTTGATAGGGACCAATCAATTGTTGAGATATCGAGCTCCACTCGTGATATGCCAGGGTGACCGTTGTGCATTTATATCACCGACTTGTCAGTTGTAGATGCGGTTGGTACACCGCCCATGAATAATATCTACATGACAGCTATCCTTATCTACTCTAGTTCGTGGCTCAGTTAGTATGCCACCTTAGTTAGTTGAGTTTGGTTTGAGACCCATATATAGGGTTCTTCTATTTCTTTGTATGAGAGTTCTTTTTGGCTTACACAACTAAGAAGAGGAAAATAGTTTTCAGCCTCCACCTTTGTGTGTATTCCCCCATTGTGCAAGCAAGAAAGCTACAAGTGAGACTCCTTCCTTCTCTCACACAATCTTGACATGGTATCAGAGCCTTGTTCGTGGTAAGGAGCTCAAGAAAGCAAGCCAAGCTCGCGGTGTTCTGGTAAGAGGAGCAGTGTTGCTTTCATTTTTTGTTTTGGGAGCAGATCTCTGCAGGTAGCACAACCGAAAATTGCAAGAATGCATTGTCTCAGGTTGAGACGCCCTTCGCGGTGAAGCAAGAGGGCAGTATATGCTGCGAGATAGGGCTTTAGCCCTTGGCGACCCTATTTTTTTGATTTAAGGCCATTTCGTGGCCTATTTTGGAGGCGGAAGTTTCCTGCACGCACTCAGGAAAAGGCCCAGTTTTATGCTGTGCAGCCACTGTTCTACAGGTCGGTGAAAAGTTACTGTAGATGCAAAATCATCCTTGTTGCCTGTTGATGCAAAATCGTCACTAGGAAGTGACTGTGTGGTTAAATACCACTTTCGTCAGTTTTGCAGATTAGCCCTTGTGAGGCTGAAGTTGTGTTCTTTGTAGTGACAGAATTTTTGCAGTGTTCTATAATGGCATCTGATTCTCTTTCACAGATTGTAACTGAAAAGCTTGACAAGAACAACTTCCAAGCATGGAAGTTTAGAATGACAAATTTCCTTATGGGAAAAGGATATTGGGAATTTGTTGCAGGAAATGAAGAAGAACCAGTTCTTCCTGATGTTCCCAATCAACAGCAAATGCAGGCATTCAAAGCATGGCATGAGAGAGCCAGGAAAGTTATGTGCTGGCTGTCTATCAGTATTTCAGACTCTATGATTGTGCATATTCAGGATGCAAGTACGCCAAAGGAGGCATGGGATACTTTGTCAAAAATGTATAGCACAAATACGCAAGCCAGGAAAATGCAGCTCAAGCAAGAGTTGCATAATGTGCAAAGAGAAAGTATGAGCATCAATGACTACCACATGAAGGTGAAGAAGATTGCAGATGCACTTGCTTCCATTGGGTCGCCAGTGGAAGATGATGATTTAGTTTCTGTGACCTTGAATGGTCTAGGAAAGGATTATGCACAGTTTTGGACATCTATTTCAGTTCGTGAAAGATTTCCTGATTTTGAGGAGTTGATTGCTCTTCTAATTTCTGAGGAGCAAAGAAATGGTGGTGCATCTTCTTCAGGAGGAACTTCAAAAGAAACTGTCTTCTACTCAAATGCTGGAAGAGGTAGAGGCAAAGGTAGAGGAGGCCGATTTGGAGGCCGTGGTAGAAATCAGAATATGCAGCAAACTCAAGAAAACCAGTCCTATGGAGGAGGACGTGGTAACTCTAGAGGCAGGGGGAGCCAAAGAGGTCGTGGTGGATGGCAAAGAGGCCAAAATGCAAACAGTAATGTTGAATGCTACTACTGTGGTAAAATGGGTCATATGGCTAAAGACTGCTATAAAAAGCAGAATGACATCATGAATGGAAAACTGCAACAAGGGAATTATGCATCTTCTAGTAGACAGGGTGATGACAAAAATGAGCATTTGTTTATGGTGCAGCACATGAATAATTCTGTGACAAGTGCAGAAGAAAGCAACGATGTATGGTATGTTGACTCAGGTGCATCAAACCACATGACAGGTCATGCAGAATGGATGGAGGATGCAAGGAAAATGGAAAAACCAGGATTTGTGGAGATTGGTGATGATACTGCATATCCTATTGTGCAGATTGGAAAAATTCATTTGTCTATGCAGGATGGGAAAAAGAAATACCTGTCCGATGTATTCATGTCCCGAATATCACCAAGAATCTGATTTCTGTTGGTCAAATGGTTGAGCAAGGCTTGCAGGTCAGATTTAATCCTCATGGATGCTTTGTTGAGGATATGAAAAATAAAGGTCGCTTGATAGCAAAAGGAAAGAAGAAGGGCAGAATGTTTACATTGGATGCAGACATGCCTGAATTGAGTGCAGCAATGTTTGCACATGGGACCGGTGTAGTTGCAGATATTGATATCTGGCATAAATGCATTGGTCATGTTAATGTACAGCGACTTAAATCAATACAGGCCCAAAACATTGTTGCAGGATTGACTAAATTCAAGGTTGCAGAAATGCATAAGGTATGTGAAGCATGTCAGTTTGGAAAACATGCAAGGAAACCATTTCCTAGACATGTTCAAGAGAGTAAGAAGCCATTGGAATTAATCCACTCTGATGTGTGGACTACTAAAGCTGCATCTCTTGGAGGCTGTCATTATTTTGTCACTTTTATTGATGACTATAGTAGAAAAGTTTGGGTTTATTTTATGAAAAAGAAAAGTGAAGTTTTTGGGCATTTCAAAACTCTTAAAGCTATGGTTGAAAAAGAAACAGGCCTGCAAATAAAATGCCTAAGGTCAGATGGAGGGGGAGAGTACCTCTCAAATGAGTTTGCAAGGTTCTTGCAGGAGCATGGCATAAAGCAGCAATATTCATGCAGTCATATCCCACAGCAAAATGGAATTGCAGAAAGAAAAAACGGGTATATTGGAGAGGTATCTCGTGCCATGCTCAATGAAAAAGACCTGCCAGATTTTTATTGGGCTGAAGCAATTGCTACAGCAGTCTATATAATGAACAGGACTCCCACTGCAGCAATACATGGGATGACTCCAGAGGAGAGGTATACTGGTAGGAAACTAGATATTTCTCATTTGAAAATTTTTGGTTGCATTGCCTATGTACATGTGCTAGATGAGTTGAGATCCAAGTTGGATCCAAAAGCTGAGAAGTGCATCTTTATTGGTTATTCTCTGCAGCAAAAAGGGTATAGATGCTATAACCCTTCTACTCATAAGTTTACAGTGAGCAGAGATGTTGTTTTTGATGAGATGAGTAGCTGGTATAAACTAGTAAATGTGATTGATGATGTAGATGCACAAAATGGTAATGCTGCACAGAATTCACAGCAGCAGTCACAAAATATTAGTGGACCTGGAGCGTCCTCTAGCAGTGGTTCACATTCTTCGCCATGGACAGGCAGATTGAGATCCGGAGAATCTTCTCAAAGCAATGCAGATAGTGGTATGCAGGTATCAGGAAAAGGAAAAGAGAAGGTTGATCAGCCCATGTTTGATGTGAATGCAGGTCACTCTTATGTGGATGGTGAATCCAGTGGCTCAGAACAGAGCATTGATGATGAGTTGGGTATTCCTTCTATTGTTACACCTGGAGTAAGGAAGACCAGGGATGTTTTGAGAGCACCTGGGAGTGAACCTACTTTGCCAGGTCTACCAGAGCTAGGTATCTTGTGGATAGACTGAAATATGATGGATTTACAGCCATTCACTATGCATATATGGTCAAAGTGATACAGGAACCAGAACCCACTTCTTTTGAGCAAGCCATGGGAAAAGAAAAATGGGAGAAAGCCATGGATGAAGAAATGGATGCCTTGGAAGCAAATGCTACATGGGAATCGGTACCTTTGCCTAAAGGTAAGAATGCAATTGGCTGTAAGTGGGTTTATAAGATGAAGCACAATGCAGATGGTTCTGTGAACAGATACAAGGCAAGATTAGTAGTCAAGGGGTATGCACAAACATATGGCATTGATTATGAAGAGAGATTCAGTCTGGTTGCAAGGATGGCAACCGTAAGAGTAGTCATTGCTATGGCTGCATCAAAGGGATGGTCTTTACATCAGATGGATGTAAATAATGCCTTCTTGCATGGTGATTTGCAAGAAGAGGTCTATATGGAGCAGCCACCAGGTTATGTGCATGTTGTTCATCCTGAGTTTGTTTGCAGGTTGAAGAAAGCCTTGTATGGCTTGAAGCAAGCACCTAGAGCATGGTCTGACAAGATAGGGCAGTATCTTGTCACTATTGGCTTTCAGATTTCCAAGGCAGATTTCTCACTTTATGTGAGAAAAACAGAGAAAGGTATTATGCTGCTTGTCATTTATGTTGATGATTTGATTATGACAGGTGACAGTGATGAAGATATCCTTCATGTGAAAATGCTATTGAAGCAAAAGTTTGAGATGAAGGATTTGGGAGAGCTGCGTTATTTCTTGGGCATTGAGGTGATTAGATCACCAAGTGGGATACAACTCTTGTAGAGGCAGTATGGATTGAACATGCTGTCCAAATATGGGATGACAGGCTGTAAGCCTATTTCAGTTCCTTTGGAGCAGAATGTGAAGCTGAGCGCAGATGGAGGTGAGCTTCTGGAAGACCCTACTATGTACAGACGTATAGTAGGAAGTTTGATTTATATGACTATTACCAGGCCAGATTTGAGCTATGATGTTGGATTGGTAAGTCAGTTTATGCAGGCTCCAAGGAAACCGCATTTGGATGCGGCTAGATGCATACTCAGGTATGTGAAGTCCACATTGCAGTATGGACTATTTTATGAGACTGGGGTTCAGATACAGTTGCATGGATATACTGATGCTGATTGGGCTAGTAGTATTTCTGATAGAAGATCTACCAGTGGATATGTGTTCTCTTTTGGGAGTGTTTCAGTCACTTGGAGCAGCAAGAAACAGCCTACAGTTGCCTTGTCGAGCACAGAGGCTGAGTACAGGGGCGCAGCAATGGCTGCATGTGAGGTAGCTTGGTTGCATAAGCTACTTTATGATATGCATCAGCCTACAGATGGGCCAGTTGTCATTTATTGTGACAACACGAGCAGTATACACTTGGCAAATAACCCAGTCTATCATGCTAGAACAAAGCACATTGCGGTGCATTATCACTATGTGCAGGAGAGGGTTTTACTAGGTCTTATCGATCTAGTTTATGCCAGCACAGAGGATCAAGTAGCTGACATATTTACGAAGGCATTGGGCGCAGAGAAGCTACGCAAGTTCAGAGACCTGCTTGGTGTGCAGGAATTGGGATTGAGCTCGAGGGGGAGTGTTGAGATATCGAGCTCCACTCGTGATATGCCAAGGTGACCGTTGTGCATTTATGTCACCGACTTGTCAGTTGTAGATGCGGTTGGTATACCGCCCATGAATAATAGCTACATGACAGCTATCCTTATATACTCTAGTTTGTGGCTCAGTTAGTATGCCACCTTAGTTAGTTGAGTTTGGTTTGAGACCCATATATAGGGTTCTTCTATTTCTTTGTATGAGAGTTCTTTTTGGCTTACACAACTAAGAAGAGGAAAACAGTTTTCAGCCTCCACCTTTGTGTGTATTCCCCTATTGTGCAAGCAAGAAAGCTACAAGTGAGACTCCTTCCTTCTCTCACACAATCTTGACATCAATATCATGTAGTGCTTCTCATGTATACTATGCTTGCTGTCCACAGATTCATGATAGTTTTCAGCTTGTAAAAGGCTCCCAGATCTAAATGTTTTGACCTCCAAATTTCAGCTCCAAGGCATAAGAACAAGTGCATATGTCCTTCTTGCATATGCCTATGCTTCAATTATGCTTTCTAAGCATGACATAGAGCTCCAAGATCATGTCAAGGTAACATACATGCTGTGTATTCTCCGTTACCAGCACTTAAGGATTGAATTTCAAATTTGTACATTCATGTCTCAGTTCATAACTGAGCGCTCTCCAAAGCATTTGCATACAACAATCTTCAAGCACCTTTCAAGGGTCTGGGTCAGCATTTTAACTACTTACTAGCCACTTTATGTGGTGTCTTTGCAATCAAGGAAGTTTAGCCTATAGCAGGTGAAATTTATGTAACTTGATAGGCTATGTTTGTAGCACACCATCAGCACGGTGCTCATTGACAACTTCTGAATGCTCAATGGAGCCTTGGTGGACTCCCAGACACAAACAATGCTTGAGCAATGGCAAACTCCATGTCTCAATGCATACCTTTCAAGAACGAATGGCAACCTACCTATCTTCAGAGAATTCTGGATCTTCACTTTCTTCAAGTCTTCTTCATTTCCTCCTGCTCCTCCAGATAGCCCACCTAGCATGGCTCTAATACCATGTTGAGAGACAGGCAGAGACAGATAGAAGAGTTGGAGCAACAGAGAGGAGCCATATGCTCACACCCATTTTCTTCCTATTCCATAACCCATATATCTAAAGTGAATACAATACTCTAAGGACTATAAGACCATTCACACCAAGTACAGACTAAGTCTAAAGTCACTGAGTTATTTAATGTCCACATGTAGTACAACTGGACAAGCTAAGTGTCAAGTATACACAACCTAAAGTTAGTAGAGCTGAGCTTGACAAACCCCGCTCTTGAATGAAATAGTAATTGAGTTCTATGTGTTTGGTCCATGTATGATATATGGGTTCTTAGCCAATTGAATGCTACTAAGGTTATCACAATAGATGATAACCTTCTTATCACCTACATCCCCAAATCACTAAGTAGCTTGTATAACCAAGCTATCTCACATGTTACAATTGCAGCACCTCTGTGTAATATGCCTCTATACTAGACAATTGGTTGTTTTTTGCTACTCCAAGTAATAGCAACACTCCCAAAGGAAAACATAAACCCACTGGTAGATCTCCCATCTAAAATACCACCAACCCGATTTGCACCTGTGTAACCATGCAAATACAATGGTACACCTGCACCGTAGAATAAGGCATAGTCCAATGTGGACTTGACATAGTGCAATGTGCACTGCGCCGCATCCAAATGTGGCTTCTGTGAAAGCTATATAAACTGACTCTCCAAACCAACTGTGTAGTTTAGGTCTGGCCTAGTGATTTTCAAATAGATAAGACTACCCACAATATTTCGATACATAGTAACATCCTCAATCAAGTCACCCTCATGTGCACTAAGTTTAGCATTAACATCCAATAGTATAGAGATAAGCTTGCAATAAGCCATACCATACTTCTTCAACATATCCAATGCATATTGTCTCTATGACAACCATATACCCTCTAGATTCCTGATTATCTCTATGCCAAGAAAATAGTGCAGCTCTTTCAAATCTTTTATCTCAATTTTAGCTTTGAGAAGACTCTTTACATTGTCAACCTCTATCTTAGTATCACCACAATGATCAAATCATCCACATAAAATGACCACAATACATTCATCACTCTCACATACATAGAGTGAGTGATCAACTTGTGATGTGCAAAATTCAATGCTAACAAGGTATTCTACATTGTCAATATCTATCTCAGTATCACCACAATGATCAAATCATCCACATAAAATAACCACAATACTTTCATCACTCTCACATACATAGAGTGAGTGATCAACTTGTGATGTGCAAAATTCAATGCTAACAAGGTATTATACAATCCTATCAGACCATACCCTAGGTGCTTGCTTCATGTCAAGATTGTGGGAGAGAAGGAAGGAGTCTCACTTGTAGCTTTCTTGCTTGCACAATGGGGGAATACACACAAAG
Organism: Lygodium microphyllum; assembly: GCF_053477565.2. Classification (NCBI taxonomy): domain Eukaryota; kingdom Viridiplantae; phylum Streptophyta; class Polypodiopsida; order Schizaeales; family Lygodiaceae; genus Lygodium; species Lygodium microphyllum. Next base: position 40,039,444 of record NC_141151.1, read on the forward strand.
GTGGAGGCTGAAAAACAGTTTTCCTCTTCTTAGTTGTGTAAGCCAAAAAGAACTCTCATACAAAGAAATAGAAGAACCCTATATATGGGTCTCAAACCAAACTCAACTAACTAAGGTGGCATACTAACTAAGCCACAAACTAGAGTAGATAAGGATAGTTGTCATCTAGCTATTATTCATGGGCGGTATACCAACCACATCTGCAACTGACAAGTCAGTGACATAAATGCATAACGGTCACCCTGGCATATCACGAGTGGAGCTCGATATCTCAACACTCCCCCTCGAGCTCAATCCCAATTCCTGCACACCAAGCATGTCTCTGAACTTGTGCAACTTCTCTGTGCCCAATGCCTTCGTGAATATGTTAGCTACCTGATCCTCTGTGCTGACATAAACTAGATCAATAAGACCTAGTAAAACCCTCTCCCGCACATAGTGATAATGCACCTCAATGTGCTTTGTTCTAGCATGATAGACTGGGTTATTTTCCAAGTGTATACTACTCATGTTGTCACAATAAATGACAATTGGCCCATCTGTAGGCTAATGCATATCATAAAGTAGCTTATGCAACCAAGCTACCTCACATGCAGCCATTGCTGCGCCCCTGTACTCAGCCTCTATGCTTGACAAGGCAACTGTAGGCTGTTTCTTGGTGTTCCAAGTGACTGCAGCACTCCCAAAAGAGAACACATATCCACTGGTAGATCGTCTATCAGAAATACTACCAGCCCAATCAGCATTAGTGTATCCATGCAATTGTATCTGAATCCCAATCTCATAAAATAGTCCATACTGCAATGTGGACTTCACATACCTGAGTATGCGTCTAGCCACATCCAAATGCGGTTTCCTTGGAGCCTACATAAACTGACTTACCAATCCAACAGCATAGCTCAAATCTGGCCTGGTAATAGTCATATAAATCAAACTTCCTACTATGCATCTGTACATAGTAGGGTCTTCCAAAAGCTCACCTGCATCTGTGCTTAGCTTCACATTCTGCTCCAAAGGAACTGAAATGGGCTTATAGCCTGTCATCCCATATTTGGACAGCATGTACAATCCATACTGCCTCTGCAAGAGCCATATCCCACTTTGTGATCTAATCACCTCAATGCCCAAGAAATAACACAGCTCTCCCAAATCCTTCATCTCAAACTTTTGCTTCAATAGCATTTTCACATGAAGGATATCTTCATCACTATCACCTGTGATAATCAAATCATCAACATAAATGACAAGCAGCATAATACCTTTCTCTGTTTTTCTCACATAAAGTGAGAAATCTGCCTTGAAAATCTGAAAGCCAATAGTGACAAGATACTGTTCTATCTTGTCAGACCATGCTCTAGGTGCTTGCTTCAAGCCATACAAGGCTTTCTTCAACCTGCAAACAAACTCAGGATGAACAGCATGCACATAACCTGGTGGCTGCTCCATATAGACCTCTTCTTGTAAATCACCATGCAAGAAGGCATTTTTTACATCCATCTGATGTAAAGACCACTCCTTTGATGCAGCCATAGCAATGACTGCTCTTACAGTTGCCATCCTTGCAACCGGACTGAATGTTTCTTCATAATCAATGCCATATGTTTGTGCATACCCCTTGACTACTAATCTTGCCTTGCATCTATTCACAGAACCATCTGCGTTATGCTTCACCTTATAAACCCACTTACAGCCAATTGCATTCTTATCTTTAGGCAAAGGTACCAACTCCCATGTAGCATTTGCTTCCAAGGCATCCATTTCTTCATCCATGGCTTTTTCCCATTTTTCTTTTCCCATGGCTTGCTCAAAAGAAGTGGGTTCTAGTTTCTGTATCACTTTGACTATATATGCATAGTGAATGGCTGTAAATCCATCATATTTCAGCCTATCCACAGGATACCTAGCTCTGGTAGACCTATGCAAAGTAGGCTCACTTCCAGGTGCTCTCAAAACATCCTTGGTCTTGCTTACTCCAGGTGTAACAATAGAAGGAATACCCAACTTATCATCAATGCTCTGTTTTGAGCCACTGGATTCACCATCCACATAAGAGTGACTTGCATTCACATCAAACATGGGTTGATCTACCTTCTCTTTTCCTTTTCGTGATACCTACATACCACTATCTGCATTGCTTTGAGAAGATTTTCCTGATCTCAATCTACATGTCCATGGCGAAGAATGTGAACCACTGCTAGAGGACGCTCCAGGTCCACTAATATCTTGTGACTGCTGCTATGAATTCTATGCAGCATTATCATTTTGTGCATCTACATTATCAATCACATTTACTGGTTTATACCAGCTACTCATCTCATCAAAAACAACATCTCTGCTCACTGTAAACTTACGAGTAGAAGGGTTATAGCATCTATACCCTTTCTGCTGCAAAGAGTAACCAATAAAGATGCACTTCTCAACTTTTGGATCCAACTTGGATCTCAACTCATCTGGCACATGAACATAGGCAATGCAACCAAAAATTTTCAAATGAGAAATATATGGTTTCCTACCAGTATACCTCTCCTCTGGAATCATCCCATGTATTGCTGCAGTGGGAGTCATGTTCATTATGTAGACTGCTGTAGCAACTGCCTCAGCCCAATAAAAATCTCGCAGGTCTTTTTCATTGAGCATGGCACGAGATACCTCTCCAATATGCCTGTTTTTCCTTTCTGCAGTTCCATTTTGTTGTGGGGTATGACTGCATGAATATTGCTGCTTTATGCCATGCTCCTGCAAGAACCTTGCAAACTCATTTGAGAGGTACTCTCCCCCTCCATCTGACCTTAGGCATTTTATTTGCAGGCCTGTTTCTTTTTCAACCATAGCATTAAGAGTTTTGAAATACCCAAAAACTTCACTTTTCTTTTTCATAAAATACACCCAAAATTTTCTGCTATAGTCATCAATAAAAGTGACAAAATAATGACAGCCTCCAAGAGATGCAGCTTTAATAGTCCACACATCAGAGTGGATTGATTCCAATGGCTTTTTACTCTCTTGAACAAGTCTAGGAAATGGTTTCCTTGCCTGTTTTCCAAACTGACAGGCTTCACATACCTTATGCATTTCTGCAACCTTGAATTTAGGCAATCCTGCAATAATATTTTGGGCATGCATTGATTTAAGTCGATGTACATTAACATGACCAATGCGTTTATGCCAGATTCCTCAACAAAGCATCCATGAGGATTAAATCTGACCTGCAAGCCCTGCTCAACCATTTGACCAACAGAAACCAGATTCTTGGTGATATTTGGGACATGAAATACATCTGACAGGTACTTCTTTTTCCCATCCTGCATAGACAAAGGAGTTTTTCCAATCTGCACAATAGGATGTGCAGTATCATCACCAGTCTCTACAAATCCTGGTTTTTCCATTTTTCTTGCATCCTGCATCCATTCTGCATTACGTGTCATGTGGTTTGATGCACCTGAATCAACATACCACATTTCATTTCTTTCTTCTGCACTTGTCACAGAATTTTTCATGTGCTGCACCATAAACAAATGCTCATTTCTGTCATCACCCTGTCTACTAGAAGATGCATAATTTCCTTGTTGCAATTTTCCATTCATGATGTCATTCTACTATTTATAGCAGTCTTTAGCCATATGACCCATTTTACCATAGTAGTAGCATTCAACATTGTTGTTTGCATTTTGGCCTCTTTGCCATCCACCACGACCTCTTTGGCTCCCCCTGCCTCTAGAGTTACCACGTCCTCCTCCATAGGACTGGTTTTCTTGAGTCTGCTGCATATTCTGATTTCTACCACGGCCTCCAGATCGGCCTCCTCTACCTCTGCCTCTACCTCTTCCAGCATTTGAGTAGAAGACAGTTTCTTTTGAAGTTCCTCCTGAAGAAGATGCACCACCATTTCTCTGCTCCTTAGAAATTAGAAGAGCAATTAACTCCTCAAAATCAGGAAATCTTTCACGAACTGAAATGGATGTCCGAAACTGCGCATAATCCTTTCCTAGACCATTCAAGGTCACAGAAACTAAATCATCATCTTCCACTGGCGACCCAATGGAAGCAAGTGCATCTACAATCTTCTTCACCTTCATGTGGTAGTCATTGATGCTCATACTTTCTCTTTGCACATTATGCAACTCTTGCTTGAGCTGCATTTTCTTGGCTTGCGTATTTGTGCTATACATTTTTGACAAAGTATCCTATGCCTCCTTTGGCGTACTTGCATCCTGAATATGCACAATCATAGAGTCTGAAATACTGATAGACAGCTAGTACATAACTTTCCTGGCTCTCTCATGCCATGCTTTAAATGCCTGCATTTGCTGTTGATTGGGAACATCAGGAAGAACTGGTTCTTCTTCATTCCCTGCAACAAATTCCCAATATCCTTTTCCCAGAAGGAAATTCGTCATTCTAAACTTCCATGCTTGGAAGTTGTTCTTGTCAAGCTTTTCAGTTACAATCTGTGAAAGAGAATCAGACGCCATTACAGAACACTGCAAAAAATTCTGTCACTGCAAAAAACACTGCTTTACCCTCACAAGGGCAAATCTACAAAACTGGCGAAAGTGGTATTTGACCACACAGTCACTTCCTAGTGACGATTTTACATAAACAGGAAACAAGGATGATTTTGTAGCTCCCAATGTCTCTGCACACAAGCATACGATGCAATTTCTGTGGTAACTTTTCACCGACCTGTAGAACAGTGGTCGCACAGCATAAAACAGGGCCTTTTCCTGAGTGCGTGCAAAAAACTTCCACCTCCAAAAGAGGCCCCGAAATGGCCTCAAATCAAAAAAACAGAGCAACCAGGGGCTAAAGCTCTCCCCCGTAGCATATACTGCCCTCTTGCTACACCGCGAAGGGTGCCTCAATCTGAGACAATGCACTCTTGCACTTTCCGGCTGTGCTACCTGCAGAGACTTGCTCCCAAAATAGAAAAATGGAAGCAACACTGATCCTCTTACCAGAACACCGTGAATTTGGCTTGCTTTCTTGAGCTCCTTACCACGAACAAGGCTCTGATACCATGTCAAGATTGTGGGAGAGAAGGAAGGAGTCTCACTTGTAGCTTTCTTGCTTGCACAAAGGGGGAATACACACAAAGGTGGAGGCTGAAAAACAGTTTTCCTCTTCTTAGTTGTGTAAGCCAAAAAGAACTCTCATACAAAGAAATAGAAGAACCCTATATATGGCTCTCAAATCAAACTCAACTAACTAAGGTGGCATACTAACTGAGCCACGAACTAGAGTAGATAAGGATAGCTATCATCTAGCTATTATTCATGGGCGGTGTACCAACCGCATCTACAACTGACAAGTCGGTGACATAAATGCACAACGATCACCCTGGCATATCACGAGTGGAGCTCGATATCTCAACACTTCATTCCATATGCAAGGCCTTACAAAGCATGCATACATAATCTGGATAATTCTCATTCACATAACTAGGTGGCTACTCCATATAAACTTCCTCTTGCAACTCCCCCTATAAGAAGGCATTCTTAATATCCACTTGATATATGATCCAACCTTTTGATGCAGCCACTGCTATGACAGTCCTTATATTTGCCATTTTAGCCACTCGAGAAAAAATCTCCTCACAATCAATACCATGAGTTTGCACACACCCTTTGGCAACTAGACATGCTTTATAGCTCTCAATAGATCCATCTTGGCACTAATTTCCATGTGTCATTATCCATAAGTGCAATAATTTATTCATCCATAGCACAATCCCAATACTCATTACCTACTACATCCTCAAAACAAGCAAGTTTCACATCCTGCACAACCTTAGCCATGTATGCATAGCGATGAGCTACATAGCTATCATATGTCAATTGCTACATTGACTTTCTCAATCTACATGACATGTGTGGACCTAGATCACTACTATAGGTGCTTTAGCATCCTCTTGTGCCTCTTGCATACCAAGTGTTTTAATAGACAGAATCCCAACCTTCTCATTCAAGCTCTACTCGAAGCCATCTAAATCAGCATCAATCTGAGAGAAACCTGATGATAGATTTTTCACAATAGATGAGTCACTAACTTTCTCTTTATCTTTTCTTGATATCTGTGATGTACTTTGTGGAGTAACCTATGACCTCAATTTTCCATTCCAAGGTCTATCAATAGAACCATGACTAGAAGACTCTTGTGGCCCACTCAATGACTATGACTATTGATCTATTTTCTACATAGGCATACTCTCATGCTCATCAACCCCAACTATCTTCTACACATTACTATACTAGGAACTTATTTCATCAAAAACAACATCCCTGCTAACTCTCAAATCATGTGTAATAGGGTTATAATGTCTATATTCCTTCTACTCAAGAGAATATCCAACAAATACACATTTTTCTACTTTGGGATCCAATTTATTATGTAACTCATCAAGAATATTTACATAACCAATACATCCAAATACTTTCAAATGGGACAAACTTGGGTTTCTATATTTAAACTTCTCTTCAGGTGTCATATATGTATAGCAACAATGGGTGTCCTATTCATAATGTATACAGTAGTACCAATTACTTCAACCTAATAGTAATGATGCAAGTTTCTTTCTAACATCGGTGCATGAGCCACGTCTCAATATGCTTATTTTTTCACTCAACAACTCCATATTTTTTTAACCTTAGGCATTTAATATGTAACCATATCTCCTTCTCAACCAAAGCCTTAAAGCTTTTAAAGTGAGTGAACACCTCACTTTTCTTACACATAAAGTAAACCCATACTTTGCAAGTATGCCATACCTGGTGAAGATATCCTAGAATAAACATTTAGCTACTAACTTGGTCATATTATCCAGTAGAGCGTAGGCTTATACCCATTTGGTGTAGGAGTCGGTTACCATATATACTTTTTGCATATGTAGGCAACAAGCAGAGAGATGGGGCCACTTCCGCACTTCTAGAAAGGTTTGAGGGATATGATTAGTTAGAGTGGTAAAGCAATCTCTAGTTTTAGGCTTGGCCCAAGGAATCACAGTGCTAGATCCAATTGCGAACATCACCATGCATCATTGGCCACAATAGGCCATCTTGTTGGATTTTTTGGATGATGACCTCAGTAGAAAAGTGGCCACTGGCAATGCCTTGGGGTGCTTCCTCTAAGATAGCAAGCTACTCCATCGAGAGACCACTCTCTGTAACACTCCAGAGAGAGTGCGGTAATATAGTTAGCCCATTATGATCTCAAAATGCCAACTCCAGAGAACCAATCATTTTCAATGGTCCTTCTAGAGATGGGGTGGGGATACACTTTTTTCCATGAAAGCCATCATATCTTCATACCATGACCAGAGGGTTTGGTGGCTTAGGGTGTATGTCACTTGTTGCTACTATGACAAAGAGTTGTGCATTCAAACATTAATCATCAATGCTAGTTGTGGTGGTTCTCTGAAATCAAGGCAGAATAAAAATTCTGCAATGACATGCTAGGTTTCGGTGACCCAAATTCCTACATCAACATGATCCATCAAGTAAATCACTTGGTGATGCTTTGTTGCTTGACCAAGTAGACCAATATCGAATGGTCCACATGAAAAGTAAATACATGCCCTAGAAAATAGTGTTGGAAATTTTTAATGGAGTAGAACATGCCTAGACATTCTCTTTTAGCTAGAGAGTAGTTTTTCTCTACATTGGGCAATCTTCTGTTAGCATAGAACAGAGGTCTAAACCATCTAGTTTTATCTTCCTACATCAACATGCTTCCAAGAGCTATATCAAAAGCATCAACAAATACATGGAAGGGTTTTGCCCAATCGAGTGAAATCATGATGGGAATCTTTGAAAGTCATAGCTGAAGGCATAGAAATGCCACATTGGCTTCTTCATTCCATTGGTAAGTGGCTTTAAGCACATGTGCCAATTTGTTGTGTGGGACAGCCAAATGCACTGAAATATGCAAGTGGCAGTCATGCCACTGGATTTGGCCTTAAAAGTAGAGTAACACGTATGGAAAATCTGGTACTATAGCTTGCATTATTATTGCCACCTTCGTCGAGTCGATAGCTATGCCATTTTGTGAAATGATATAGCCTAGCAAAATACCATTATGAACAACAAATAAACATTTGAGGGGATTCAAACTTAAACTTATTTCACAGCATCTGGTGAGGCAAAGTCAGAGATGCATCAAGTGAAGCATGACCTTTCCAAAAATACTAAAATCTTCCAAGAAGACTCTCATGAAATATGTGAGGTAGGGCCCAAAGAATTCTTGCATATCTCTATGAAAGGATGTTGAAGCATTCTTGAGACCAAACCACATCACCACACATACACATTCTCCCCATGCAATGATGAAAGCTATCTTAGCTTGGTCTTTTGGAGCAAGGCATACTTGATTATATCCGCTGAAGCCATCAAGAAAAGAGTACATCTCATAGCCGACTACTTCATCTAGTATGGTATCCATGTAAGGGATAGGGAAAAGATTTGGGATTGTGGTTGCATTCAACTTTTGATGATCCACACATATTCATAGCTTCTTGTTCCTTTTGAGAACAATGATGATCGGGGATATCCAATTTGCATGATCGATTGGAGTGATGAAACCTACTCTTAGTAGTCAATCCAACTCCTCTTTGACCAATTTGGCCATATGAGGGTTCATTCGGTTGTGCTAGATCTATACTGGGACAGCATCCAGTTTCAAGGAATCCAGTGCTGATAAAATCAGGGATCCCCCTTTATATCTAAATACTCCCATGGGAACACATCCTTGAACTCAGTTAGCAAACTAATGAGATGCTGTCAGAAATCTAGTTGTAGTGATTTGGATTGGTTTGGTTGTTTCCAAGATACACTATATCCAACTCATCCTCTTTAACTCTTGTAACTTTTTGAATCTATGATTCAAACTCCAGCTCTTGACTCATGATTTTACTTATGTCCACATTAGCAATCCAATAACTAATGGTGTTGCCATCAGTGCAGTTCGAGTTCCAAATTTTAAAACTATTTGATTGTTGTTCTATTATTGCTCTTCCGAGACCTAAGTTTGCTAACTCTAGGGTTGCATATATTGTTCACTAATTTGGAGAACATTAATGAGACACCAAGGTTGCAAGTTATCATTAGCCTTCAAGAACTCCTCTTCTTCATCATCACTTAATCCTTCAACCATATTGACTGTCTCGGGTGATAGTTGATTGGTAATGTGGGGCAAGTGGGGTAACATTGATCAAGAAGACCATTTCCTTATGTTGGTTTCTTGAGATAGTTAATTTATCATTATCCTAGTTTTGACTGACTCTTACTTGGTGTAGCCAAGGTCTTTCCAATAACATATGGTAATCTTCTCTAGCATGTTCCATGTTTAGAACTACTAAAGGTGCTAAAAATTGCACTATGGCAATTTCTAAAAGTACCTACCTAGTTATTCCCAAATGTCATTCTCTCTGATAATTGGCCATCCATACCAAGAAAGGGATGGGTTCCCAATTCATCAATCCTAGTTGTTGACAAGTGGCCAATGTGATGATATTCACCTCTAATCCATTGTCAAGTAAGACGTTTTGGATGATCTATTCTTTGCCCAAGAAGGAATTACCAAAAATGATTGGGTTGGATAGGGAGCCTATTGGCACCAAACTGGTGCTAAATTTTCCTCACTGTTTCCTTTAGGGCTTGGGTCATCATGGCCACTACTTCCGGTTCTAGTAGTACCAGGAATTCATATTGAATCATCTTTAGGAGATAATCTTTGAAAGCCGTTCAGTAAGCCACCTAGTGGGACAGTAATGTTGACAGGACCCCATCCGGATAATGCTTTGGATGAGTCTAGAACTGTTGAAGTACTTGGCATGTTTCCTACTACTACTACTACGAGACTCACTACTATCTTCTAACTGTCAAGATTGTGAGAGAGAAGGAAGGAGTCTCACTTGTAGCTTTCTCACTTACACAGTGGGGGAATACACACAAAGGTGGAGGTTGAAAATAGTTTTCCTCTTCTTAGTTGTGTAAGCCAAAACAACTCTCATACAAAGAAATAGAAGAACCCTATATATGGGTCTCAAACCAAACTCAACTAACTAAGGTGGCATACTAACTGAACCACGAATTAGAGTAGATAAGGATAGCTGTCATCTAGCTATTATTCATGGGCGGTGTACCAACCGCATCTGAAACTAACAAGTCGGTGACATAAATGCACAACGGTCACCCTAGCATATCACGAGTGGAGCTCGATATCTCAACACTCCCCCTCGAGCTCAATCCCAATTCCTGCACACCAAGCAGGTCTCTGAACTTGCGCACCTTCTCTGCGCCCAATGCCTTCGTGAATATGTCAACTACCTAATCCTCTGTGCTGACATAAACTAGATCAATAAGACCTAGTAAAACCCTCTCCCGCACATAGTGATAATGCACCTCAATGTGCTTTGTTCTAGCATGATATACTGGGTTATTTGCCAAGTGTATACTACTCATGTTGTCACAATAAATGACAACTGGTCCATCTGTAGGCTGATGCATATCATAAAGTAGCTTATGCAACCAAGCTACCTCACATGCAGCCATTGCTGCACCCCTGTACTCAGCCTCTGTGCTTGACAAGGCAACTGTAGGCTGTTTCTTGTTGCTCCAAGTGACTGCAGCACTTCCAAAAGAGAACACATATCCACAGGTATATCGTCTATCAGAAATACTACCAGCCCAGTTAGCATCAGTGTATCCATGCAACTGTATCTGAATCCCAGTCTCATAAAATAGTCCATACTGCAATGTGGACTTCACATACATGAGTATGCGTCTAGCCGCATCCAAATTCAGTTTCCTTGGAGCCTGCATAAACTGACTTACAAATCCAACAGCATAGCTCAAATCTGGCTTGGTAATAGTCATATAAATCAAACTTCCTACTATGCGCCTATACATAGTAGGGTCTTCCAGAAGCTCACTTGCATCTGCGCGCTCAGCTTCACATTTTTCTCCAAAGGAACTGAATAAGGCTTACAGCCTGTCATCCCATATTTGGACAGCATGTCCAATCCATACTGCCTCTGCAAGAGCCATATCCCACTTGGTGGTCTTATCACCTCAATGCCCAAGAAATAACGCAGCTCTCCCAAATCCTTCATCTCAAACTTCTGCTTCAATAGCATTTTCACATGAAGGATATCTTTATCACTATCACCTGTGATAATCAAATCATCAACATAAATGACAAACAGCATAATATCTTTCTCTGTTTTTCTCACATAAAGTGAGAAATCTGCCTTGGAAATCTGAAAGCCAATAGTGACAAGATAATGTCCTATCTTGTCAAACCATGCTCTAGGTGCTTGTTTCAAGCCATACAAGGCTTTCCTCAACCTGCAAACAAACTCAGGATGAACAGCATGCACATAACCTGGTGGCTGCTCCATATAGACTTCTTCTTGCAAATCACCATGCAAGAAGGCATTCTTTACATCCATCTGATGTAAAGACCAGCCATAGCAATGACTGCTCTTACAGTTGCCATCCTTGCAACCGGATTGAATGTTTCTTCATAATCAATGCCATATGTTTGTGCATACCCCTTGACTACTAATCTTGCCTTGTATCTATTCACAGAACCATCTGCATTGTGTTTTACCTTATAAACCCACTTACAACCAATTGCATTCTTATCTTTAGGCAAATGTACCAATTCCCATGTAGCATTTGCTTCCAAGGCATCCATTTCTTCATCCATGGCTTTCTCCCATTTGTCATTTCCCATGGCTTGCTCAAAAGAAGTGGGTTCTGGTTTCTGTATCACTTTGACTATATAGGCATAGTGAATGGCTGTAAATCCATCATATTTCAGCCTATCCACAGGATACCTAGCTCTGGTAGACCTGCGCAAAGTAGACTCACTTCCAGATGCTCTCAAAACATCCCTGGTCTTCCTTACTCCCAGTGTAACAACAGATGGAATACCCAACTCATCATCAATGCTCTGTTTTGAACCACTGGATTCACCATCCACATAAGAGTGACCTGTATTCACATCAAACATGGGCTAATATATCTTCTCTTTTCCTTTTCGTAATACCTACATACCACTATCTGCATTGCTTTGAGGAGATTCTCTTGATCTCAATCTGCATATCCATGGCGAAGAATGTGAACCACTACTAGAGGACACTCCAGGTCCACTAATATCTTGTGACTGCTGCTGTGAATTCTGTGCAGCATTATCATTTTGTGCATCTACATTATCAATCACATTTACTGGTTTATACCAACTACTCATCTCATCAAAGACAACATCTCTGCTCATTGTAAACTTACGAGTAGAAGGGTTATAGCATCTATACCCTTTCTGCAGAGAGTAACCAATAAAAATGCACTTCTCAGCTTTTGGATCCAACTTGGATCTCAACTCATCTGGCACATGAACATAGGCAATGCAACCAAAAATTTTCAAATGAGAAATATCTGGTTTCCTACTAGTATACCTCTCCTCTGGAGTCATCCCATGTATTGCTGCAGTGGGAGTCATGTTCATTATGTAGACTGCTGTAGCAACTGCTTCAGCCCAGTAAAAATCTGGCAAGTCTTTTTCGTTGAGCATGGCATGAGATACCTCTCCAATATGTTGTGTTTTCTTTCTGCAATTCCATTTTATTGTGGGGTATGACTGCATGAATATTGCTGCTTTATGCCATGCTCCTGCAAGAACCTTGCAAACTCATTTGAGAGGTACTCTCCCCCTCCATCTGACCTTAGGCATTTTATTTGCAGACACGTTTCTTTTTCAACCATAGCTTTAAGAGTTTTGAAATGCCCAAACACTTCACTTTTCTTTTTCATAAAATACACCCATAGTTTTCTGCTATAGTCATCAATAAAAGTGACAAAATAATGACAGCCTCCAATAGATGCAGCTTTAGTAGTCCACACATCAGAGTGGATTAATTCCAATGGCTTCTTACTCTCTTGAACATGTCTAGGAAATGGTTTCCTTGCCTGTTTTCCAAATTGAAAGGCTTCACATACCTTATGCATTTCTGTAATCTTGAATTTAGGCAATCCTGCAACAATATTTTGGGCCTGCATTGATTTAAGTCATTGTACATTAACATGACCAATGTGTTTATGTCAGATATCAATATCTGCAACTACATCGGTCCCATGTGCAAACATTGCTACACTCAATTCAGGCATATCTGCATCCAGTGTAAACATTCTGCCCTTCTTCTTTCCTTTTGCTATCAAGCGACCTTTATTTTTCATATCCTCAACAAAGCATCCATGGGGATTAATTCTGACCTGCAAGCCCTGCTCAACCATTCGACCAACAGAAACCAGATTCTTGGTGATATTCGGGACATGAAGTACATCTGACATGTATTTCTTTTTCCCATCCTGCATAGACAAAGGAATTTGTCCAATCTGCACCATAGGATGTGCAGTATCATCACCAGTCTCCACAAATCCTAGTTTTTCCATTTTCCTTGCATCCTGCATCCATTCTGCATGACCTGTCATGTGGTTTGATGCACCTGAGTCAACATACTACACTTCGTTGCTTTCTTCTGCACTTGTCACAGAATTGTTCATGTGCGGCACCATAAACAAATGCTCATTTCTGTCATCACCCTGTCTACTAGAAGATGCATAATTCCCTTGTTGCAATTTTCCATTCATGATGTCATTCTGCTTTTTATAGCAGTCTTTAGCCATATGACCCATTTTACCACAGTAGTAGCATTCAACATTGTTGTTTGCATTTTGGCCTCTTTGCCATCCACCATGACCTCTTTGGCTCCCCCTGCCTCTAGAGTTACCAAGTCCTCCTCCATAGGACTGGTTTTCTTGAGTTTGCTGCATATTCTGATTTCTACCACGGCCTCCAGATCGGCCTCCTCTACCTCTGCCTCTACCTCTTCCAGCATTTGAGTAGAAGATAGTTTCTTTTGAGGCTCCTCCTAAAGAAGATGCACCACCATTTCTCTGCTCCTCAGAAATTAGAAGAGCAATCAACTCCTCAAAATTAGGAAATCTTTCACGGACGGAAATGGATGTCCGAAACTGTGCATAATCCTTTCCTAGACCATTCAAGGTCACAGAAACTAAATCATCATCTTCCACTGGCGACCCAATGGAAACAAGTGCATCTGCAATCTTCTTCACCTTCATATGGTAGTCATTGATGCTCATACTTTCTCTTTGCACATTGTGCAACTCTTGCTTGACCTGCATTTTCCTGGCTTGCGTATTTGTGCTATACATTTTTGGCAAAGTATCCCATGCCTCCTTTGGCGTACTTGCATCCTGAATATGCATAATCATAGAGTCTGAAATACTGATAGACAGCCAGTACATAACTTTTCTGGCTCTCTCATTCCATCCTTTAAATGCCTGCATTTGCTGTTGATTGGGAACATCAGGAAGAACTGGTTCCTCTTCATTTGCCTGCATTTGCTATTGATTGGGAACATCAGGAAGAACTGGTTCCTCTTCATTTCCTGCAACAAATTCCCAAGATCCTTTTCCCATAAGGAAATTTGTCATTCTAAAGTTCCATGCTTGGAAGTTGTTCTTGTCAATCTTTTCAGTGACAATCTGTGAAAGAGAATCAGATGGCATTACAGAACTCTGCAAAAAATTCTGTCACTGTAAAAAACACAGCTTCAGCCTCACAAGGGCAAATCTGCAAAACTGACGAAAGTGGTATTTGACCACACAGTCACTTCCTAGTGACGATTTTGCATCAATAGGCAACAAGAGTCCTCCTCAAAATCAGGAAATCTTTCACGGATGGAAATGGATGTTCGGAACTGTGCATAACCCTTTCCTAGACCATTCAAGGTCACAGAAACTAAATCGTCATCTTCCACTGGTGACCCAATGGAAGCAAGTGCATCTGCAATCTTCTTCACCTTCATGTGGTAGTCATTGATGCTCATACTTTCTCTTTGCACATTGTGCAACTCTTGCTTGACCTGCATTTTCCTGGCTTGCGTATTTGTGCTATACATTTTTGACAAAGTATCCCATGCCTCCTTTGGCGTACTTGCATCCTGAATATGCACAATCATAGAGTCTGAAATACTGATAGACAGCCAGTACATAACTTTTCTGGCTCTCTCATGCCATCCTTTAAATGCCTACATTTGCTGTTGATTGGGAACATCAGGAAGAACTGGTTCCTCTTCATTTGCCTGCATTTGCTATTGATTGGGAACATCAAGAAGAACTGGTTCCTCTTCATTTCCTGCAACAAATTCCCAAGATCCTTTTCCCATAAGGAAATTTGTCATTCTAAACTTCCATGCTTGGAAGTTGTTCTTGTCAAGCTTTTCAGTGACAATCTGTGAAAGAGAATCAGACGCCATTACAGAACACTGCAAAAAATTTTGTCACTGTAAAAAACACAGCTTCAGCCTCACAAGGGCAAATCTGCAAAACTGACGAAAGTGGTATTTGACCACACAATCACTTCCTAGTGACGATTTTGCATCAATAGGCAACAAGGATGATTCTGTAACTCCCAATGTCTCTGTGCACAGGCATACGGTGCAATTTCTGTGGTAACTTTTCACCAACCTGTAGAACAGTGGTCGCACATCATAAAACAGGGCCTTTTCTTGAGTGTGTGCAAAAAACTTCCGCCTCCAAAATAGGCCCCGAAATGGCCTGAATTCAAAAAAACTAAGAAACCAAGGGCTAAAGCCCTATCCCGCAGCATATACTGCCCTCTTACTACACCGCGAAGGGCGTCTCAATCTGAGACAATGCACTCTTGCACTTTTCAACTGTGCTACCTGCAGAGACTTGCTCCCAAAATAGAAAAATGAAAGCAACACTGGTCCTCTTACCTGAACACCGCGAACTTGGTTTGCTTTCTTGAGCTCCTTACCACGAACAAGGCTCTGATACCATGTCAAGATTGTGAGAGAGAAGGAAGGAGTCTCACTTGTAGCTTTCTCACTTACACAGTGGGGGAATACACACAAAGGTGGAGGCTGAAAACAGTTTTCCTCTTCTTAGTTGTGTAAGCCAAAAGAACTCTCATACAAAGAAATAGAAGAACCCTATATATGGGTCTCAAACCAAACTCAGCTAACTAAGGTGGCATACTAACTGAACCACGAGCTAGAGTAGATAAGGATAGCTATCATCTAGCTATTATTCATGGGTGGTGTACCAACCGCATCTGTAACTAATAAGTGAGTGACATAAATGCACAACGGTCACCCTGGTATATCACGAGTGGAGCTCGATATCTCAACACTAACTTCCATTGCTAGGGGGGTTAGAATCTAGGGGTGTTGCTCTATCTCCGTCTAGAATTATCCTTCGGATTCTTCTTTCAACCTTTTTTGGGGTTATCTTCCAAAATCTGACTTTTTTGCTTGCTAAGATGAGCTTCTAGCAACTTCCCTCTTTAACTTCCAAGACTACAGCCCAAGTTCTTCACTCCACAAGGTTGTGGGTCTTCTCACGCTACTTGTTTTTTTCTCCTGTGGTGGGTTTGATGGTTCTTAAGCTAAAATCCAACTACAATTTGAACTTTGCAGACTTCGAATATATTTCGGATGGGTCTCCTACCAGCCAGCTAGCGTCAATAATTTCGAGTCCCACTTTTTAGAGGATTACTCGATCTGAAGTGGACTTGCCATTGCACTTGGTTCAAAGAGAATGGGAGACAAAGGGGAGTGCGGTACGTCAATCCTCCTGCCCATAAGGCAAAATCCCATTCCGACCGCCTAAAACAATGCAAGTCGGTTCTACCTAATGACTAGTTGGAGCTAACTGAGACCACCCTACCATTAGATGGACCTGTCGGGGGTTACGCCCACCCGCTTTCCTTTGATGATGGGTCATCTTTAGTTTTTTAATTACCTACAAAACATTTATTGGAACATATACAACCAGCTTCCTTAATTAGTCCATTAAGTCATAGGTTCCTTCACATAATTTATCTCACCAACACGCATACAATTCGAACAGTAAAGCAAACTTCTTCATTATATTGGAAGTTTATTACAATTTCCATCATTCCGTCCCAACAGAAGATACACAAAATTCCATAAGGATATTCTATCCACCAAGATTCCACCCTCATAACTAGTATTTAGGGTTCCAGGATCCCATCCTGGGTCATGAAGGGGCTCGTCAGATTCTTGGAACAATGCAGGATTTACAGCCAGAGCCCCCTCTGGCACCTACAATTCCTATTGTCCGAGACTATCCCTACTGACAGACCTTTCGCCTACGGATCCAGTCCAAGCCTCTCGTAGCAATAATCATGACCCCCTTGGAGTAGGGTCTCGCCGCTAGCTTGGGGGTAGCCTAGCGCAATCCTTCCTTTTATTCTGTTTGACAATAATTTCAATCAAAAATCTAGATTCTAGCAAACACAAATAGTCCTTTCAAATGTGTATCAAATGATACAATGACAATCATCCCAACATGTAATTCACAGCTTCACCTAGCCAAGGTAGACCTTATCCTAAGGTAACCTTACATTCTAATGAGGATTCTCCTCCCCATAAAGAAGTGTTGAGTACACCTCTTATAACATGTTAAGAAAGGCATGAATTTTCCATTTGGGTTCACTTATCCAACAAGCAAAATCCCTTAAGGAAATATATTGTGTCAATAACTCAACAAGATCACCTGTAGGATTCCTAAATAGACAATCAGTTTCTATAACCATCACTAATCAACTCTTAACCTTGTCGCATTTGACCATAACTATATCGAATGCGTATAAAGACATATGTACAATAACCATTGGAAATTAATTCTATCATGATTCTATGACTTAGAATCTCAATTATTCTAGCTACAAATCATAGTGATTAATTGTTTTATGCTTGTACTAATATGTTTTCTAGATGAGTTATCAATTTGTGTAAGTGAAGAATATGGAAGCTAATATCTTATGTAATTATCTTATATAGCAAAAATAATAATCTAGTAATGAATAACCTGGTTTGGCAGCATGACAACATTAGGAACTTTGTCTTTACTCGTGCTTGCATTAGCCACACCCAATATTCCATTGGTAGTGGAAACTCCCGCAGCCTTGGGCACTCCCGTATCATTGGCAATACCCGTTGCTTGACTGGTTGCATTGGTCTCCATGGTTTTTTCACTTTGTCGCTTTGGAACCATCGTCTACGAGTGGTTTGAGAGATAGGGAAGGGGGAATAGATGTTTAGAAAATGGCCAAAAAAATTTCTCAATCTCTTTCTCCTCTACCACTCATGACACGGCCACTGTGGAGTTGTGGGTACTCTTAATGTGTAAGCCACTATGGGTGTTTGAGCTTGATTGGTTGAAATGATAGTCCATTAACTAGACATGGAAGCTCTGGTATGTTGCTATCTACCTGGGTGTGCCATCTAATATCTGCCATTGTGCTAGTAGTATTTTGTGTTATGAGTAGCCATATTATAGATACTATGCCACTCTTGATTCATGCCACATTTAGCCTCCCTGTACATGGCCCAAATTATTACATTATGTGCACCACAGATTTTTTACCTCATTATTTTGAGTGCTCTCTAAGGGTTTCTTACCCTTTTCCTTCTTCTTGGACTTACTGGGGTTTTTCTCCTTCTCATCCTTAGAGTCGGCCTCCTCACTACTAGTTTCCACCTCTAGATCTAAAGCATAGTCCGAATCACTAGTGTCATCATCCTAGTTCTTTTGAACTAACTTTGTGGATTTCTTTTCTTTTTCAGAATTTTCCTTAGATAGAAATTGTTCCAATCTAAAATCTTTCTTGTAAAAGGAATCTATGATATTGCTAGATAAATCATCAAAGGCACAAGCTTTCTGGGTTGGCTTATTAAAGCATTGGACATATAGGGTGTTTAACATTTCATCCTATGGTTGGGTGTTTGGGTCAATTCTACTTGTTAGGATTGAACTTGGCTGCATAAGCCTAGACTGATTTATAGGTTACAGAGACATTCAAGCTTGTATGCATCTATTCAATTGGGTTGAAATCTATTTTGGAATGCAGTCAGTGCGACATTCTAGGTGGGCCATCCATGTTTTGCTACTAGCCAAGTTGTGGCCTTTTTTCACATCGAGGATTTGAATACGATGACTTTATAAAGCTCATTGACCACACTAGCAAAGTTGACAGTGTAAGTAACAGCAAACTAGTAGATGAAAGCATATGGATCCTCATTAGATGATCTAGAGAACTTTGAGAATGGGATATTGGGTCAATGAGCCATTCTGTTTGAGGTGAAACTCAAGGAGGGGGTATAGGTCATATAACAACCGAATGAGTAGAAGTTTTAAAAAAACCCACTAACTTCAATAGAGTAGTAGGAGCAATTAATGGGAGTGCAAAGTCACTTCCATTCCTAAGAGTGGAGTGCAAATGGCACTTATGCAGCAACTAAGGGGACTAGTTCTCGGCTCAAGGTGCATCATGTCTGAGGATAAAAGGGGCCTTAGGAGATGGTGCCCTTTGGCATTAGTCAAACTTGGATCACCATGCCTGGCCGAAGAGCCAAAACTACATGTGGACCTTGTGAATGTGTACACAATCAGCTTAGCATGTGGAGGAATGATGATTGTGGTCACCATGTGCAATCGAGTCCAGCCATCACTGCCATGGGGTAAAGTGTGGACATACTCAAAGCTAACATAGGTGGACATTGACATCACACTCTACAATTAGCATCCTAAGTACTGAGACTAACATCATCAAAACAATGAAGACAAAGATGTAGTACACAACCAAAACTCCCAAGTGTATATTGATATATGTGGAACCGATACAATAGTCTCAACAGAGATGGAATTGATAATAACTGGGTACACAACAGAAATCACTAAAGGGACCACATCATCTCATAGACTTAAAAACAAATAGTAATATAAATGTGCAAGGCAATACTACTACCAATACTTGTATCTTCGGATATACAAAAGTAAAACAACTCTGCTACTATTGTAGCACTCAGGATGCTAGTCAAATAATTGGTTGAAAGATCCAATAGGTACATGGTGAATGCATAAACAAACCTAGAAATATGAATGAATAGTTGAACCAATAGTCCTAAACCATGGTTTGGGCGGGTTTCTCCTTTTTAAATCTTGATGCAACTGCGATATTCTCCCCACCCATGTGCCATATTAACGGTCATTACTACTACTACACATGTCTATGCATTAATGTGCCGTTGGCTGCCTATTTTAAAGGCTACTAACTGCCACCACCCTTAACACATAACTTCCTTGATGTAATTTTCAATATAATGTTCTTCCACAATAATGAGAGACAATACCAAAAGTATTAGAACCTCTATTCTGACATCCACCTCTTTGTCTAGAACTTCCCCTACCCCTAGAATTACAATGGTCTCTGGAAATCTACATATATGACTAAACTATTTATTTAACCTATTTTGCTAGTTACTACTAGCATAACCCATGCCATGATCCCTTGAAGAGGATCTACCACATCCCCTTCCTAAACTTGAGTAAAAATATTGGACTTTTTCACCACTTCTTTCAAATTATTCACCATCCATGTTGATGTCTTCAATGATCATGAGAGAGACCAACTCATTAAAATCTACTAGCAGCTTTTATACATACACAGATGTAATAAAGTATTTCTAGGCCATCTCATTATTAAGGCCACCCAAAGTAGATGAAACCAAATCATCATCATTAGGCATTGCATCAATAACAGTTGCAAAGGCATTTGCAATGCTCCTCACCTTCAAAACATATAGTTGAATCTTTTCTGCCTTTGTATTTAGTCAAAACATATTCTCAAAGGTTGTCCAAGCTAGATGTGAAATATTTGCATTTTTTATATGCCCCATCATAGTGTTATCAATGAAAAAAAATAGCCAATACATTTCTTTTTAATCTTTTTCATTTCATTCTTTCCACGTCTTTAATTCTTCTACCATTGCAAGATACCACTATAAGTAGGTATAACTAACCAAATATAATAAGTAGTAAGTTAGTGGCCATGTGAGGATCATAAGAACCATTGACATGCTAAGTGTAGGCATGCACCTATCTAACCAAATGGTCCATCATAAATGTCTACACGTGTTGAACTTTCCGCTTCAACACCTACCAACTTAGCAAGAGCTTGGAGAAGCATGGCCACAAGCTTGAACTTACTACCCCCACCTTGAAGTTCATTATGTGTTCAATGTAAGTATCCTTAAATCAAATGCCTGTAACCTAGACCATGGTTTCAATGATGAGGAACTTATAATGCCCACTTAAGAAGTCCTTGAGCCGCAACTAGGAAGAACAATAGATGTCAAGGAAAAGCCTCTCAAGAATTGGGGGATTTTATTTTTGCGGGCTTTCATTTTCGTTCTTTTCTAATCAATCTCTTTTTTTCAAGCTTTTTCGTGCAACATATCCATTCTGCATATAAATAGTCTTACTTAAGGAGTACGACACATTGCATTTACATGAACACACATCAAGAAAACAAAACCAACGGAAAACTAGTAAAATATATTCATGTCAAATAGTCGCAAGGTACACTCTTCCTAAAAACAAATCAAAGATCCCAATGCATGTAATCTCTTAGACAAAATCGGGCATAGTCACATGACGAAGTGTATAATAAACATATAAAAGTAGTAACAAAATGAAATGTCTAGAGTCTCTCGAAAAAAAAAACACACTCTCTCTTAGCATGGTACCGGTCCACACACTATGGTGGACAAACACTCCCCATAGAGCACATCATCTATTTTTAGACACATGCAATGTCTCATCTCCTCTGCACTGGCCCGCGCCAAACCACCACACCCCGCAAACACATCCAAAACATAGTCATAGCGTTTCGTAAATGTAGCTAGTAACCACCTAACCATATCACCAATCACATATCACCAATCAAGATACAGAATCTTTGCGGCCATGCAAGTAGAAACAATGAAAATACCATACAAGGTAACCTGAGAGCAAAAACATGCAAGACTACTTACCGAAAGAAAAGATGAGACCTCTCTGCTCCGCCTCTGACAATGACACCATCAACATCCATGGGAAAGACACAATCATCCATCATGTAGCTACGATATGCTGGAAACAATCTCTCTAAAATCTTCTCCCCAGCCTCTCTGTCGTAGCAAGGCACAACATGACCAGCACGATGCCAAAGACACACAGTAAGATCAAGTACCTATTCATGAGTGGAAATAGAATAAGTGATCCATGTTTTTATTTAAAGCATGTAACACAAACTTTATTTAGAACATACAACCATACGTTCAACGTATCCAACTTTGTTATCTTACCGCCTCTCTAGTAACGGGATGTCGATAAGCCTTGGAGTCACACATGAGTGTCCAAGTGCGGTGAAGCACAAGCCCCACTCTTGCCGCATCCGTAATAAACTCACCTATATGCTCTGCTAAGCACATAGTGACTAAGAATCCCTGGTCGGCCAAATACTCGCAAGCAAGGTCCATACAACCCATAACTAGACCCTTTGAGAACATGTTCCACTTGGGAATAGTCATGCCCTCTACAAACAACATTGGCATTATGATATATGAGAAGTGAGTTTGATGTAAACCTTGTGTGATAGAAAGCATAACTTACCCAATGGGATGGGACCTAGAGCATCCACAAGCAAGCTCGTAGGAAAATCCACAAACTTGTTGATGCTATACACAAAACAACATAGTCATTAATGCAAAGTAAACGATGATGCAATGCTATATGCAACATGTAAATTGATGTTCTTGCAATATGTAGTTGTCATGTCTACCTATCAAGGGCAAATCTATCAATTTGGGTCACATCCACTAATAGAGCATCGACATATGTTTGATACTGGAACCCTGCAACAATTATTTCAAAATAATTTATTTTTAATAATCATACACGACTATCTTCATGGGCGACCAATAAAGCACATGAATTTTATAAGCAGTCTATAAGGCTGACAGTTTTGCATCTAAAAGAGTCTGAAACTCTTGACCTTCTTTGGACATTCTCTCTTTCTCCTCCGAGATTATAGTGACCTCTGACTGAGCTTCTGTTAATTGGATCTTCAAAGAAGATATTTCTTCTCTCTGGGTCTCAATCATTTGGGTTTGCTGCTCCATCTGCTTAAACAGATCTGCAAGTGTGTCTGTAGCAAAGGATAACTCTAAGGTTGCCTTATGCAACCGGTCTTTGGACTACATCAGTTCTTCATAGAAAGAAGCATACAGCTGTTGAATACAAGCTATCACTGAAAGTTCAATAGAACTTTGGATGTCATTACAAAGGAATGGAATAGCATCTCCTGACACTAAATGTTCAGTGAAGGGACTGATATCTCCAAAGAACCCTCTCTATGTGCCCTAAACAAATTGTTACATGTGAGGTAAGCAGGGAGGTCACTGCCAGATGTAGCAGGAATTGTGACTGAAGGAATAACTGAGGGAGTTTAATCTGCCACATGCTTCAAGCACTTCCGCTGAATGACCAATGGAGGAGGGGAATCAAGATCCTCTATGTCAATAGGTTCTGACTCTTCTGAAGGTAGTGGGGGAGGTACTGGATCAGATGGAGGAGGTGGTAGCACACCCTTCTTAAGGCCTGAGTACGTCAAGAAAGCATATAAGTAGGAACCATAGGTGACATTTGTGACATTCCCTCTAGTTACTTTGACAAAATGTTAGTCCATCTTTGTAAGTAGGTAAGTACTCCAATCAATGGCCACCCCTTTTAACACCATCGTGGAAGCTGTGAAGAGCTCTTTGGACAAATAACGGGATAGTGTTTTGGCAGGCATAAACCTGTCTTGGAGAAACTGGCAGAATAACTTCCAAAGAGGATCAGTGATTATGGAAAAAGATACTCCTGAAGTGTTTATCACTTTCTTGACATCCAGAATCTCTTTGGTATGCTTCTGTAAGAGCTTGAAAATCTCATCGTTGGAGAATAATTGTCTAGCTGTAACAAAGGGCTCTCCTTTGTAGTAGGGAAGAGACAAAGCTTTCCCTAACCCTCAAGGTGTCAACACCATGGAAGCACTATGAACCAGGCCCGACTTCTTGCTGTATGATGCAAGAAACTCATCACATAGGGATGGATCATCTGGAATCAATGGGAATGAAGCAGTCACGAAAGTCGCAAGTCTTGCTTTCACTATAGGCTCAAAATCTAGTAGGGAAGAATAATCCCTACAGATCAACGGGACATACTGGATAGAAGGAGGAGCGTGAGGCGCCATTCAGATGGAAAAAACACACACACCACAACACAGACAATCACAAAGAATGCCTGCAAAACAACCAAAGGGCTATAAAAAAGAAATTAATCAAAAGAAGGACATACACATAGACGTACTTAACCAATTTACCACCCCAAACAACCCACATCCTAGGAAAAATTCGACATGACCTCTACACATATGCGACCAAAAACTTCATGTGATGCAACAAACAGGCACCCAAAACCTCGCATCATGCAAGAAACAGGCACCCAAAACCCTGTATCATGCAAGAAAAAAAAGAAAAACTACAAATCGTACCCGTAATCGTAACACATAAGCAAACCATAATACCATAAAAATCTAAATTAAGACTTGATCATAACCTTGACCCACAACTTCAACTTAGAGGACTTTATGCGCCCATCCCAAGAAGCGTGTTTACTAAAAAGGGAGAAAAAAGTATAGTGAGGGAAAATTGTTTTAATGAAGGGTTCATTTTAAGAAATTATTAACAATGGGTGACATTTTATTAGATTATAAACCTTAATAAGAAAACGGTGGTTCATTCTTAAAATTTTAATTACATTAGGGTAAAACGGTGCTTTATCGAAACTCGGACTACGATTTCTAGACTGGGTTCTCTAAATGCAAATTCATTAATTAAATATTGATGGTGATGTGGAGCGGCATGCTTTGTTGTGACGGTTGGTTCATTTTTATTAAAAATTAAGGTGCCTCTTAAGCGCACGTAGCGTGTGCAAAGTGAACGGCTGGTTGATTTTTTTACTATTAGAAACTATGTGTTTAGCGCGAATACGCGTGAAAAAGTGGGTGAATATAATTTATTTTAGCAATTAATTGTGGTTAAGGGATGATCAAAATGAATAAAGCTCAAAAAATAAATACCTGATAAGGATGTGTATACCAAAAACTGAAGGCGCACGGAGTAGTCCCAAATGCAAGCAATCCAATTTTTAAAAAAAAACACCACTAATTGGAAAAAATAAAGCACTTTAGTGCTTTTGTTGGATTTGGATTTTATTTTTATTTTTTTTTATTTATGGTTTTTTTAATTGTATTTTAGGTGTGTTTGTATTGTGTATAGTGTTTAGTTTGGTTTTTTTCTTTCTTTTTTATTTGAATACTTAAAACAGAATATATGACACATGAATATTTTGTGAAGTGTAAGGGTGGAATTTCAGCAATCCAACAAGTATCAACAATGTGTTGTAATTTATCCATGATTTTTCAGTTGATTTTTAGAATTTAAAATTAATTTTAATGAGATGAAGTATTAAATTTAGGATTTTGGCTTCTAATAATATTTTGGCTATTTATGAAAACATTTTCAATTGAGAAATTATTAGCAAAAGGGGCAAGGGGGTTTGTGGAATTTTTTGGAATTTTTTTGGATTTATTTTTGAATTTTTACCAATTTTTAATAACTTTTACTCATTTTACATATATTTTTGAAGGAATTTTTAAATTTTGAATTTTTTGCTATTTATTTTCTTGAATTTTCACTTTAAAAATATTCAAAATGATTTCAACAATATTGGAAATTTTTTAGGAATTTTTTAGGGATTTTTTTTATTTTAATAAATTTTTGGAATTGTTGTGTTTTATGTGTATTTTTATTTATTTTTATGTATTTTATGGGTTGAAAAATAAAAGGCGGTAATCGAACTGCGTGTGAATAGCAATGGATGACTGCGTGTGAATGACTGACTGCAACACTCCACCGCACGGACGAATCAGAAGCGCCTCCTCGCGCGTGAATGCTTGCTAGCACACCCGTACACCCACAACAACCACACAGCGGGAAAACAACAAAGGAGAAGGGGCAAAAACGGGGGCTGTAAGGGGGTAACCTAAGTGAATTAGGTGACTGAGTGGGTTAAGTTAATTAGGTTAGCTTAGTCTGAGAAAGTCAATTAAGTTAGTTTAGTGTGTGAAATCAATTAAGTTAGTGAGGTAAGTTTAGTTTGTTAAGTTAGGTTAGTTAGGTCAGTATGGTTAAGTAATGTAAGTAATGTTAATCAGGTTAAGTAATGTTAGTTAGTTGAAGTAATATTAGTCAGTTAAGCTAAGGTTAGTCAGTTTAACCTATGGTTAGTTAAGTTTAACTAGGGTTAGTTAGGTGGAACTAGGGTTAGTTAGGTGGAACTAACCAGGGTTGGAGAGAGAGGGGGAAGGCCGCTGCAGGCAGAGGAGGAGGAGGAGGAGGAGGCGGAAGAAGAAGAAGAAGAGGAAGGGCGAGGAGGTGGAAGAAGAACAAGAGGAAGGGGGAGGAGGTGGAAGAAGAGAACGGCCACAGGCGAGGCGGACGACCGCGGGCCATGGCGGCGGGCGGCATAGTGGAGGATGGGCGGCGCAGGACGGTTGAGGCAGTAGCGAGACCGAGAGGGAGGAGGTCGTCGATCAACAGCGGCAGTCGGCAGCGAGGGAGAGAAGGGACATCGACCGATAGGAGGGGTGGCAAAGGATGGCGTGGCAAGGGAGAGCAGGACGGAGGACGCGCGGGAGAGGTAAGAGGTTATTTGTTTTTTAAATTAATTTTTTTTAACTTTTTTAATTTTTAAATTTAGTTGTTTTCTTTGGTGTGTTTGTTTTTTTTTTCGTGGTTTTGTTAGTTAGTTTTTTTTTTTTGTTTGGTATTTGGTTTGTTGGTCCCGCGTGCATGCACGGGCGGGGGTAAAAAAATTTGCAATGACAGGATCAAACAGGGCAGGGACGGCAATGCGCAAACCACAGACGCCACGGGGGCATCTCAAGGAGCGTAAAATCAGAAACAGGTGCGTTCACGCGCGACATGAGAAACGCGGTCACACGGCAAAAAGGAAGAAAATTTAATAAAATCCAAACCGTACATCGGATCCAAAATCTATAAAAAGGAAAAATGTGTCGGGAGACGAAAAGAAAATGATGGAAACATGCAACACTGGGTCCGGGGCAAAATCAGGGTGTTCACATGAAAAAAACACAAAAAACAAACCCGAAAACACTTACGTGTATTAATACCAAAAAATCCACGCACCGGAACGAAGTGTGGAAAGAAGGAAAATTATGCAGAACAAGGTTTCCAACAACCTTATCACTGCCAAACATGGCTTCAAGCAAGATAGGATGTGTTCACATGGGAAAAACCCCAAAAATAGATCCGAAAATGGACTCAGAAATTAATATGGGAAGAACCGTGCACCAGAATAGAGGACAGTAAAAAGAAAAAATGTCCGAAAGAAAGGGATTCATAGTGTTGGCACATTAGAACTCAATTGGAAGGGAATTAGGAGGGGTTCATATGGGAAAAACACAACAATCACATCCGAAAACACATAGAAAAATTAATAATTAAAAATTCGATAGTTGAAAGAGGGGGAGGAAAAAGAAAAAAGTGGGGAAAAGGCTGGCAGGACACAGTTGTCAAATTAAACTTGAATTTTGGTAAAAACAGGGTAGGTTCACATGAAAAAATGTGAAAAACAGGTACAAAAAAGTACCTGAAAATTTACAAAAATTAATAACGGATGAATCGTCCATAGAAATGACACGAAGTAAAAAGAAAAATGTCAGAGGGAATGGGTAGGACAGACTGGCTCATCAAACCAGGGTTCCGAAGCAATAAAGGCACGTTCACATGAAAAACCGTCCAATTTACGGGAATTGCTTTTAAAAATAATAACTTGAGAACCGTCTGTCAAAAACAGGGGTTGGTAAAAAAAGAAAAAATGGGCAGTTTGAAGGGACAAACAGGACTATAGGGTTGGATTGGGATTCCGGTAAACGTAGGGTGCGTTCACATGGAAAAATCACAAAACAAAGGATAAAGAAAAACGGTCAAGGAACAACCCCAGGGACAGGGTGAAATAGAATGAGAGAGTTGGGAAGAGACCCCAGCAGGTTAAAATAAAGTCATGGCGTAGATGTATGATCATAACAGGATATATGCATGGGGGTATGCATCATAGACGCGCAGGGACGCATCCCCACACTTAAAACCTTAACAGGAAGGGTAAACCGAACATCAAGAATCTAGTACCACACATCAGACCAACTATGAACATCCCCACACTTAAGATATGACAGGTACTAAGAAACAAAAGGTGTAGGGTTAGAAAAACTTGGCCCATATTGCCGAGGAGGAATGTCGACTATCGAGGTTGCGTCTTATGTCGTTGTTGGCTGCAGGAGGTACCAAGGTGTCTTCACAACACTCGTCCAATGTCCTTTGTGGCAGGGACCATGCGGTAGCACCTAGGGAGGTAGCTGGTGTGGAAGGAATTGTAGGAAATGCGTCGATGACGAGGGATATTGCACTCAACTCGCGATCACTCAAATGGAATGAAAGAACAGTCACTCGCCCCATTACTAACATCACTCGAGGAAATAATGATGAAAACCCAAAGGTCACACCCGGTTTAGAAATCGACAAGGGGGTGGTGTAGAAAGAGTATGCCAAGGTACACAATTGATGGTGCATCAATGCATCCAACCCCGTCTGGCATAGGTGTAAGGAGGAAGGCCAGGGAGCCTTGCAGTGCAGTGTACAGAACAGAGTGACGTGTCCTGTGCTTATGGTAGAGACACAGCCCGTGAGTGCATAAGGAAACGGAAACGTGCCTGACTCTAATGGTCGCAACGTCCCTCAATCCTCACCTCTCAATAATTGATTGAAGAAATACCAGTCACATTCAGCCCACCCTTTGTCTCACACTCTGTTGAAAGATACAGAGGGCAACCCATTCCTGAAACCCATTGATATAATCCTCACTGTCGCTTGTGCAGAGATTGTATGCCTTATGCGCAATTGATGGTGCAATTGTGCATCGCGCCCTGTGCCGGTATACAGTGTAAGAAGGAAGGCCAGGAAGCCTTATGGTGCAGTGCGCAAGAACAGATCGTGCTTGTCTATTGAGAGGCCCATCCCGTGTGTGCAACACTCCATTCACACATCTCACCTCTCATTTGATTTGAAGGGAAGACTAGTCACTCACCCCACCCTCTGTCTCACTCTCTGATAGATACAGAGGGCAACCCATACGCACATCCCCATCCTGTTAGGATGAAAGCTCACATCACTCAAGGGGTTGGTGATGAAGATCATTTCGGCTGTTGTTGTCATCAAGATTGTGAGGAGGAGGCATACCTAGGGAGGCAGCCAACAAATCTCATACTTTAATGTTTTGTAAGAAGAGTCGTATGTTAAGAAGGGCAGACTGACTGATATTGCAAAGACAACACACCAAGGGAGGTGGCTTCAAATTACATGCTGGAAAGATTCTGCTGGTGAATCAGCTATCCTGAACTGCGGGGTGTTACCACCTTTTCCACAGTCAGGTTTCTGCCCAAGGGTGTTTCCACCTTTTCTTGGAATGAGGCTTGTTATGACAGGGAATTTCTTCCTTTTCTCCCATAATAGTTTCATTTGTTTTGTTTTTTTTTTTGTTTTTTTTCGTGAAGAAAGAGAATGGTAGAAATACCATGTGTCAAGACCAACCTCGCCACCGTTGTTGGATCAGACGAGAAGAGAACAAGGGGGGTTGAGATGTTTCTGCGGAGGGATTAGCAGAACGAGACCGTCTCATAAGAAGAATCATAAGGGCTATCAGAAGCACGACAAGAAGGACAATGTGACACCCAAAAGGGAAAGGGTAGGTCGACTGTGATTGTCAAGATCCCCAGGGAGGGAAGTACTTTTTCAGACGATAGCCATTGATCAGGAAGGGATCATCAGAGGCGTCAACGGTCTGCACCTGAACAGAGCCATTAGGATTGACAGCAAGTACCTTGTACGGGCCCATCCACCATTGTTGAAGCTTGCTAGGAAATTTGCCAAATCTCAAATCATAAGCTAGGACAAGATCACCTTCTTTGAACTCCTTGTGCTTGATGAAACTGTCATGATAAGCCTTGTGTCATGCCTGACTAGTTTCCATGCACTGTAGGGCCATCCACCGTATCTCATCCAAGCATTCCAAGTGCAGGAGACAGCATTGCAGTGACTCATCATCTCCCAAGCGTTCTTTAATTGCCACTCGCAAAGAGGGCAATTCCAGTTCAACAGGGAAGATGGCTTCTATACCATACACTAATTGAAAAGGGGTCTATCCTATAGTTGCCTTATGGGAGGTTCTATATGCCCAGAGGGCCTCTATAAGTCGATCGTCCCAGTCGCGACGATGTGCGGCAATCGTTCTTGTCAAAATCGAGCAGAGAATGTGATTGGTGATTTCAACTTGGCCATTGGCTCTGGGATAATAGGGAGTGGATTTGCGATGGTGAATCTTATACAATTCTGTCAACTCCTTCATGATTTTGTTAAGGAAATGAGTACCTCGGTCACTTACCAAATCGAGGGGACTGCCAAAACGGGTGATAATATTCTCGTATATGAACAGGGCTACGCTATTACCATCGTCTTGCTTTAGGGCTTTAGCTTCGCACCACTTTGTGACATAATCCATACATACTAAGATATATCTATTCTGCTTCCGTCTCTGGTAGGTGGATCAATGGGACCCACAAAATTAATCCCCCACTTCTCGAACGGCTTTAGGGGAAGAATGGGTTGCAGTGGAATGGCACTTGTTTTGGCAGGTTTTCCCATTCACTGACAAGCATCACATCTCTTGCAGTAATCATATGCATCCTTGTGGAGGGTCGGCCTTCCTGGCTGTTGCTTCTCCCGCGAAGTGTCCACCACAGGGTGGTTCGTCATGGTATGCTTTCAATATTATGCCAATTTCATCCCCTGCAACACATCTTTGCAGCACTTCATCTTTGCCTCTCTTGTATAGTGCATCGCCTAGCAAAGTGTAGGGGGCTTATTCTAACAGAAGCTTCTTCTTCTCATGGCTTGAGATGCCAAGAGGATACTGTTGAGTTGCCAGGAGGTTGGCTATGTCTACATATTAGGGAGGGACTGTTTCAACTAGAAACAAGGAAGCATCAGGAAGGTCTGGATCATCCTGTTCCTCTTCCTCTGTTTGAGGGATCTGTGATACATGATCAGCTAGGATATGGGAACGGCCAGGCTTAGTGACCACTTCAAAATCGAACTCCTGGAATAGGAGTAATCATCTCATCAATTGTCCTTTAACATCTGCTTTGTTCATTAGGAAGGACAGGGCTTCATGATCCACATAGAACTTGAAATGCATTGACAATAAATAGTGACAAAACTTCTCCAGTGCAAACACCATTGCCAAGCATTCAAGCTCTGTCACTGTGTAGTTCCATTCCTATCAGTGACCTTTTGGCTTGCATAATACATTGGTTGATCTAATTTAGAAGGGCCCTTTTGACGTAGGACAACACCTAGCCCTTCAACTGATACATCTGTGTGCACATGGAACTCCTTCGTCCAGTCAGGAGGTTGCAAGATAGGTGCTTGGATAAGGCACTGTTTTAGGGTATTAAAGGCCTCTTCACAGTCATCAGTCCAAAGGAAATCCGCATCTTTTCTTAGGAGCTTGTGCAAAGGGACTGCCTTGTTGCAAAATGTGCAATAAATCTTCTGTAGTAGCCTACATGGCCAAGAAATCCTCTCAATTGCTTAAGGCGGAAATCTTCTCAATCTTTGCCGAGTCTGTTGCAATCCCTTGTGCAGAGACAATATGGCCCAAAAGAACTCCTGAGGAGAAGCCAACGACATATTTTTCGGGGTTGAGAGAAATCCCATACTCTCGATATCTGTCAAAACATTGCTCTAGGTGTCCCCAATGCTCATGGATTAAGCTATAGACACAAAAGTTGTCAAGATACACGTCAATGAAATCATGCAAATGATTCTAGAAGGCAGCCATCATTACTCATTGGAAGGTGGCATGAGCTTTACAGAGCCCGAATGGCATCACTCTATAGGCATAGGTCCCCCATTTTATGGTAAAGGTTGTTTTAGATTGGTCCTCTTCTGCGATTTGGACTTGGTTATATCCGCTGAATCCATCCAAGAGGCAATACAGCTCATGGCCTGCCACTATATCCAACAGTTGGTCTGTAAAAGGGATAGGGAAATGATCCTTCTTCATCTTCGAATTGAGCTTTCGAAAGTCGACACATATTCAAAGTTTCCCGTTCTTCTTGGGTACCACCACAATGGGTGAAACCCATTCACTGTTAGCCACGGGATAAATGAACTTTGCTTCAAGAAGTTTCAATAATTTAGACTTCACCAGAGCAGAGTAATTAGGATTCATACGCCTTTGTCTTTGCCTTACAGGTTTGGCATCAGGCTCTAGGTCAATGTGATGTTCGCATACTGTGGGATCAATCCCCTTTAGGTCTTTGTATGACCAAGCAAACACATCTAAGTTCTCTTTGAGTAGGTCTCGCAGGACCACTAGTTCTTCTTCTGGAAGATTGAGGCCCACTTTCAGGTGACATTCAGTACCGTCAGTATCCAGGAATGTTACTTATCTTTCACCTTCCACTTCGTGGATACATGTCCCACGGATTGCTTCTGACTCTTTCAAGAGAGTAGTATCCTCGCCTGATGTTCCACTAGAACCAGTGTCCTTTTGAACAGATGACTCATTTATCTGTTGAGGTTGCTGGAAGGGTATCAGAGCTTTGTTTGCTTCTATGTGAATGGTAATTTCTTCTAGACTTAGGGATTCATCTTCAGAGGATGCATCCAGGAATGTCACATAGCACGGACCTTCTAGAGGCCGAGGCTTTAATAGCTCTGGCTTCTGTTGTGGCAGGGGGCATCATCATCATCTTTTCTCTAGAAGACTGAACAGTTAGGGTGACAGGAGCCACTGGTGAACTTAATTTTTATGCTTTTAATCCATTGATTATACAGATTCTGCATACTTTGTGGTCCATTGGTCAATCCAAATGCACCATGGTCATTCCATCCAACACCCTGAGATCTTCGACCACTAAGGTCTCTGTAGGCACATCACCAAGATCATCCACTATCAGAGGAAATTCTTCATCTGCACTTTCATAACCTGCTTCATTTTTTTCCTCATCATTTTCATCCTCTTCCTCTGGAGGCTCTGTCTCTGCTTCTGTAGAGGCTCTGTAGGAGAAGAACAGATATTTTGCCTCTGCATTTGCTTTTGCTTCTGTCACTGCTTCTGACTCTACTTCTGCCTCTGGCTCTAGCTCTGGCTTTGTGTCTATTACTATCTTTGTTTCCGCTGTGTCTCTGTTCTGTCTGTGCTCTGTCTCTGTATCTGTTACTACTCTGTATCTATTCTGCCACTACTCTGTCTCTGTGACTAGGAGAACAGTACATCCATGCTTCTATTCTGCCACTACTCTGTATCTATTCTGCCACTACTCTGTCTCATGTAATAGGGAGAAAAGTACATCCATGCTTCTATTTCACTGTCACAGGTGATTTCAGAAGTCAATTCTAGTTGAGGCAGGAGGTATTCTCCCATGGACAAGGATTTTTCTTCCCTTGGCAGTTGGCTTACAATGCCCACTGTTAGAGACTGTGCCTCTATTTTCTTAGGAAAGATCTGTTTGACAGCCTCTTCATCTCCTGATGTACCATCTGTTACCTCATTAGAGAATTCAGTTATGACTTCAATGGATGTGGATCCATTGCCTTTTTGCAATCCATACAACTTCAACACCACTTTGTTGGGTTCTCTGCCTAGGGTTAGGGTTCCTTTCAACCAATCCGTCCTAGCTCTTGCTTCAAAAAGCCAAGGTCTTCCCAACAATAGAGGGTATGAGGTCCCATAAAAATTTGGTTTAACTACCAAATATGTCAGCCAATAGTCTCTTCATGCAAGGGTTGTTTTTATGTATGGGAGGATGCCCAACGGTTTAATTCTACTTTGGTCTGCCAATCTGATAAGCCACTGTGTAGGTTGAATTCCTTGCAACCCTAAGTCCTTCATTGTCACATCTGTCATTATGTTTACTGATGAGCCTCCATCAATCAATGCATCTGAAATAAAGCATCCTTCTATCCATACACTAATCTCGGGGGTTCCACGATCTAGGAAGGCATTAGCCACATCTACTTCCTTTACAGGCTCCGTGCTTCTGAATTTCTTTCGATAGCTAGGAGACAACATCAGTAACTGTCGAAATGTTAAGCTTGGTTTAAAAGTGTCTAGGTCTTTTATCAAGTCATAATCTTTGATAGGATCCACAGGCTTCTCCAGCCTGCTTGGGAATGGGGCTACACCCATTTTCATCTTTCCTTTTTCTTCTAATAATTGCAGCATCAGCACTTCTTCTGTTTCTGGAAGTGCTTCTATCTCATCTATCTCCTGGACCTCTGGTCCTGTCTCTGGGACTGTCTCTGTGACTCTCTGTAGCACTACAGTGCTCTGTACTGCACTATTCTTTCATGTACTACTCTGTCCCTCTATTGGTAGGTTGAACTTCACAGTCTTGGCAGGAGAATTATTTTCTTTCTGAACAACTAGTTTCTTTTTCTTGGTGCGCATGACAATAGCAACTTCCAACTCTACCAAATTGGAGGCAAGCTCTTATACCTTTTGTTGGCTATCAGTGCAATTGGCCTTTACAAGGATTGGGCTTGGACAGTCCTTTGTAGTGTGGCCTTCACCTTTGCATCGGCTACATAAGGGCTTGTAATCCACATATCATCTAGGGTTTGGACAATTCAGGGAGATATGATTCTTTTCTCCACACCTATAATATTCCACCTCTGATCTCTGACCACCGCCAGAGTGTCATCCTCTGTAACTTTGAGAGGGAAACCTCCTTGGACCAAAATTAGGACCAAATTCCCTAGGCTTTGGTCCAATATCCTGTGTTGTCATTTTAGATTCTAGCAAGTTGAATCTTGCATTTTCATCCTTCTTTCTTCGTTCATGCATCCCTTTCAAAGAGCGAATATCCTCTGTATGGTTCTTCCGCAAACAGTAGGAACAAAAGGCTCCATGAATGGTTGGTTTTTGAGTACATTCAGTGGCTAAATGTCCCGCTTGATGACACTTTCTGCACCATGTATTGGAGCGCATCACATTCTTCCAGCTCCCGCAGGAGTGGATTTATTAGCGGTATTCACCTTCAGCGTCTGTAGTTACTCTGTAATCACATATAGAAGCTCTTTCTTAATACTTATAAATGAGTTGGATAAGTAGTCCTTCTGATTTTCACCTCTTGAAGTACTTGTAGGAGGGTTTTGGAAGCTTCTGTAATTATTGCATACACTGGTTGGGTTGATCCAGAGGGTCCTCTGTTTTGGTTCTGATTCAGAGCTCCTGTTGAGACTTGGGGTTGTTGATTCCAATTGGTAGGGTTCCACTATTGTTGAGTCGCCATTGAGAAGGAACTGTTTGAGGTCACTGTTGTTGTGGTTGAACCATCATGTGAGGCACTGCCGTCTATGGTGGCCACACTGGATTAGGTGCATTATACTGCGACACTGTTTGCATTTGGGGATAGGGGTAGGGAACTATCCCTGGGACTGCATTTGGTAGGTATACCATTGCTGGCATGGGAGGAGGTAAGACTCCTCTTCCTGGAGTCATTGACAGCCTTGCTTTAACTTCATCATACAATCTTGCACCTTGCACCGCAGCTTGCAGATTGACTGTTCTTCTCAATTCCACGAACTTGCAAACTTCTGGTTGTAGGCCTTTGAGAAACACTCCTTTCTGGATACCTTCATCTAGATGATGGTTAGTCCATCTCTTCAAGATGGATTCCATTTACGAGATGTAAGCTTCTACTCTTTCTCCAGAGGACTGACTTAGGTTCATGAACTCCTCTCCATCCGCTCTTCGAAACCTTCATGCCTGAATTTAGTAAGGAAGGCCAACTTCAGGTTGTCCCATGTACCAAAAGTTCCTGCTGCTTGTCTCTCATACCACTGAAACGCCGTGCCCTTGAAAGTGGCGAGGAGTATCGCTAACCAATGCTCAGAGGTTCTAGCATTGTTATCCACACATGCTACCATGAATTCTGCTACATGAAGATCAGGGTCTTCATATTGTACTCTTTCTTAAAAACTGGCAATGGGACTACATTTGCTGGCCTGTCATCAATATTTCCAGGGCGAATTTGACTAGGAAGGGGACCTTGAGTCGCCACGGGGACTTCTGTAAAGAGTACTTTTAGGGCGTTAAAGGAGGCTTCTTTTTGCAAGCTCGTTCTCAGCTTTGATTTTTTCCTTCTCTCTTCTTACGTATCTCTGGACTCGTTCTAACACTTGCCTCTTGATTGCATCATTCATTAGGGCTTGGCTCCAACCAATTGGTCTGTACTCAACAGGATGGTATCAGAGAGGGGCTTCAGTCTCTGACAGATTCTCTGGCCAACATCTCTTCTACTTCCCTCTTTTCAACATCTCCAAATTCGGCTTTCAAACCACTACAGAGGGGGAGATATTCCATTCTGAAAGTATCAAAACTCATTCTTCTTAGGATCGTTGTTGTGTCATTATAATAATGCTATCTTCTGAGGGTTTCAACAGTGTATGTTGTGAAAAACACTCCACAAAAAAATTCCAACTCTTTTCCTTCTTGTTTTCGTGAACCTCCACAGACCACGACTCCTGAAGCTTCTTCACAATCTCCCACTTGATGATGTTTGGAAACTTCTCAATGAATGCAAATCTTCCATGGATGGTCATTCTCTCTGTTTCTGCTCTTCAGTTTATTCCCAAACAGTTTGCCACCAAGATGCAAGTTTATGTTGCTTCAAGAGGAAGAGGAAACAGTCCACTACATAGAGCATGCATCGTAATGGTAATATGTTTCCGCCATTGTGGGATGAACT
This sequence comes from Lygodium microphyllum, assembly GCF_053477565.2. NCBI lineage: Eukaryota > Viridiplantae > Streptophyta > Polypodiopsida > Schizaeales > Lygodiaceae > Lygodium > Lygodium microphyllum. The sequence continues at coordinate 40,076,335 of NC_141151.1, forward strand.
TATTGTGGAAAGTGGCTTTGATAATGAGAATCTCCAACTCTTCAATGAAAGAAGGATCTTTGCAAGCATCCATTGAATTTTCCTCTTCTTGGCAATGCAATTTCCTTCATTTTCAGCCTCTTTTGATACTTGTTGATGGCAAGTTTCCCTGGCTGCGCACCAAAAACATGGAGCCCTAAGAGGAACACCAAAGAAAAGGGAATTCTTCTACAAGAAAATCTATCTTGTAACATCAACAAGCTTTTATTTCATTCTTTTGATGACCAAAACAAAGGAAACAGTAAATCTTCACGCAGCATCATAGTAGATATTTCCCACCGGATTTGATAGAATCAACCATAATCTTCAAATCTTCATAGAATACTTCAATAGAAAAATTAACATAAAAGAATATACCATCTTTGAATGGAAATCAATCATATAGTATTCATCTTCAATGTCTTCATAGTTTTCTCTCTCAATCTCTCATATACAATTACACTGTTTTGATAGAATTGACTATCTTTGACTCTCTCTCTCTCTCAATAGTATATCATATCCTCACTACAATACTCTCACAATAACTCTCAATAATCCTTCTTAGGTCGTGGATGCACCTCCCAAGAGGTATGTCTGATATGAAGAGGCACCAGAGCCACTACAGTGTCTCTTCACAGCTCACTACTGCCACTATTACTTCAGTCTTCTCTTCAGTCTTCAGTAGCTGCTTCTTCCATTTGTTTTAGCTCTTTTGAACTTAGATTCATCATTTCCAAAAGTTAGAAAACTTTCCCAAAGTCACACATGCTTTCTACAGAACACTTACAAAAGGTCTACAGAACAGTACAGTACAGTACCAGAGCAGATACAAAACATTTACAGAGCAGAGACAGAGGCTCTACAGAAGGTTTACAGAGGGTTACAGAAGGTCATCAAAACCTCATAACTCATACTCAAACCATTCCAAAATATCAAAAAATATTCAATAGGCTTCCAAAAGATCTCAATCTTCATCAATCATAAATCCATACTTCATACAGAAGAAAATTAGAACAAAACAGAAGCTATACATAAGGTATACAGAACCAATCAGAACCTCAATAGAATCTATCAGAACATCATAGACCTTCATATCTCTACTGAAAATCATCATAAACTTCCAAAAAATAATCAATATCATCCAAAACACTCTCAAACACTTCCATTAATAACCATACATCACTCTTAATCCATCAAAAATCAATCGGTCAAAAACGACAAAAATCGGTCAAAAATTCAGTCTTTTTCCACTCTCAACAATCAAGAATGGAGCCTATGGTTTTATCTATTGATCAAATGAAGACTTGTATTGAGAAATTAATGGATTCAACTACTCAAAAAAAAGCTTCTATTGACAAGTTAGTAGAATCTAATGCTCAAATAATTGCTCAATTCTCCCAATGGATGCAATTGCAAATGGGATCTAAAGAAGCAAAGGAGAAAGCTTATTCAAACAGTGAGCCCTTAGTCCCACTTCAGCCACCTAACCAAAATGGTCAAGGTCATGGAATTATTGGACGAAGGGGTATCCCAAATAGCAAATATGAAGTAGATGAGGCTTCACAAAGGCATGATGACTATTTGGGCAGTTTGAATGGTACAACTCCCAAGCTTTTGGGCTGAATACCCAACTCCCTAAAGATCCTCTACCGACATGAAGGTTTCATAGTGGTTCTCAGCCACCTATTGGGAGATTTCCATCTCGTTTTGGGGGCTCAATGCCTAGCACTCATGATCAGTCTATTTTGGGACAGCAACCCTTCCATGAAAGAGAGCTGAAAGACAATATCATTTTGGCCAAGTTCAATGGTTAGTCATCTTCATCATCTGATTTAGAGGAGTGGATCTCCAAAATGGAATCTTACTTTGATATATTTCCTAGAACTGATGACATGAAGATTCATTTTGCTTCCTTGCACTTGGAGGGATTTGTGTATACTTGGTGGAGGTATATTAAAAATAAAAACACACTTGTAGAGATTTGGGAAGATTTTAAGACACTTATGGCTGAAGTCTTTGTCTCCCCTCTTGTGAAAAAGAGAAATTGGTACGGAGATGGTATGGTTTAGATCAAAGAGGCCTAAGTGTAAGAGAGTACACTAACCAATTTCTCAATCTAACCATGTATGTAGAGAGCATCAGTGATGAGGCTAAGCTCCACAAGTACATGTATGGCTTAGAGCCATCCTTATCAGCTGATGCCATGGCACAAAACCCTACTTCTCTTTTTAAAGCTATTGAGCTTGCAGAGCAATATGGAAGGAAATATAGAAGAGAGTCTTCATTTCATCGTGGTTTTGGACAACCAAGGACTGTTTTAAAATAGGGACAAGTTGGTAACATTTATGGCAGCAATCATGTGCCAACTGGAGGCTTAAGAGTGCCAACATATCCACCATTCAATGCTTCAAGACCTCAAAGTAATTTTAGGGCAGCAAGCAGTCCTAGAGTTGACTTTAAACAAGGGGACAGCAAGCCTAAATCCATTTCATCCAACATGAATCCTAAGTCTATCCCTATGGACCTCTACAAAGAAAGAAAGGAAAAAGGCTTATGTTTCAAGTGTGGGGAAAAGTATACACCTAATCATACCACAAAGTGTGTATATAAAAATGTCAAAGCCAAACTTTAGAGTATGTTAGTCTTTGAGGATCCTGAAGATGAGATTGATGAAGCTAATGCAATTGCAACTAATGCTGAAAATGATGATCTTGAGGAAGAAGTTGGGCAGGACTATTTTTATGATCCAACCAACTCTTTTCCTTTTGATCTAGGTGGGACTTATCATGAGCCACTTGCTGCCACTAGTTGTTCTATTTCCATGGATGCTTGGATGGGTTCTAAGAGCCCTAGTACACTCCGTATGAAGGGTAATATTCATGGAAAGGTTGTGTTCATTCTGATAGATAGTGGCGGTACCCATAGTTTTGTGAATAAGTCCATTATGGACAAGCTGAATTTTCTTTCCACTAATTTACAACATCCCATAAGAGTTCAAGTAGCCAATGGTGAAGAAGAAATCAATACACAACAAATATGCCCACAGGTTTCTTTACAGTTGGCGAAATGGGGCCTAAACATATTGTACTCGATTGTGATTGATTGATAACATTAGGCAAAATCACTATGGATTTCTCACATTTTTATATGGAGTTTATCTTCAATGGATAGCTCATCCATTTACAAGGAATTCTTAGTAGTTCATATTTTTGTCAAGATTGTGGGAGAGAAGGAAGGAGTTTCACTTGTAGCTTTCTCACTTACACAATGGGGGAATACACACAAAGGTGAAGGCTTAAAACAGTTTTCCTCTTCTTAGTTGTGTAAGCCAAAAGAACTCTCATACAAAGAAATAGAAGAACCCTATATATGGGTCTCAAACCAAACTCAACTAACTAAGGTGGCATACCAACTAAACCACGAACTAGAGTAGATAAGGATAGCTGTCATCTAGCTATTATTCATGGGCGGTGTACCAACTGCATCTGCAGACAAGTCGGTGATATAAATGCACAACGGTCACCCTAGCATATCACGAGTGGAGCTCGATATCTCAACACTCCCCCTCGAGCTCAATCCCAATTCCTGCACACCAAGCAGGCCTCTTAACTTGCGCAACTTCTCTGCGCCCAATGCCTTTGTGAATATGTCAGCTACCTGATCCTCTGTGCTGACATAAAGTAAATCAATAAGACCTAGTAAAACCCTCTCCCACACATAGTGATAATGCACCTCAATGTGCTTTGTTCTAGCATGATATACTGGGTTATTTGCCAAGTGTATACTACTCATGTTGTCACAATAAATAACAAGTGGCCCATCTGTAGGCTGATGCATATCATAAAGTAGCTTATGCAACCAAGCTACCTCACATGCAGCCATTGTTGCACCCCTGTACTCAGCCTCTGTGCTTGACAAGGCAACTGTAGGCTGTTTCTTGATGCTCCAAGTGTCTGCAGCACTCCCAAAAGAGAACACATATCCACTGGTAGATCGTCTATCAGAAATACTACCAGCCCAATCAGCATCAGTATATCCATGCAACTGTATTTGAACCAAAGTCTCATAAAATAGTCCATACTGCAATGTGGACTTCACATACCTGAGTATGCGTCTAGCCGTATCCAAATGTGGTTTCCTTGGAGCCTGCATAAACTGACTTACCAATCCAACAGCATAGCTCAAATCTGGCCTGGTAATAGTCATATAAATCAAACTTCCTACTATGCGCCTGTACATAGTGGGGTCTTCCAGAAGCTCACATGCATCTGCGCTCAGCTTCACATTCTGCTCCAAAGGAACTGAAATAGACTTACAACCTGTTATCCCATATTTGGAGAGCATGTCCAATCCATACTGCCTCTGCAAGAGCCATATCCCACTTGGTGATCTAATCACCTCAATGCCCAAGAAATAACGCAGCTCTCCCAAATCCTTCATCTCAAACTTCTGCTTCAATAGCATTTTCACATGAAGGATATCTTCATCACTATCACATGTGATAATCAAATCATCAACATAAATGACAAGCAGCATAATACCTTTCTCTGTTTTTCTCACATAAAGTGAGAAATCTGCCTTGGAAATCTAAAGGCCAATAGTGACAAGATATTGTTCTATCTTGTTAGACCATGCTCTAGGTGCTTGCTTCAAGCCATACAAGGCTTTCTTCAACCTGCAAACAAACTCAGGATGAACAGCATGTACATAACCAGGTGGCTGCTCCATATAGACCTCTTCTTGCAAATCACCATACAAGAAGGCATTCTTTACATCCATCTGATGTAAAGACCATCCCTTTGATGCAGCCATAGCAATGACTGCTCTTACGGTTGCCATCCTTGCAACCGGACTGAATGTTTCTTCATAATCAATGCCATATGTTTGTGCATACCCCTTGACTACTAATCTTGCCTTGTATCTGTTCACAAAACTATCTGCATTGTGCTTCACCTTATAAACCCACTTACAACCAATTGCATTCTTATCTTTAGGCAAAGGTACCAATTCCCATGTAGCATTTGCTTCCAAGGCATCCATTTCTTCATCCATGGCTTTCTCCCATTTTTCTTTTCCCATGGCTTGATCAAAAGAAGTGGGTTCTGGTTCCTGTATCACTTTGACTATATAGGCATAGTGAATGGCTGTAAATCCATCATATTTCAGCCTATCCACAGGATACCTAGCTCTGATAGACCTACGCAAAGGAGACTCACTTCCAGGTGCTCTCAAAACATCCCTGGTCTTCCTTACTCCAGGTGTAACAATAGAAGGAATACCCAACTCATCATCAATGCTCTGTTCTGAGCCACTAGATTCACCATCCACATAAGAGTGACCTGCATTCACATCAAACATGGGCTGATCTACCTTCTCTTTTCCTTTTCGTGATACATGCATACCACTATCTCTATTGCTTTGAGAAGATTCTCCTTATCTCAATCTGCCTGTCCATGGCGAAGAATGTGAACCACTGCTAGAGGATACTCCAGGTCCACTAATATCTTGTGAGACTGCTGCTGTGAATTCTGTGCAGCATTACCATTTTGTGCATCTACATTATCAATCACATTTACTGAATTATACCAACTACTCATCTCATCAATAACATCTCTGCTCACTGTAAACTTACGAGTAGAAGGGTTATAGCATCTATACCCTTTCTGCTGCAGAGAGTAACCAATAAAGATGCACTTCTCAGCGTTTGGATCCAACTTGGATCTCAACTCATCTAGCACATGAACATAGGCAATGCAACCAAAAATTTTCAAATGAGAAATATCTGGTTTCCTACCAGTATACCTCTCCTCTGGAGTCATGCCATGTATTGTTGCAGTGGGAGTCCTGTTCATTATGTAGACTGTGGTAGCAACTGCCTCAGCCCAGTAAAAATCTGGCAGGACTTTTTCATTGAGCATGGCACGAGATACCTCTCCAATATGCCTGTTTTTTCTTTCTGCAATTCCATTTTGCTATGGGGTATGACTACATGAATATTGCTGCTTTATGCCATGCTCCTGCAAGAACCTTACAAACTCATTTGAGAGCTACTCTCCCCCTCCATCTGACCTTAGGCATTTTATTTGCAGGCCTGTTTCTTTTTCAACCATAGCTTTAAGAGTTTTGAAATGCCCAAAAACTTCACTTTTCTTTTTCATAAAATACACCCAAACTTTTCTGCTATAGTCATCAATAAAAGTGACAAAATAATGACAGCCTCCAATAGATGCAGCTTTAGTAGTCCATACATCAGAGTGGATTAATTCCAATGGCTTCTTACTCTCTTGAACATGTCTAGGAAATGGTTTCCTTTCCTGTTTTCCAAATTGACAGGCTTCACATACCTTATGCATTTGTGCAACCTTGAATTTAGGCAAACTTGCAACAATATTTTGGGCCTGCATTGATTTAAGTCGTTGTACATTAACATGACCAATGCGTTTATGCCAGATATCAATATCTGCAACTACACCGGTCCCATGTGCAAACATTGATGCACTCAATTCAGGCATGTCTGCATCCAACGTAAACATTCTGCCTTTCTTCTTTCCTTTTGCTATCAAGCGACCTTTATTTTTCATATCCTCAACAAAGCATCCATGAGGATTAAATCTGACCTCCAAGCCCTGCTCAACCATTTGACTAACAGAAACCAGATTCTTGGTGATATTCGGGACATGAAATACATCTGACAGGTATTTCTTTTTCCCATCCTGCATAGACAAAGGAATTTTTCCAATCTGCACAATAGGATGTGCAGTATCATCACCAGTCTCCACAAATCCTGGTTTTTCCATTTTCCTTGCATCTTGCATCCATTCTGCATGACCTGTCATGTGGTTTGATGCACCTGAGTCAACATACCACACATCGTTGCTTTCTTCAGCACTTGTCATAGAATTGGTCATGTGCTGCACCATAAACAAATGCTCATTTCTGTCATCACCCTGTCTACTAGAAGATGCATAATTCCCTTGTTGCAATTTTCCATTCATGATGTCATTCTACTTTTTATAGCAGTCTTTAGCCATATGACCCATTTTACCACAGTAGTAGCATTCAACATTGTTGTTTGCATTTTGGCCTCTTTGCCATCCATCACGATCTCTTTGGCTCCCCCTGCCTCTAGAGTTACCACGTCCTCCTCCATAGGACTGGTTTTCTTGAGTTTGCTGCATATTCTGATTTTACCACGGCCTCCAGATCGGCCTCCTCTACCTCTGCCTCTACCTCTTCCAGTATTTGAGTAGAAGACAGCTTCTTTTGAAGTTCCTCCTGAAGAAGATGCACCACCATTTCTCTGCTCCTCAGAAATTAGAAGAGCAATCAACCCCTCAAATCAAGAAATCTTTCACGGATGGAAATCGATGTTCGGAACTATGCATAATCCTTTCCTAGACCATTCAAGGTCACAGAAACTAAATCATCATCTTCCACTGGTGACCCAATGGAAGCAAGTGCATCTGCAATCTTCTTCACCTTCATGTGGTAGTCATTGATGCTCATACTTTCTCTTTGCGCATTGTGCAACTCTTGCTTGACCTGCATTTTCCTGACTTGAATATTTGTGCTATACATTTTTGACAAAGTATCCCATGCCTCATTTGGCGTACTTGCATCCTGAATATGCACAATCATAGAGTCTGAAATACTGATAGCAGCCAGTACATAACTTTTCTGGCTCTCTCATGCCATCATTTAAATGCCTGCATTTGTTGTTGATTGGGAACATCAGGAAGAACTGGTTCTTCTTCATTTCCTGCAACGAATTCCCAATATGTCCCATAAGGAAATTCGTCATTCTTAACTTCTATGCTTGAAAGTTGTTCTTCTCAAGCTTTTCAGTGAGACAATCTGTGAAAGAGAATCAGACGCCATTACAGAACACTGCAAAAAATTCTGTCACTGCAAAAAACACAGCTTCAGCCTCACAAGGGCAAATCTGCAAAACTGACGAAAGTGGTATTTGACCACGCAGTCACTTCCTAGTGATGATTTTGCATCAACAGGCAACAAGGATGATTCTGTAACTCCCAATGTCTCTGTGCACAGGCATACGATGCAATTTGTACGATAACTTTTCACCAACCTGTAGAACAGTGGTTGCACAGCAAAAACAAGGCCTTTTCCTGAGTGCGTGCGGAAAACTTCTGCCTCCAAAACAGGCCTCAAATCAAAAAAATAGGGCAACACTGCGAAGGGCGTCTCAATCTGAGACAATGCACTCTTGCACTTTCCGACTGTGCTACCTGCATAGACTTGCTCCCAAAACAGAAAAATGAAAGCAACACTGGTTCTCTTACCAGAACACCGCGAACTTGGTTTGCTTTCTTGAGCTCCTTACCACGAACAAGGCTCTAATACCATGTCAAGATTGTGGGAGAGAAGGAAGGAGTCTCACTTGTAGCTTTCTTACTTACGCAATGGGGGAATACACGCAAAGGTGGAGGCTGAAAACAGTTTTCCTCTTCTTAGTTGTGTAAGCCAAAAGAACTCTCATACAAAGAAATAGAAGAACCCTATATATGGGTCTCAAACCAAACTCAACTAACTAAGGTGGCATACTAACTGAATCACAAACTAGAGTAGATAAGGATAGCTGTCATCTAGCTATTATTCATGGGTGGTGTACCAACCGCATCTGTAGCTAACAAGTCGGTGACATAAATGCACAACAGTCACCCTGGCATATCACGAGTGGAGCTCGATATCGCAACAATTTTTAGAATTTCACCATTCAACAACTCAAAAGGGAGTACAATAGGCATTCACATATATTTGTTTTGCATTTGAATAAAGAGATGGAAGATCAACCCATTATTTCAATAAGCCATCTAGCCTTGATATCTCTTCTTGAGGAGTATAGGGATTTGTTTGAGGTGCCTACTTCATTGCCTCGCAAGAGAGCAATAGATCACCCTATTGATTTGGAGCCCAACTCAAAGCCAATCAATAAGCCGCCTTAAAAATTATCTAAGTGTAAGCGAGAGGAAGTAGCCAAGTAAATCAAGGAACTCCTTGAGATGGGATTCATTGAACCAAGTTCTTCACCTTATGCATCTCCAGTTTTGTTAGTAAAAAAGAAAGATGGATCTTTTAGGATGTGCATTGACTACATGGATCTTAATAAGATCACAGTGAAGAACAGGTATCCAATACCCAGGATTGATGATTTGCTTGATGAGCTCAATGGGGCTCAATTCTTTACGAATATTGATTTGAGGTCAGGGTATTATCAGATCCGCATCCAAGAGGGTGATGAAGTTATGATTTCTTTTAGGACTGTCGAGGGCTCTATCATTTCTTAATGGTGCCATTTGGGCTTATAAATGCTCCAGCTATCTTCTAGAGCCTCATGAATAAGATTTTGTAGCCTTTTCTCTTTCAGTTTGTCTTAGTCTTCTTTGATGACATTCTGATTTACAGTAAGACCCTATAGGATCACTCATCACACATGAGGAAGGTTTTTTATGTATTGAGACATCACAGGCTTTTTGCTAAGGAGAAGAAATGTTCTTTCATGTAGATTGAAGTGGAATACTTGGGACATATTGTCAGTGAAAAAGGGATACAAGTTGCTGGTATCAACTACCGATGTATAAAAGATTCACCAGCACCTACTACTACTACTTGTCTTAGAGGATTTCTTGGTCTATCTTCATTCTACTACCGATTCATTAAGCATTATGTGGCTATTGCATCTCCTTTGACTGATAGGTTGAAGAAGGAAGCTTTCTTTTAGGATGTGCTTGCGGATAGTAGCTTCAACTAGTTAAAGGAACTCCTTACTTCTGCTCATATTCTAGTATGCCTAGATTTCTCGAAAGAATTTACCATACAGTGTGATGCTAGTGACCGCGGCATTGGGGCTATTTTGTTACATAAGCATGGAGTGATTGCCTTTGACAGCCGCAATCTTACAGATAAAGAAATGGCCATGAATGTTTATGTCCAAGAGATATTGGCTATCTTGCATTCAATAAAGAAATGGCACCATTATTTGTATGGTAGCCAATTCAGAGTCCAGAGTGATCACAGGGTTCTTAAATATTTTCTTACTCAGTCTAATCTTACTCCTAAGTAACGTAGGTGGGTAGCTACCCTACAAAATTATGATTTTGACATCACTCATATGAGGGATAAAGACAATATAGTGGTTGATTCTCTTTCTCATATGTGGGCTTGCAAAGTTTCAGCAATGACTGAGCTGCATAGTGATTGGATTGAAGAACTATAGGAGGCTTACCTTTTGGATGAAGAGCTCAGCCATATTTTTTAGAAATTACAGCAAGGTCTCATGGAAGATAACTCGCATTATCAGCTTAAAATTTGCCTTATTTGGTTAAATGGCAAGATTGTCATTCCTTCTACCTCTTATTTTACACGAAAAATTATGGAGGAACTACATTCTTTGCCTTTAGTTGGACACCTTGGAGTTTTCAAGACCTATGATAGGATCATCAAAAGTTTCTATTGGAAAGGGCTGTGGAAAGATGTCAAGGACTTTGTCATGAAGTATATGCCTTGTCAGCAGAATAAGGACAGCACCCATAAGCCAGGTGGTTTGTTACACCCATTACCGATTCCTATAGGTAAATGAACTCACATTACTATGGATCTCATTACTAGCTTGCCTACTACCGAAAAGGGATGGAATAGTATATATGTAGTGGTGGATAGACTCACCAAGGCAGCCCATTTCATTCCAATCAAGACCCAGTTTACTGCTCCTTTAGTGGCCAGTCAGTTCATGGAGCAGATTTTTAGACTAGATGAATTACCACAGGTGATTGTTCATGATAGAGACTCAAAGTTCATGAGTAACTTTTGACAAGTGGTAGTCACATCCATGGGTACTAAATTGGCTCCTTCTACGGCCTATCATCCCCACAGACTGATGGACAAACAGAAAGGGTAAATAAATGGTTGGAGACTTATCTTCGCCATTTCTGTATGATGTCCAAAATTCATGGGATTCTTGGTTACACTTGGCTGAGTTTTCCTACAACAACTCTACTCATGCTAGCATTGGAGTTTCGCCCTTTGAGGCTATGCATGGCTATGAGGTTCCCTTACCCATAGTCATCTTTAATGAAAGAATCAACCCTCATGGAAAAGAGAAGTTGGAAAGAATGCAAACCCTTCTTCAGCAGTGTAAGATGAATCTTAGGAAAGCTCAAGACCAAATGAAAATGTATGCTGATGAGAAGAGGCAGCCTTTAGAGTTCCAAGAAGGAGAATTGGTTTTATTGAAGGTGCCCAAGTCTAGGTACTCTACTTTGAAAGATGGGTCTAGTATCAAGCTTGCTCACGGATTTTATGGCCCTTGTCGGAACTTGAAGCGCATTGGAGACTTGGCATACAGATTGGAGCTACCCTCTTCCACAAAGATTCATAATTTCTTCCATGTTAGTCATCTCAAGCCTTTCTATGGTGATCCTGTTGATACAATTGATGAACTGCCACTTATTGATACAAAAGGTCTTATTTAGTACATCCCAAAGGCTATCATAGGTCAACGTGAGAAGAAGCTTTGATCTTGTTCCATCATTGAATATTTGATGAAATGGAGAGGTTTACCACCTGAGAAAGCTTCTTGAAGGTTTGATTCTATATTTGATGAGTTTCCTTTCCTAAGGGACACATTGGTGGCTAAAGCCTACTACCTATGGAGCTAGTTATGGTGCAGACAGGGACATGACAACATGTTGTTTTAGAATAATTTTTATTGTGACTGATTTTTAGAAATAAGGCACTTACATACATCAAAGTACTCTTCAAGAGCTACGTTTTGACATGTGGCATACCTCATTTGGACACTTCTACTAGAAGTTATGGCAAATTTGGTCCAACAGGGTCTGTTTACACAGCAAGCTATCTACTTCATTATGGGCTCATTAGTTGAAGATTTTATGGCTCCATATACCTTTGAAGCATTCTTGATCATGTATATAGCTGAGGCTTACTTTGGTTCTTTCATTCTAGTCCATATGTCAGTCATCTTTCATTCATTTTCCCATTTGTAAAGCTGTAAAAAACAGAGTAGTACTCTGTTCTATCCATCTTTTTCTAGTCTTTCTACGTTTGTTTTTTAGGGCAAAAACCTTTGGGATGGGACGGATTATAAGAAGCTGGGAAGAATAAGGATTTAGTGTGTGAATAATATTGATAATATACCATGTCACACTAACATCGGTATAAAAGGAGAGGACATGTAATTTTTCCTATCTTTTTGATACATTAATACATTATTGTTCTTCTTATCTCATCTTGCTCACAGCTTCAATGGCTTCTTTCTCTTTCTTGTCTTTCTCTCTCCTATTCTCGTCTTTGTCTCTCCTTGTCACTCTACTTCTCTCTCTTCTGCACTCTTTCTTCTCTCTTCTGTAGTCTTCTCTCTCCTCCTCCTCTCTCTGTAGTCCACTTCTTGATAGTGAAGAATATCTTATTCCATGGTGATTTGCAAGAAGAGGTGTATATGTAGTAGCTAGTAGGTTATGAGGATTTAGAGCATCCTACATATGTGTGCAGGTTGAAGAAGGCACTCTATGGGTTAAAGCAAGCACCTAGAGCATGGTCTAACAAGATAAAAGAGTATCTTATCAATGTTGGCTTTTATATTTATGATGAAAACCACTCACTTTATGTGAGGAAGGGTGATGCAAGTTTGATTATCATAGTTATCTATGTGGATGACTTGATTATTACATGTGATTGTGATAGTGGAATTGCTAATGTCAAGGGCCTTTTAAAGCAAAAGTTTGAGATGAAGGATTTGGATGAGTTGAGGTGCTTTCTTAAGTATGATATGATAGCACGTAAGCCTCTTTTAGTGCCATTGGAGCAAAATATAAAGTTGAGTGTTGATGTTGGGTATGAGACCCTATATGTTCAAGAAGATAGTAGGGAGTTTGATTTATATGAGTATCACAAGGTTAGACTTGAGATATGCTATTGGACTTGTTAGTTAGTTTATGCAAGTACCTAGGAAGCCTCATTTGGATGTAGTTAAACTTATTGAGGTATGCAAACTCCACCTTGAATTATGCACTTTTTTATTGGGTATTAAGGATGTATTGATGTTTGGGTATACATATGTAGATTGGGCTAGTAGCAAGTCTGATAGAAGATCTACAAGTGGATTCATGTATTCCCTTAGTAGTGCAACAATTACATAGAGCATCAAAAAGCAACCAATGGTTGCTTTATCAAGTATAGAGGCATTCTTTGTGATAATATGAGCAGTATACAATTAGCAAGGAACCTAGTATTCCATGCTAGGATAAAATACATTGAGGTGCATTACCATTCCATAAGAGAGAAGGTACTTGCAAGAGAGATTGGCTTGCAAGCACATAGGATCAAATAGTTAACACTTTTACAAAGACATTAGGTGTAGAGAAACTTTAAAATTTTTGAAGCTTACTTGGAGTTGTAGAAATGTAGTTGAGCTTGAGGGGGAGTGTTGAGATGGCAAGCTTAACACGTGTTGACATTGATGATGGACCATCTAGTTAGATAGGTCCACACATCTACACTTAGCACATCGATGATCATTATGATTCTCACATGGCCATTAACTTACCACTTATTGTATTTGGTTAGTTATACCTACTTATAACTGGCATAGTTATAGCACAAGTCGATTAGTATAGTCAATTATGCAGTGTTTGACTTAGTAGGTCACTTCCCTTTATATTGTATCTTATCTATAAATTTTATGCATTACATTGTGTGAGGAATAAGGAAGAAAAACTAGCAAGAAAATGTTTTGGCCTCCCACTCTCTTCTTCCGTTCTTAAGTGAGCTTCATCTTGTATATATTGTGTGTTCACGATGCAGTGGCTTAAGTCTCCCCACCACATGATTTGTGATAGTAGGGTCTAGAATACCTTAAACTTAACTTCTTTGACTTGCTAGCACTTACTAATAGTTTCTTTTGCAGGACTCTTAAGAAATCCGTGTTTCCTTCCTTGAAAGCATGAGAAGTTTTTTTTGTGTTGGCATAAGCTTTTTATTAGTTTTAGGTAGCCCTAATACCTTGCTAAATGGCCTTGACCTATTCCTCCATCTTCTAACATATTTTGAGAAGCCTCAAACTTCAAGATGGAGGTCAAGAAAATCTAGTGGGATATACAATCTTGCCTATAAAATGTTTGGAAAAGTGTCATCCCAATGCTTTGATTGTAGGACACATCACAGCAAACTCCACTAGAGGAAAATATTCAATCCACAGTTTTTGGCTCTTGGTTATAATATGTTGTGAGGAGTTCTCAATGTGGTTGGATTAAATCTTGTCATCTAGCCATCAATTTGAGCATGATAGACTATGCTAAAGCATGACTTTGTGCCAATAGCTTGGAAAAGGCAAGCACCAACTCAAGATACTTATTTGCACACGGTGAGAGAAGAATAAGTGAAAACTCATTTGAAGACCTGAGACATTACAATAACATGTTGTGTATCCCAAAATGCATGGTCCAGCTCAAGTAGAAAATTATTTGATACCCTCCAAAAGCAAGACACCCATGATATGCAAATACTCTAAATGTTGTTAAGAGAAGCTAATTTTGGCCTAACATAAAGGGTGACATCCTCAAGTATGTCACACAGTGTCTAAGTTGCCAAAGAGTTTAAGATAGTCAAGTTGCTAGGGGAGCTACAACATCTTAATGTCCTACAAATGAAATGGGAGTTCATGAACATGGATTTTGTTGTAGAAATTCCTATAGTTCAAGGAGGTTATGACTCCATTTTGGTCAGAATGGACATGCTTACCAAAGTCACCCACGTCTTGCAAGTTAGGACTACCTTCAAAGCTTCAAACATTGCAAGTCTCTTTGTGAAGAAGATCTTCCAACTTCAGAGTTTACCAAAGAGGATAGTGAGTGATAGCGACATTTTGCTTAGTCTCTAAGTTTTGAACAAGCCTTTTCAAACTTTGTTTTTGCATGTGTGTGTGTGTGTGCGTGCGTGTGTGTGTGCGTGCGTGTGTGTGTGCGTGCATGCGTGCGCGCGCGCTCACTCTAGCTAGCACATTACTATTCCTTTTTGCTCACATGCTATAGCCATTCGTAGTCATGCCATGCTAACTACATCATAATGTGTCATCTCCCTTATGAAATTAGACCATTCCACTCATCACTATTCCTTTCTGCCAACATACTATAGCCATTGGTAGTTATGCCACAATTGCTACATCATCATTTTTTATGCCAAGAGGCATAGTCACGATGGATTCCGTGAGATTTTACGATGGATTCTGTAAAAATTATTTGTTGACCGGGACTCGTACATAAGGTGGATTCCTTGTGCGAGAAGTTGATGGGGACGCTTGTCCTTCTCGAGTGTTTTATTAATTAATGTGCACGTGAGTGATTCCACCATGACTAGGCCTCCTAGCATCATAAAAATTAACAAACAATAGTAAATACCTAGCAGTCTTCAGCTACAAATAATTAAAATAGGTTGGAACACTGTCCTAACCTTAATTTAATTTGAGTGCGCACTCTAAACTTGTAAAATCTTAATTAATTAATATGAATTTTGTGGAATCACCCGCTGTGGAATCACCTACGTGCACATTAATTAAACGATGGAGAAGGACATGCGTCCCCGTCAACTTCTCGCACAAGGAATCCATCTTATGTAGAGCCTTAGTCAACAAATAAATTTTACAGAATCCATCGTGATTATGCCTCCTGGCATCAAATTTTCCTCTTGTTTATGAAATTAGACCATACCACTCAAGCTTCATCATCTTTTGTTTTATAATTATTAGCTTCTTATTATCCTTGTGACCTTAATAGTCCTCATTAGAATTTTCAAGGTCTTCTTTATTTCCAATTCATTGTATTTATCAAAATTGCAAGCATCAAATGAGGATGAAGGATCCAAGGGCAAGGAGAAACGGCCCCCAAATGTTACATCTCAACATCGATCCCTCCTCAACAACTAGCCCATCTAAAACGGCACCTCAATAGTACCCCCACATGCAATCCCATTAACATTGTGGAAGTATCTTGATATATAAAGTAGTAATCCAAAGACCCTCTCAATAAATCAAAAGTCAAAGCTTATGTGTGTCCCTTAAACATGGTTGTTGAAATAAGGGCTAGAAAATTTCCTCAATAGACATCATTCCCAAAGCCCTACTAAAATCATTTCACATTTGACACCTCAGATAGTGAGTTTTTCTAGTTAAGTTAAGTAAGCAACATGGAGTATAATGTAAGCCCCAAGAATCATAAAGTAAGGAGCTAGATGGGGCAAAGAGAAGAGGATTAGTGAGATATAGGCATGTTGAATTAAAAAGGGTTCCTTGAAAAGTTAAATCTACTTCAATAATAAGGCTATAAAATACTTTAGCCACTAGCACAAAGATCAAGATAAGGAATTAGGGGGTTCCTCTAGAAGGAATCTTTTGTAGTATTCCTCACAATCCCAAATCTAGAGGGAGGTTGAGAATAACAATATAAAAGGTCAACAATAGTGAGAAAATAGTAGGGGGTGTAATTAAAAATGTTTGGAATTCATTTTAACACATGGATGAGAACCAATTAGAGCCCTAGTAACAAAGGGGGGGAACTGTAGTTATCTAATTTAAATATAGCAAATAGAGGTCCACAAACTAAACCTAGAGTTTGTACTACTACAAGTCTCAAGTTTCAATGAGATTCTAACTAAACTTAGTATGATGGGTAGGAAATTAGCAAAATGCCTTAAAATAGCAATCAAGAAGAGGATTAGAATGGGTGGACACACTTAGAGTACCAATAGGTAAATTAAACAAGGGTAATGTGTCCTTATGATCAAATAGGGGAACACCACAAAAACCCTAACTCCCTTAAGCGAAGGAATGTTATGGGAAAACATGCACTTTAGGAAAGATCCACAAATTTTGGATCAATGCTGATAGGACCTAGG
Organism: Lygodium microphyllum; assembly: GCF_053477565.2. Classification (NCBI taxonomy): domain Eukaryota; kingdom Viridiplantae; phylum Streptophyta; class Polypodiopsida; order Schizaeales; family Lygodiaceae; genus Lygodium; species Lygodium microphyllum. Next base: position 40,093,279 of record NC_141151.1, read on the forward strand.
ATCTCATCTAATCTATAGTTGAAGATGGTCTATATGTCATGAACACACCAGAAGCTAGTCCCTTAGCAAACCATAAGTCACTCTCTTAACAACTAGAGGTTGAAGGAAGGTTCTCTTTGCTAACAATCTTCCACATCAATGTCCTTCAAACCCAAGTAAGAATGCCTCATATGTATTCTTCCTTTCCTTCACTACCCTCGATATCTACAAACAAGGCTAAAGCTATCCTATCTTCATCATGCCTAATAAAATCTTCAACCTCTTGTATGGGCCCTTCAATTGTCTTAATTCAAACTAGGGAGGTGCTAAGGCTTTTGTTAATGATGATGCATACCCACCCATCATTGGTGCTTGTTGTATAAAACAACAAAAAGCACACCTCCCATGAGACCTCTTTGTTCTGCTTCTAGGATCGACTTCGAAGATCAAGGTTTCCTTGAACTTGTCCTCTTGTGGCTACATTGACATAGAAAGCAACTCCTCTAGTCCCAAGGAAGATACATTAGAGATACATTGTAACACATCCTTAGTGAATTTTTTAGAATTATAATTGTGTTTGACACTTCAAAGCATACTCTAGATCTATGTTTCTACTTGGAAAAGTTGGCAAGTCGCATCCTCTAGGGAAGATAATGTGCTCCATAGGGACTAGTCTCTATCCATAACTAGTGTAAGGATGTGCTTGCACATGATAAATGGCACACCGTACTCAATGGAAATTGGTCAAATCATAAAAGCAATAGGGGTAGATGTAAATTATGATTTTGGTAAAAAACTGCTTTGTCCCCAAATCCTTGGTAGGTCTCAAAGAATTCTCATTTGTGTGTAGCTTAACAATGTCCATAGTGATCCTCTCAAGCTCCTATTGACTAAGCTCTAAGAAAGGGAATCCAAATATGCTATAAAGGTGGAAGATGATCCATACATAGCCCATATTCTTATAACCATATGCTTGTCTGAGTATACTAGCACTCAATGTCACCTTGAAATGCTAGCTATCTAGATGAGTCCAGAGCAAGTTTAGAGTATCTCTACCTTGAGAGAGAGAGAGAGAGAGAGAGAGAGAGAGAGAGAGGGTCAAGTCCTAGTCTTGAGGAAGTTACTATATGTATATCCTCTACATCACATGCATTCAAGGCCTATTTATAAATATTTATAAATATCCCTATCTATGATTTTTTCATGAATAAAACATAACCCTTTTCTATTCAATCTGTAAATAACCCTTTATATTACACCCTTTTGTATGTAAAAATGCATAAAAATTGTGTTTTAAAAATACCTTATTTTGAACCCATGTGATGCACACATATATTCATGAGTAGCTTACCCAAGGTCCTAGTGGAGTTTTCTAATCTAATTATCAAGTGAAAAGATTAAGACACTTTACTTTAGAACATGGCATTAATGATTGGCACATTGTAATTTCAAGCAAGATAATGAAGCATTGCATATGACTTTTATAGGTTCTGAACACGAGCTTGATACATAGTATACAGAAGCCAATGTTCTATGTTTTCACTACTCAACTTCCCCCATAATTACAACTTAATTAGTCTAAAAGGAAAAGCTTCTGTTTCAATTAGTTAACAAAGAGAAAAGCAGTATCAATAGATATACAAGTGAGTAAAGTTAAACAATAACTTTTTGAGTATCCATGGCAAGGAGTAATACTTTTCAAGGATCAAAGACAATTGTGTAGTCAGTGGTGCCAAAGGGACATGAGATGATAGGGTTTGGGCGGTCACGAAGGGCACCTTGGCAATGGTCAAGGGTGGAACAATCTTGGGCAGGGCAAGAAGGGTTAGTGGGGAAGATAGAGACACCCATGTTGAAGCCCACGAGGGTGGACACATCATAGTAGTCGCGGATGCCGAACCCGCCCACAGTTATCTCAAGTTGGGTGACCCCACTAGGGGGGCCAGTGGTGCAACTATGGGCACCACAACGGCCACGCTCTGCCCAAAGGGTGGCGCCTACCCAATTGGGCGAGGCGCCCACATTGCAGGTTTGTCCAGGGCCTAGCTCTTGGCACCCACCACCCACCCCATTGGTGGGCACCCAATATTGGGCGCAGATGGGCACCCCTCCTCCATTCACCACATGCAAAGTGGTGGCCTTGATGTGGTCCATGCCTGCAGTGATTATCAGAAACACATGATTAAGAACACTCTGATGTTCATGATAGGATCATCATCGCATTGGATGAAGTGCAATCACTGTGAGACTAGGTGATCGATCATTCTCTCGGAAGTGCTGTGTATGGTTCAGACATGCAAGCATCGGTCTTATAATTAGAGGTCATGGCTGCAAGAAGCCACATGAATCGACAGGTGAGGCGATGTCGAATTGCTCAGTCGGCCATTGATAGTGGGATGATAAGCAGACGGGTGGATTGATGGGAAAGGATAACCTGAAAGATCAGTACTGATAGGTTCTGATTGCGCACCTGCTTGAAGCAATAGTAGTAGGACTGAGATGGCGCAACGTGCAGCGACAGGCATTGCCATCACTCTTGATCGCTCTCCAGGCTCCGTTAACGTTGGCTCTGAGACTGCCGAATGCTGCCAAGAGCGAAGCCTTGACGTGATTTATACGCCATCTTGTGCTGATTGGCTCGGGTGTAAAAGTGGTCTTTCTACAGGCTCTTCTTTATTCCAATATCTTCACAACCACCATCCAAATTTTAAAGCACAAGGTTTAGAATCTTTACCTTCACATACCTTTGTCAATATAAAAGTAGCAATTGTATGTAATTTAATTCAAAAATCCCTCCAAAACTCTACGTTCAAGGTTTCTATACCAAAAAATGAAAGCCCTACTTAAACCCGGCACCCCCTGTGTTTAACATCCATTACTCGCTTGGCTTGACTTCCAAGTTTCTATCATTGGGTTTTAGTAATAAAATCAATGCTTGCATGTAATTCCACAATTTTCCCCAAACACCATTCAAAATTTGAAGTAGGTTTAGAACTTTGAAGTTTATACAACTGGAAGTTATTAATGGTGAGAGCATGAGATTTGATTGAAGGATCCCTTCAAAGTGTAAGTTAATTTTTTTTCGCATCTATTACCAAAACTATTATTTTACATTGGTGTCTATCTACATACAGCCCACGCCTTACACTTTTCTATCTTACCTTAGCAACTTGCAATGGGTGTAGGATTTTGTTACTTGCTTATTCCACCTAGCCCAATCAATAACCAATACCAATTAATAGTTCTAGTGCTTGCTTCTAAGATTTCCATATGCATTGATTTTCTTGATTATTAAAAGTCCAGTTCTAGGTCAAATCTTTGTAATGGGCCAAACAAAATCTGAATTCACTTTTTGACCTTTGTTAGCCCTTAATATACATGTATTTATCTTTATGTGGACTTTGAATCCACTTGCTTTTAGATAAAATCAATAGTTGAGAAACTTTATTTGAAGTCTTTTTGTCACCTACACCTTCTTATATGATCTTTGTAAGTCTATGCAATTTACATTTGAGACCACAAATCAGAAACTAGTATGGTCATCACTTGGAGGTCTTTTGTGGAAGAGAAGCTCCTCAAGTCCATGTGCTTAAAATTTTACTCCATATAGAAGAAAGTTTATTGATGTCATTGAAGGCCTTCCATGATGAGGGACTCACCTACACTTTCTTGCATGAATCAAGTAAACACTTGTGCACCTCATTTGCTAAGTTTGTTTTAAGCTCATTTGCAAACTTTTTAAATAACATTAAGAGTTAACCAAAATATTAGAACCCTAACATGCTAGCACTCTTCAATTGTGTGATCACTAATGTGTAGGTCAACTCAATCCCAAATAAAGGGGGTATAGTGAATATAGGGGTGCATCCCCGTTTTATGGGGGATGTAGAGAAGATTTATGGATGTCCCTTTGAGAGCCGCCATGAGACACTCATTTGTATGCAAAAATCATTTAAATAATCCATGGTCAATTTAATTTTGTGTGTGTTTGCTCAAATGTCTCTTGTTTTTTGTTATGGCTCTTTTCCACATTAATCTTGACTAACTCTCGACATAGTTTGAGAGTCTTCACATCACTCTAGCATGCTCTAATCATAATTATTCTCATTCTCCTTCTTTGCTTGACCAACCAGTGAGGTAATAGGCTCAAACTAAAGCCTATGTGTGAAGCTTGATTTTGACTACATTGCATAATAAGGTGTAGTAAAGAGAAGACCAAAACTACATTCTCAAATCAAATTTAAAGTTTGAGGTAGCTAGCCTATAGAATCTCCCTCTACTAAGTTATTAATCTCTATCCATACTTGATCATTCTTGGAGATCTATAGATCACGTTGAAATGGTCAATAAGATATCTTAAAGCCCCATTTTCCTCCCCACATAGTGCAACAATTGGCTATTTTTAAGTAGGTAATATGCATCATTATTTGTGATCATAAGGGTGGCATAGGAAACACAAGCAAATTTGGATTGAATGCTCATATGTACCTAATCTCTAATTTTAAGACAAGCTTTTGATAAATTTTTAAGACCAAAAGATCATCATAGAAGGATGATCTAATCAATTCTATCTAGGGTTCTAACTTATTGGTTTCACCCAGCCATAAGTGTTTGATTGGCAAGATCAAAGCCTCCCACTTTCCTTGATTGGGCTTGCTTTAGTTTTCTAATTAGTAGAGCATGGTACCACACTGTTTGGAACATATAAAGGCAACTTCATTTTATTATTCCACTAAACAAAGTTTGCTAAACTCAATCTTTAGCACATAACAAACAATTTGGTAATCAAGTACTTTATTTCATAATAGTAATCAAATACTCAATCTTTAGCATATAGAAAATAATTCAATAATCAAATATTTTATTTCATTATAGTGATAGAATTTTCACTCCGTAGAGTTTTATGAAATCATCTTTGCACAAAAAGATACTAACCAAGATAGGACCTTCCAATCCTACATGATTAGGCTATATGTGATCACAATTGGTCTATGGTCAACAAGGAATTTTCTAGCTCAAAGTCCCTCTAAGTTTCCCTTGAGCCTTAGGAGCCATCATACATAACAAGGGTACTATCACTCAGTCCTTTGCACTCTTAGGTGCTTGAATAATCAAACAAAATAAAGACCTACCTCCCTCGAGAGTGTACAATCTCCACTCAATAAGTGAGTTTTTCCACTCTCTATAAAATGTTAAGAAGGGTTGGGCTAGGGATCCCAACATCTTGAACCACCATATTCCATAACACATCTAGCTATTAGAAGCATGGACCCATAAGAAGATACGTATCCCATCATTCTCAAATCCAAAATCAAACATATCCATAGAAACATTGTTTTTTATATACTTCTTAAGATAATGTGATACATAGAGTTTATCCTTTCATCAATTCCCATATCATTTCCTAAAAGTAAACTATGATTCTAGTACATTTTTGTGTTTTCTAGTAGCAAATTTGAGAAATTTTAGCCATGCATAATCTATGAAGCAAAAGACTCATCCTACATACTTTTCCAATTTCTCGAGCTTCTTTTAATTACAATGTTGCTTAAATCATTTATGAAATTATTTAATATAAAATTAAAGATTTAAAAATAACACATTTTTCCTTTAACAAACTTGATTATCCTCCATAGGTCAACCATGGTTGTTACATGGTATGACCACAACTTCGTGTTGTCATGAGACAACTAGTTTTACAAGTTGGATGGGTTCAAGGATGACTTTAAGGTGTGATTCGACTTCGGATTGAACATTAGCATTGATGACTCCTTTATCATGCATGGGAGCTTGCATCGCATCTCTTCATCTCTTGGGAGCCATGGAACAGACTCGGTAAAATCAGCAGAGCTTTCACACCATGTGGGAAAGAGAGAGAGAATCTCGATGGATTTTAACAAAGATTCCTATGAGGGAGAAGAAGAGAAGAAGAGCTTGGAGGATTTCAATAGGGCTTCTACATGATTCCAAAATAGAGAGGGGGAAGTGAGCAACTTTGTTGCATTTAATAGGATGGATCTTTGCAGTAGTTATCTTATCTATTTTCAAGGTGCCCCTACCCTTGTTTATATAGTACTTAGGCAGGGGGATTTTGTGTTTAACATTTTAGCTAATATCCTTGATGATGTCAGAGGGAAGGAGCTCCATTTTTGGAACACATCCTCTTTTTTTGTCTCCAAAAAAGGGAAAGCCTTTACAAATTTTTAGAAAAGGACCCTAGACATGTAGCAGCTAGGAAAGGGCATGGGCACTACATCACAACATCCCTCTAAGGCTCACGACCAAGGCAATGATTAAGGCATGGACCTTGGCATCTTGGTCTTTGCATACTTGGTAATAGGCTAGAAAGGCTTCATTGGCATCGTTACAATTATCCTTATTATTAAAAAATCATTAGTGCTAATGTAAAATGCATGGCTTTAATCGTATTTAACATAACAATTCCATTTTTCTAAGCATGCTTGTATTTAATGAAGTGCATGCATGAAAATGTGATAACTTTACATAATCATTTGTTTTTCCAACATAAAATTACTTGTTTTTGAAGTAGATATTTTTGAACCTTGCTTTAATTTGATAGCATATGCAAGCACATTGTTTATTAAGGCAAATTGAGTAATGGGAATATTACATAGAAGAACTTGATGATAGGAACGATAAAGTGACTTTTTTTAGAAGGTATGCTCTTCAATAAAGCAAGAACTCAAACTAAGAGTGAAACCCTAATCTTTAAACTTGAAAAACATTACTGCTTCCTATGGATCATCTTTCAATGGATGATCCCCCCCAAACATCAATAGAACTAGTTCCAAGTCTAACATCATTTTAGGGGGCCAGAGGTGAGATTTTACCTTATGGGTAGGGGGATCGAGTTATAATCTTTTCCATCTCTCACTCTCTTTGAATCAAGCATAGTGTTAACCTTGGTCTTACTTTTGATTGATTATAACATGATATTTCTTAGGTGGGCACTAGATTGGTGTTAGAGCTGACCTATCCATGCTTCCCATGTGTATTAAAATTGGGATTCCCATGTTCAACTAAGCTTGACAACCTGAAAAAGAATGTATTAGAAATCCAACTTTATAGTTTTATAAAATGGAGAGAGACCCTTTCTTACAATGCATCTAACAATTAACTTCTATTCGTATGAGGCACTCTAAGGCTTCAATGCATTTTTCTTTCCCAAAAATTGAAAATAGTAATAATCAAAAGTAGATTTCCAATAAATTGAGTCGCCTCTCATGTACTGTAGTGTGCTCATCCATCGAATGAGTGGGGGAGAATATGCATTGGGCTGTAGGGTTAAGTCCCATCCAATGGCCCATTCAAGTATTGTGACACTAGAAAACGTGGGAAAAGGAGTGTCTTTGGTCTGCCAATCAGTTATTTAAGCATAGCAATAAGTATGGATATTTTCTTATGGGGAGATAGGTTGGTGTTGTGTATGGACACGATTGTTGGTCGACTACTGGAGGACTCCTCCAAGCTTGATGGAGGAGGCACCTCACAAATTGATATGAAGGATCTAGTGACAATTACAAGTATAAGAAAGAGATAAAGGTGAAAGCATATGAATTTATGGCCTTACTCTACAAAGAAAGTGATTAATACTAAGTGTGGTGTTTTCTTAGAATACAATTCAACCCTTCCTCACGTGTAATTGGAAAATTTTGATGAATCAAAATGTTATCCAAATGGGCCTGTAGACTATGACAGAAATTGACTACTCCCTTGCCTAGGAGAACGCATGTTGGAACTTATTTTCATGCTTCATTTGTTGCATGCTCTTCTTTGTTTTATTTGCAATGAAGAGGGGGTTAGTCTCATTTATATTAAAAAAATAGAGTGTTTAATGGATGTTTGCCATGTAAGTGGAGTGTCATTTGATACTCAAATTTATATATGGGATTTCATTGATTTTCATGAGGTTAAAATAGGCCACTAGTATTATGTGTCTCTACACAACTTGAAGAGAAAAGGAGATGCTAGGATTGATTGCCTACAAGGATTTTGTTGTTGCAAAGGATTACACTAAATAGAAGGAGATTGAATATGATAAGATTTTTTCACCTACTTAAAATATAACTACCATTCAATTTATTATTGCATTGGTTACACATTATTGATGGGACATACATTAGTTGGACAATAATACAAACTTTCTTAGTGGTGACTTGCACGAGGATATTTTTTGTCATAATCTCTTGATTAAGGCAAAAAGTATTTAGGTTGAGAAATGCCTTTTAATTACAATCTTAAATAGATATCCCATCCTTGGTATCAGAAGAGAAGTGCATACTTGTTGGCTTGTGATTTTGTCAATAGAAAACTAAGAGTATGCACTATGTAAGAAAACATAATAACTCAATATTGGTTATAAATCTATATCTAAATGGTGCTAATCATTGGCCTAGATGAGGTTGGAATTTTAGCCTTTAAATATGACTTGCATTTTTCTTTTGAGATGTCAGACTTTGAATTATTGTACTAAAACTTAAGATTGAGTTTACAAAATAGCAAGATGGCATTGTTATGTACAGTCAAAGTACGTTTGAAATTCTTGAAAAGGTTTGGACTTGATGCATGTAAACATGTGGTTACTCCATAGCTTTCTCCTTAAAGATCAAATTGCTAAAGTTTGACTTGATCCCCATACATGTTATTGAAGCCATTGGCAAGCCATCCTATCTCAAATTGAGCCACATGGAAATCTCAATCTTTCTTCTTCTTCCTAGAAAACTTGGAAGCCCTAATGTTAGGGTTAACTAGTTCATTTGGATTCATTATGGGCTGCCTCCTTGGCCTTCTCAATGGAGATAAGGAATTGAAAGTTAGAGATTTCTTTGTTGCCACTATAAAGTTCTACAATTAGACTGCACTACATGTCACTAAATGCTACAATCTTTTAGCCACTTGATGAGGAGGAGTAATTTGAGTTTGGGCAAGAAGTACTAGTTCCTCTTCTTCCATAGAACGGGCTGGAGTATAGAGATTGGTTACATCTTTCGTTAAAAAATATTTTTTGAGACTTAAGAGACTTAAGTTTGACATCTATGATCTTAGAATACTCTTTCATGGTGTGCAATCTAGAATTTTTAATTTTTGCTCCAATCTGATTTTCTCCAAACATTCCCGAATCTGAAAGTTGTATCCCAAATATGAAAAATTTGTTGGGGGTTATTTACAAGTTCTCATATCTTAAATTTTGTAGATGCTTAATGATGTCACTCTTTCTAAATTGTAATTTGTCTCATATTTTTTTATTATTTTCATCTTTTGTTTGCCAATTAAACATGGTTGGGAACTACTCAAGGAAATCAAGAAAGTGGCATCCAAGCCAACAATCCCAATGTTTGGCAAGAATAATTATAATAAACCACCACAACTCTCTCTCCCTTGCCAACTAGTTGTTCTCATGACCACTCCTTTGGCCTCTCCCAATTGTCACCTAATCTCACTCTACCACCTCACAACCCACCCCCTCATTAAATGCGATCTCACTCCCCCACTCTGTCTCCACCTAACCATCAAACCCCTCTCCTAGGCATCACCTTACCCCCCAACCCTTCATATACTCATACAAAATGCCTACATGGCGCACGCATGCACGCATGTGCATGCACACACACACGCACATGCACGTGCACACACACACACACACACACACATGCATGAACAATCCTCTCTCTACATCATTATCACTCTCCTCCTCATCATCATCATCATTAATCACTCTCATTGACTTGCCCAATTAAGGCACCATACATACATGAGGTGGTTTTCTTTTTCATAGGGCCATATTCCATGCAAGATTAGTCCATAAATCAGAGCATCCTAGTCCACATAGCCATTAGCATGTAGCATTTTTATTTTCTCTTTCTTTTCTTGTGATTTGCAAAACTCATGTGAAGTTGTTTGTGAGGGAGCATTTGAACCAATCGAGTCATGGTAGTTGTAAGACCATTGAATATGGTGCCTCAAAGATGCAAGGATGCTATGTTTAAAACTTGTGTGATCACAAACATGATGTACATATAAAACAAAAACCAAAATCTTAGATTCTCAAAGAGGTTAGGATCATTGTAAATAAATAAAATGACATCACTCAAGGATGAATGGGATAGAGAACTAAGAAAATCTAACCAATATCAATTTAGGTCTCAAACCTTGGCTTTGCTTTGGCTCTCAGAAAGTAACCTAATAAGAAAAGGAAAACCTAATAAGTATAAAGGCATTTTTAAAGCCTCATATTTGGACTTAAAAGCATGTTGAGAATTAACCTAGACATGAAAGAAAACCACTCAAATTTAGGGGACCATAATGGATGTCACATTTTCATAAGTGGGGATAATATCAATGGTTTAAAAAAGCCTAACTACCAAAGGCTAGATGGAAGTAGTCTTTAGATAGAAATATTAGTGGGTAGAAAAGCTTAGCTAACAAAAGTTTGGAGAATAAGTCTAAGTATCAATTTGCAAAGGATTGATAGCCAAAAATTAAGTTGAGAACTAGTTGCCTTGCTTTTGGCTACAAAGTTATTTGATTAAATTTTATGCATTTCATTTGAACATTAGGAAAAAAATGAACTCACAAATGGGCCTTTTAGTCCCCCCCCTCTTCTCCTTAAAACAAGGAAAAGAGAAGAGAAGAATAGTAAAATAATCCTCCTCTCTCTCCACTTTTGCAATCTCATTTTGCCTTTTTTATATTATCTACAAAGATATACTCATATTCCTTCTCTCTCCACATTCAAGAAGTCTTTTTCAACCAAATTTTATATTCAAAAAGGAGTTAGTTATGGGAGGGTGGTGCTCGTTTTCAATGCAAAATGACTAGTAGATACGAGTTAATTGATTTTTTAATCAAGAACAAGGAAAATGAAATTTTGAAAGTTCCTTTTAAGATATTTTGGGGATTTTTTATATTCTAGCTTTTGGTCAAAAAACAAAGCAACTGGTCAAATTTCGTGTTTTTTGGAGATGTTTTTGGAGGCAAAATAGAAATATCTAATTTCTTAAGCCTTCGAAGCTTGACATTTTCCAACCCATTGAAAGGCTGATAGCCTCAACATATTGCAATGGTTGTACTCAGGAAAGTCCAAAAAAAAAAAGAATGAATGAATGAATGAAGAAGAAAAAGAAACGAATACGAAAAGTCTTGGACATCCCTATCCTCTAAGCTATTTTCCCCCATATCTATATTCTCCCATGGCTCTATTGTGACCTCTTCTCTGTGTTTATGCAACCTTCATGAATAGAGTGAATTACTTACACCCTCCATTCCCTTGGCACCTTTGTGTGCCTCTCTGTGTATATCCACTCTACCTCTTGTGACAACCAAGTAGGCTCCCCCTTTCTATTAATAGTAAAATGAATACAGGAAAGAAGGAGTTGCATATTGAGGTAGAGATTGAATATGCCCCATTATTCAAAAGAACCCAGCATATCAGTGTCAACCCTCAGGTTTTGCAAAGTTACAAGCAAATGGGATTGAAATAAGTGGATTTGTGGGTTGATGGGGGAATCTATCCAATTGACCCCTCAAACAATAAACCTCCAACTTTCTCGGGAATCAAAAATTTGCTGAAGTATGTGTGAGAGGGTGAAAATGGGTTACTCGGTTATACTAGCGGCTCAATGATCAGGCGTTCAAAGTATTTACAACTTGCCAAGCAACCATAAAAAATTGCCATGATGTGATCGATGCACATCAACTTCATATACAATAGCTTGTTCAATGTGTGGAAACACTAAAGGTTGGGACTAAAAATGCATATGAGGTGAAGTTCACCGAACTCAACAATTACTATTTAGATTTAAACAAGGTGTAGTCGGCAATGGTAATGTACTACAATATTTCTATTGAGGAATGTAATGGTAAATTGCAGTTTGTTATAAAATTAGATAAAAGTGAGGTCGTCAAAGGAGTAAAGCTTGAAAGAGTTAGTGTAACTCTGATGAATAGAGCTTTACAATTTGACAAGAACAACCCAGGGAACTTTAGGGTTCAATCTGAGCGTCATGTGTGGTGGCTCGCTGCATTTGAAGTTCCTAAGGAAACATTTGAGGTGATGCAGTTGTTCTTTATGCACACAAGCATTCCAAGCATCATTGATCGTCAGGAACATGGTGAGATGCTCTCGGTTGAAGGGTATGGCCAATACTTGGTTGAATGGCATCTTGCAAGAGACTTGAAAACTTTAAAATGCATGTGTGGAATCTCCAATGGTGCAAATACAAAGAATCCATGCCTATATTGCTTGACAGAGAGGTTGGAAGGAAAGGACAGAAAGAAGAGCTGGAGAAGGGTGACAAGTGTTGTAGCGACGTGCAATAGAGAAGATCTGACTTGGAAGCCCATCTTCAACATTCCCTTGGATCATATTCACATTTCTTCATTGCATGCTTTTGTCAAAATCATGGAGAAACTTGTATATGAATACATTTGCTTTGCTTATAGGATGCAACCAAAAAAAGAAGCCATTGCAATGTGTAGGAATGTGGAGCGAGTGCTAGCAGAAATTGGGCTACACAAGCATCAAGTGACGATTAAAAAAGATGAAAAGAGATCATGAAAATCTGGTAAGTTGCCAAAAAATCCTTGCTTTGGAGGAGCAAAGGCTAGGAAGTTTCTCTTAGCACCCATCAATGAGGAAGGGAGCGCATCACTGTAACTTCCAAGAACTTCCAACTTGTAAGAAATCTTCAAGCAGTGAAGGATGCATTCGTTCAAATGGAATGAACACAGTTTGTAATATTATCTTTTTTGGCATGGTGTTATCCTCGTGCATTGGACATATGACTATGTCCCAGTGCAAAACTATTGTATGCGCCCTTAAAATATGAATTAAAATTTTACACTTGTCCTTCACTCTCAACTTTGAATGTGCATCTTCGATGTATTTTCAATTCTTACTTACAGTTTTTGTTAGCAGTGTCAATTTCAATAGGAATAACATGCAAAAATTTGCCATTTCTTGTTGCAAACTTTACTCCTGATGCCTCTGTATAGTCTATGTGGTGCGAAGTTTCTAAGGGCCAGTAGTCGCGATGTTGATTTCTCAATTATCAATCCATCCATAATTTTGGTGTGGGATAATTTTTAAAATACTAAACTGTATCAGAATGCAACCAAACTTCACACGCGCACTCGTTAGGTGGCCAAGAGCCCAAAAAAAATTTTTAAAGTGCGTGCAAATCTCTGGTCCGAAGTCTGGCATCTGGAGCCACTTTTCGTGCTCTTGGCCACCTAACGAGTATGCGTGTGAAGTTTCTTCACATTCCAATAAAAGATTATGGATTTACGATCACACGATGGACTGTGCGTATGAAGCTGCATTAACCCAGTTTTGGGGTTTAAATGGGTTAAAAGTTCATTCTTCTTCTCATTTTCACATCTTGTTTTCTTTACTTCCTCCATTTTTACATCCCCAACCTATGTCTCTTCTTCGTCTTGCCCTCCTCGAGCTTGCATGGCATGCACCAAGCAAGCATGTCGTTGTTTTGGCCCCGAGAAGACATCACGCCAAGGCCCACCACCTGGAGCACAAGGTGGAGCCTCCTCTAGTGCAGCAACAGGTGCTCCCCATAGAGCATAAGGACCACCACAGAAAAAGAGGAGATGAAAAACGGGCACTGTCGCCCTTCTAGAGATAAGGAGAATCCAAGGCGGATACAAGCTTCTCATCTCGAAAAGTTCTTTTCATAAGGTTGTTTGAGAATTCATGCAAGACTTGGAGCTGAAAGGGATAGGAAGATTTTGGGCACGAGTGCGGGATGGCTCACCTATAGGAAGGTGGACTAGTATAGCTATGGAGGCCCTACAAACAGTTGTTGCAGAGGGGTTTCTCATCGACTTGTTCGATGATACACAGCTTGCGGCCATCCATGCAAAGCATGTCACAATCACAGATAAAGACATGAACTTTATCATTCGGCTTCGACATGGCAAGGAGACTCCGCCATAGTTTACTAGATTAATGATGCAAGGTTTGTAATGTGTTATAGCGCCATAACATCTTGGAAGGCCAAAAAATTTTGTATACTCTGCCACATTGGAATATTTATTTATATATACATAATATCTCATGCGATGTGTCTTGAATTCAAATAATTGAGTAAAGTTGTTTTGTTTTGTTTCTTGAAATGCATGACTCTTAATTTTTGTTTAATGTACAAACACACCAAAAGTAGTAATACGTATGGATACAAGTTACATTATTGTTTATGCACAATTGCAAGTTTAGTACTATGCGTTGAATTATGTTGATGTATGCGGATGCATCACGCATGCGGATATATACATCAACACAAAGTATAGATTTAATTTCAAGGCATCACTTTAATCATACCATTTACATTAAATATAATGAAAAGAATAGCACAAGAATACTCAGAGAATTTCGCCAAAATATAATGAAAAGAATAGCACAAGAATACTCAGAGAATTTCGCCAAAATAAATTTTATTATAATGAAGAGGTGTTTGATTTGACTCAATACATTATATGAAATGTGGGTATTATAGAGTAGTAGTTACAAGGATAGCAACCACATGGCATGCAAATCTTAATAGGCACATTGAATTAACACCTAAGATATTCTAAGACTCAACACATTGTGTGTTATATGGATGATATGATACAAGAGTTTCATGGATCATTGCCAATTGGCATGGAGATCCAAATGGACAAATAGGACCAATAAATTAGAGGATTTTGAACCATCAACTTCCAACATATCCATATCATCCAACACAAAGGAATCACTCACCATATCAAAATAGTCGATCGAGAATTATATGCTTCACCTAAACCTTGTACAATACTTGCGTGTACAGAAAAACACATGTATGAATCCCTTTTAACAAAAATACTTGCATGAATCTCTTTTAGCAAAAAATATCTAGATAATTGCATGAATAGAAGCAATACAAAACAAGGCCAATTTACCTATAAACTGATCTGCTAAAGATAATATTGAATCATTGCTAATCAAAACCCATTGCAAATGATGGACATAAGAAAACATCAATCCCATCAAACATAAAAGTCACTAATTAAATGAATAAATTTTGGCACCACAAAATATGGTAGATTCACCTGTAAATTGAGCTACAAAATCTCTACTCTACCTTGTGTTAAGTGTTGCAACAACAATTGATCCTTAAGTTAGAACTAGCATCAAACCCTATTGTAAAGATAGTAGAAAAGGAATAATGCAGAGAGGAAGAAAGAGAGAGTGTGTGAGTACGCAAGAGAGAGAAAGAAATGAGCACCTATCCAATCTTGCCCAAATTGATCTTTCCAAAAGACAATAGCAAGAGTTAGTATTTACATGAAGGTATACTGAAAAAATAGTAGAAAAGAGGAAACATAGAGAGAGAAAGAGAGAGGGAGAGAGAGATGAGCACTTATGCAATGTCACCCAAAATGATCTCTGCAAATAAAACAACAACAAGGATTAGAACTAACATTATGTTGTATTGAAAAGATATCAGCAAAAAAAACCAAACAGAGAGAGAGATCAACACCTTTTCCTCTTGCTCCAAATAAACTCTGCAAGAAAGTAACAATTAGAACCAACATCAAATTCTATTGAAAACACAACATAAAAGAGAAACAACACATAGAGAGAGGGGGGAAAGAAAGGAGAGAGAGAGATGAGCACCTCTGTCTCCTGCCCCAAACAACCTCTGCAATAAAGCAATAATAACAGTAAGAAACGACATCAAACCCTATTGAAAAAATAGCAAACAAGAGAAAATGCAAAGAGAGATGGACACCTGTGTTTTGCCCAAAATCTAGAGCTGCATCGAGAAGAAAGTGCAAAGGTAAGCAAAACGCTCAAAACCCTATTTACTCTCAGCCGGGAGCTTCAATGGATACAAAAATTCACGAGTATAGAGAAGAGAGGAAAAGTGGTCTGTTGCTCAACTTTTGGGTCAAACTAATTTCGTGAGAGGGAAAAAAAACTGAAATTGAAAATTCTCCAAAAAAAAGGGGGAAATATGAGGTGAGAGAAACTCAAATTTTGTGTACTATTCATTCTCCCTTTTTTTAATCCCCCACTACCCCTTTTTTTAATAGAAAACCCAAGATTTGGAGAGAGAAGATTCACCCTCCATGGATGTCAACATCTAGCCTTCCTATTGGACAATCCAAAAGGCCCACATATTAAGCTATATTATTTTTAAGGGCCCATTTGTGAGTTCATTTTTTTCCTAATGCATGAATCATTTAGTGATATATATCCCCAAGGTCCTCATGTTGGGGCTTTTTCATGTTGAATCTGTAACAAGTGGGGTACATAAGAACTAGGGGTTAAATACCCAATCTCATTGATTGGGGTATAAAAGGTGTAGGAAACCTAGGTTAGGGCATCCATGTATAATCAAGAATTGACTCTTCACCTTCTCCTTTAGCTTCCATGACTTCCTTTCTCTTTCTCCCTTCTTTCCTACCTTTCTCTCTCCTCCCTCTCCTTGTCTCTCTTCTACACATTCTTCTCTCTCCTCTTAGCCTCATTCATTACAAGTGGTATTAGAGCTTCAAGATTTGGTCCTTTTTCCCTTTCTTTTTTCTCAATCTAGCTTCCTTTTCAAACACGAAAACCCTATTATTCAAGTAGTAGGTATAGATACAGCATGGAGGATTACAGTTAGTGGTAGCTTTCTTGAAGGTAAGCAAGAGCTAGAGCTAGATCTTTTGAAACATCTAAAGGTAAAATAGTTAATATAGTAGGTTGTCACTCTTTCCTACGCAGCTTTTAGGGGTTTCAAGACAAAATTCGAGGCTCGGGAGTTAGAGGTGGATAAAATACCATTTACTTTTTGCTCTAGACCTTCTCTCACTCTTCCTTTGCAAGATGCCATGGTTTCTATGATCAAGAAACTCCAAGATCTTCACCCCGACTCCTCTAGGACATCCAAGACAGCTAGAGGTGAAATCTAGGCATCATAAGCTTGACATTGAGCAGTGATCTAAGTGCCTTAGCTTATGTATGACCTCTAGGAAGCCCCCCACATTTTTCAATGCAATTCATGCTGACTAATCTACTTCTCTCTTGTCTCTCTTGAATTGTAACTACCCTCTACCTTGGCCCTCCTGGTCTTCAAGTAGCTTATTAGGGCCTCTTACTCAAGATCTTGACCTTCCTTCTCCAACATTTGAGCTCCTACAAGCTAGAAAACCCTAGTGCATAGTAGTGAACAGTCTTGGACAGCCATTGAAGCTTAGCTCAAGCTCTCAAATCATCCAAAAACTCTTGAATCTCAGCGCCGAGGACCTTCTTTAGCCATTCTTGGCCACGTTGATCAAGATTGAAGACATGAATCTTGACATGCAAAGAGTTCTCATGGGCAGCCATGAAAGCTCCACTTGAAGCTTTCAACTCTTGAAGAGCAAGCTTGGATCAACAAGCACGGGAGCCCCAACATCAAAGCAAGCATTCAAACTCTTGAAGATGTTACCCATTGAAGGTGTTTGCTTATTTGAGCTGAATTAATGAAGGATTTGAGCCATTGTTGGATAATGCTTCATCCATCTAATTTAAGAAAGGAAGAAGTATATTAATTCAACCTTAATCTCTCATTTAATCCAATTGTTGAGCTTAGACCTTTTTTTTGGAGAGATTAAGGGTGCATATTGCCTTGTAAGTAGAGTCATTCATTGAATGCATGATGTCCACATTGAATGAGTAGCTTGCTTGCTTCCCAACTACATTCCAATGCATAATGACAACTCTACCCAATTGGTTATTGTTGATCCTAACACTTATAGTCATTGGATTGCCAAGGTAAGCCCTCCCACCCAAGTTCTTGTCCAATTCTTGCATTTCATGAAAAGTACCAAAGTTTATTTTCCCACATGCATCTCATGTTTGTTTAATAATTAAAAAAATTTCCCATGTATACTCAGGCTAAGGAAAAAGGTTGATGCCAGGTGAGGTGTTAAGCCAAAAGAGAAGTGACTCTCCCTAACCACTTGGGATGCAAAACCCACAGCTTGGCAAAAACTTTGCCCACCTCCCAATGATATGAAGCTTAATACTTGTATGAAAGTGTAGGTACACTCCATAATCACCCCATTCTTGATGAGATACCCCCTAATATGAGGTACTTCCATTGATTAAGACACCCATGTATGGCACTTAACATGTATGCAATCAATGTGAGATGTATGGCATTGAGGCTTCCATATATAGTGATGGTAGAGTTCACTAAAGCCTACATTTACTTGGGATCATGCTTTGTATACTATGGATGTTGGTTACTATGATGTTTAGGCTCCTCAGCCCATGTGCCACTCATATAGTGTGTATTTAGACAATGTTTTAGTTGTATGCATTCAGGGATAGTCATAGAAAGCTTGTTATAGTAAATTTTCTATTTCAGATGGGAGTGAACCTTATATCTCATCTTGAAGAGGGTATCATCCACTTTTATTTAGTCAAAATATCTCTAATCACATTTTTCATCTAAAATATATGGCTATTTTTGTGCACTGAAGTCATAGTGGATAGGGTGCAGACTACTCTAGGCACAAAGATTCAATTGCAGAATTCTCTAATCATTTTTTGTCACAAATATTAATAGTTCATCTCAAAGAGGATTTTTTTCACTTTGATTTGAATCAGAAATATCCTTGATTGGAGTTCTTTACTAGGAGTTACGCATATTTTATTGATAGTGGGTCTTATGGACTGCACTCAAATGGCAAGGTAGAAAGGCAAAGGCAAGGCCTATGAGGAGGTCTAGAGGGAGATTAGAGACTCCAAGGTCTCAATGAATGAGGAACCTAGATTGGCATAAGATTGTAATGGTGAGACATAAGAGTAAGTGCCTAATATGGACTCTTATTGTATGCTCAATCATACCCTTTGTCAGAATCCATCACATGGAAAGGCACAATGACATGGTTGTCAATCATCATCAAATGCTTACTCTCATTTTACTGGCAGTGGGTCCTATAGAAGATTGCAATCGAATGGAAAGGTAGAAAGGCAAAGCCAAGTCCCATGGGAGATCTAGAGGGAGATTAGAGACTCTAGGGCCTCAATGAATAAGGAACCTATCTCGGCAAAAGATTATAATGGTGAGATGTAAGAGGAAGTGCTTGATATGGACCCTTATAGTATTCAACCACACCCTTTGTCAACATGAGATCCATCACATAGAAAGGCATAATGACATGTTTGCCAATCATTGTTAGATGCTCTCAAAAATTGATATCATAATCAAGCAAATGGCCTTATCCAACTCTCAAACTCAACATTCCTTGGAACACCTGACCACTCTTGTAGCCCAATAGCCATGATCTTGGCACAAGATGAGGTAAACAAGTCAAAGTATGAATCGCGATGGCCTCCACCATTGGAACCACTTCATGGTCCATAGGGTATTCTTGGAGCTAAGGGCATTCCCCCTCCTACCTTTGAGATTCGCTAGCCATCCCACAGTCATGATGAGCCTCTCTTGATCTCTCTTGTCATCCATGCGACCAATCCCCTCGTGAGACCCCCACCCCACACAAGAAAAAGCTCCCCACTCTCCCTAGGAGCCCCAATTTCACTTATCCAGCTCATCCCCATAATGGATTACATGGTAGTAATGGCTACCATGGCAACAATGGGTAGCATGGGTTCAATGCACAACATGGCATGTATGGACAACGTGGTATGTATGGGTAGCATTGTATAAATGGATAGCAAGGCTATCGTGGGCAGCAAGGCCCCAATGAGCCCTGTGACAAGATCATTCTTATCAAGTATAATGGGCAATCACCATCCCTATCCAACTTGGAAAAATGGACCTTCAAATTGGAGTCATACTTTAATATTTACCCACATACTAATGATAAAATAATTATCTTTACCTATCTCCATCTAGAGGGACTTTTCCACACATGGTGGCACTACATTAGTCGTGAGAATCATTTATTTATTGATTGGGAATATTTTAAGATGCATATGGTTCAAGTCTTTGTATCCCCAGTGGAAAAAGAGCAATCGGCAAGAGTATATATATTAGTTCATGAACTTGACCATGTATTTTGAAAGTGTTAGTGATGATGCAAAATTTCACACAAGTTCACCTATGGATTAGAGCCTAGCTTGTTGGCTAATGTAATAGCTCAAAAGCCTTCTACCTTATTCGATGCAATTGAATTGACTAAAAGATATGCAAGGAAGTATCATAAAAATGAGAATTTTCAACAAGGTTTTGGAGTGCCCCATAGCCCACTAAGGTTGCCCCCTATGGGGGTGTTTTTAGAGGCAACCCGATGACTAGTAGCAGCCCCAAAATACCTACTTATGCCCCCCCCCCCCCCCTTCCATGTTAAAAGAAAACATGGCACTTTTGGGACAACACTTTGCTCTAATGGTGAGGATAAATTTGCTAAAAATAGACCTTAAACCGCATTAGCACGAGTGGCCCAAGTAATAAAAAAATTCATCTCCCTAGATGTTGTGAAGGAGTGAAAAGAAAAAGGCCTATGTTTTAAGTGTGGTGATAAGTACACAATAGAGCATGCCTCAAAATGCCCCTACAAGATAGCAAATGTCAAAGTTCATAGCATGTATGTAATAGAAGATTGGCAGATTTACACATGATAAAAATGAGAAGTATGCTAAGGACTTGGACTAGTAGCAATTCTATGATCTACAGGATGGGTTTCCCTTTGACCTAAGTGGTTTTTCACCTCATGATCTTGGTTGATCACCCCTACTACCCCCTCCCCCTCCCTGGGTACCACTTCCTTTGCTTCATCTCCATGGATGCATGGATTGGCTCTAGGAGCCCTAGCACTCTATGCATTCAAGGATGCATTAATGGAAAGCGTGTATTTATCCTAGTGGATAGTGGTAGTGGTAGTACATACACTTTTGTTAATAAATCAATCGTTGATCAATTGAGATGCACCCCTATGGAATTATAGCACTCCCTGAAAGTTCAAGTAGCCAATGATGAATAAGAAATCAATACACATGTATGCTCCAAGGTTTCCCTATGCTTGGCTGAAAATTATGTGGTATTAGTTTATCTAATTACATTAGACATGGGTCCCATTAATGTTGTCTTGGGTTGTGACTGGTTGAAACACTTGGGTAAAATTTCTATTAACTTCTCTCAACTCTACATGTAATTTTTAATACATGGACAACTCATCTGCTTAGAGGAAACTCGTGATAATATTGATTTTCAGTTCATTACAGCAAAGCAACTCAAAAGGGAGTTTAAGAAATGCTCACAAATCTTTGAATTGCACTTGAATAAGGAAAATGATGATCAATCTTCCAAAGTATCTAAGAATTCAGCCTTGAAAGCCTTACTTGAGGAGTATGATGATTTGTTTCAAATGCCTACATCCTTTCCCCCTAAGAGGCAAGTGGACCATCCACTCAATCTAGAGCCCCATTCTAAGCTAGTGAACAAGCCACCTTATAGACTCTCCAAGTGTGAAATTGTGAATGTGAAGAAGTTGCAAAGAAAGTTAAAGAGTTACTTGAGATGGGGTTTATTGAATCGAGTTTCTCACATTATGTATCTCCAATCCTGCTAGTCAAGAAGAAAGATGGTGCTTTTTGCATGTGCATTAACTACACAAACTTGAATAACATCACGGTCAAGAACCGATATCCTACCCCAAAAATTGATGACTTGTTCAATGAGTTAAAAGGGGCATGCTATATTACTAATACTCAGACATAGTCTATACATAGTGTGTTTTCAAACTATCATTACTTGTGTCTCTTGACACACTATAATTTTCTCTTCCACTGATAAAATCTGAGAATTCTGAAGCTGATTTGATGCTGTCCTTGCAAATCCAACATGGGAAAAGACTCTACGTCAGCTTGCTTCAAAGGAGTTAGGTTTCACACATGGCAAAACTCATCTTGATGAAGAAGGGCCTCTGGGCCATTACCATTGGAAAAGAAAAGAAGCCTTGTGATGCAGGCCTTGCAGTCACTTGGCAAAAGAATGATGATAAGGCTCGGGCCATTATCAAGCTGGAGCTAGACGACAGCTATATCCACCATGAGGATAACTATGATACTTCACAAGATACATGGAAGAGACTTGACACCTTGTTTGGTGCACAATCTAAGTCTCTTGATTAAATTTTTCAGGCTTGAAATGAAGTCCAGCACATCACTTGCCACACATCTAAATTACATGGAATGACTTCTAACCTAGCTTGCAGGGTTCAACATTAAAATGGAAGAATATGTTTGCATTGGTGTTCTACTTAAAAGTTTGCCTCCTGAATATAATAATGTATCAATAACTCTAATCAATATGCCAAACAGTGAGCTTTTTGATATCCATGCATCACTATTAGAGGAGGAAAATAAGCTAACAACTAAGGAAGAACCAAGCATATCTAGAGATGAACAAGCATTATATGTTGGCAATAGGTACAAAGGCAAGAAGGATCAGCTCTTTTGTGACTTCTGCAAAAGGACTAGACACACCGAGAAGTTCTACCATGCCAGAAAGAGGACCCAAAGGCCTATCTAGTTGTTGTTAAAGAAGAAGAAGAACATGGAGTAAAAGAAGAATAAGAATGAGAAGACCACCAGGAGAAGGACAAACCTCATCAGTCCTTCTAATCAGATAGAATCTTTTAGCCTCATATTGCCTAGCCCTAATGCTTCGGACATAATCTTGTAAACTCCTCATGTAGCCTTGTACTACAGCCTATGTACACTCTTTGAGAACCCTGTTACAATCTCTGGATGTCTATCATGTTTATGGTACCCACACTTAACCTTTTCTGCGACAACCTCTGGTGTTTTCCCATATTTATGGTGTGCCCACACTTTGCAGGTGTTGTTTTCACTAAAGCCTCTATACACTTTGTACTTCCAGTTGTGATTGAGGAGGGGTGTTGAGATGTTTGCAATCACACCTACTTCAGTCTCTTTGTAAGGAGCAGTGAGGGCTCAGGACTAGAATCCCATATGCACAGTAGGAGAAGTGCTACCATCTAGTTTCCTATAAAAAGCATTGTACTTGCTCTCTTTTCTAATGCAATGTCATAGTACTTTTGTCCTTCAGTAAAGTCTCTGTGTCATTGTCAGCCAATACACAAGATTGTGTTTATGAGTCCAAGCTTCCATCTTGGAACCTAATTCACTTGTGTAACAATCAGTCGTGTCAGTGTCTTCATGAACTCACTATTTCTCTTCCAACCTCCATAGCTTCTGCATCTGCCATGCTCTATATCCTGCATATTTAACAGAGAGAAAGACTAGATCTAGATCGGGCCATCCGACCAACCATTCCATGTGCAAAGCCAGGTGTTGGAGAGCGA
Organism: Lygodium microphyllum; assembly: GCF_053477565.2. Lineage (NCBI taxonomy): Eukaryota > Viridiplantae > Streptophyta > Polypodiopsida > Schizaeales > Lygodiaceae > Lygodium > Lygodium microphyllum. The sequence goes on from NC_141151.1 coordinate 40,116,580, forward strand.
GAAATTGCAACAAAACATTGATGTGCTCTAATTAGGGGGTTGCTTGCAGGCCCCCCATGGCCCTCCTCTCCCACATGTCGCCTGTGCGACCCCCATCTCAATTTTTTTTCGTCCGCAAAAAAAACACCCCCCTGTTGTGTTTCATTTTGGGGGGTGGGAGGCCCCAAGGGTCACCCCCTTCCCTTTAAGTTCATTTACAATCAATCCACACTTTGGCCTTTGCCTTGGGCATTGCCATTTCCACGTCCGGCCTCCAATCAATGATCCGAAATTTTTCTCCTAACCAACTCGAAGTCCCCCACTGTCGGCCACTTCCAGAAGTTTGATTAGACACTCAAAATATTTATGAAAATTTCCCAACCGTCACTTGGTGGGCCTTTAAAGCACTTTTGAAACCCGTCTGTTACTTACCACTTAAAATCGACCTAACTGCCTCTGTCGCCTTCGACTTGGTGGGTCTTTAAAGCACTTTTGAAACCCGTCTGTTGCTTACCGCTTAAAATCGACCTAACAGCCTCTGCCGCCTTCGACGGGATTCAATTTTCCCTTGAAATTTGAATTTTTGGGCAAATTTTGAGCACTTTCCTGGGGCAAAAATCCACCACTCAATCATCAAATAATATAGTTCCAATCTAATTAGGCAGAAATCTTTGGGAATCTCGAGTTTCAACTCTACCACATCAACATTATGGATCTGATCTTTTGTCCCTATTGGCTAATTTAAACACGCTTGATAGACATTCTCCTCTGTGGTAGAATCCTTGTTAGATTCATTAGTCTAGATGCTCCATTCATGGACTTACCCTCAAATGCCTTCCATTTTGTAGTGGAGGTAATATCCTTTTATTCTATGGTGGATGTAGGGTAAGCATATTCTAAAATCGTCTACTTTAAACCATGCCCAAAGATTGATCAATTAGTTGGTATGTCAACCAAACAATCAGACTGTAAGATCCATGTCCATTCAAACAACAACTAATAGCTTGGGCTCTTAGCAAATCAAATTACATTGAAGTTAAGAATGCACTTAATGTGAGCTATTGTTGCACATTTTGAGTAACTATTCATTCTAGTTTTCTTAGACTATCATCAGCTATTTTCAAAATAATGGTGACATCTTTTTGAATGGGTAGTTCTAGCCTCTCCAATAAATCCATGCTCATTATATTCAGGGATGAGCTTGGGTCTACCACTACACTTTTAATCAAAATGGCATTGACATAAGCTTGCACCATAGGGTAGAGTTTTTCCACGTGCTCCCACAATTCACTGCCTACTTGATTGACACATACAGCTCCATAATATAACCCCTTCATAGGATTCTCTTAAAATCCTTACAAATAATCAATGACAATTGAACTAATTATAAAAATTTGACATTTGTCTTGACTTTATCATGAAATCGCATGGGTGGAGGACTTGCTTGAGATACTACGGCAAACACACACCATACACATAAGAGGAAGCTCACTCAAAAATAGAAGAAGAGACATGGAGGCCAAAACATTTTCTTAATAGGTTTTTTCTTCTTCTTTCAAACACAATACAATATACACAAAGTATAGATAAGATACAACATAAAGGAACATGGCTTAATAAGTCAAACAGTGCATAACTAATTATACTAATGGGTTGGCACTATAACGATGTCCGTTGTATGTAGGTGCAACAAACTAAATATAATAAGTGATAAGTTAGTGGCCATGTGAGAAGCATAATGACCATCGATGTGCTAAATGTAAACATGCGGACCCATCTAACCAAGTAGTCCATCATCAATGTCCGCATGTGTTAAGCTTTCCATCTCAACACCCCTCCTCAAACTCAATTGTATCTCTACAAATCCAAGTAAGCTTTCAATTTTTTTAAGCTTCTTTACACCCAATGGCTTTGTGAAAATGTTAGCTATCTGATCATATGTGCTAATATATACTAAGTAAATCTCTCTTGCAAGTACCTTCTCTCTCACAAAGTGGTAATGCACCTCAATGTGTTTTGTCCTAGCATGGAACACTACATTCCTAACTAACTATGTGCTACTCATGTTATCACAATGAATGACAACTAGACCATCTCCTTACACATCTAAATCACCCAATAACTTTTGTGGCCATACTACCTCACATGTTGCCATAGCAATCCTCTATACTCAGCTTTTGTACTCGATAAAGAAATTGTAGGTTGCTTTTTGCTGCTCCGTGTAATTGATGCACTACCAAGGGAAAACATGAATCTGCTATTAGATCTTCTATCGGACATGCTATCATCCCAATCTACATTTGTGTATCCAAACACTTGTATATCCTTACCTACCTCATAAAAAATTCCATAATGTAAAGTGGACTTCACATACCTCAATATGCATCTAACTACATCCAAATGAGGCTTTCTATGCATCTACATAAACTAATTGATGGGGCCAACATCATAACTCAAGTCTATCCTTGTGATAGACATGTAATTCAAAATTTATACTATCCTCCTAAACATAGTAGGCTCTTCTATTTCATCCTTACATCAGTACTCAACTTCACATTTTACTTCAATGGCACTAAAAGAGGCTTACATGCTACCATACCATACTTGGATAACATACCCAAGCCATAATATCTTTGGAATAGTCATATACCATCATCACATTTGATCACCTAAATACCAAGAAAGTACCTTAGCTTACTCAAATCCTTCATCTCAAACTTCTTCTACAAATGTTTCTTGACTTATGTGATCCCATTGTCACTGTCACACTTGTAATGATCAAGTCATCCACATAGATGACTATGATAACCAAACTTGTATCTCTATTTCTCACAAGAGTGAGTGATCAGCATCAAAAGCATAAAATCCAATATTGACAAGTTAGTCTCTAATCTTGACAAACCATGCTCTAGATACTTTCTTCAACCCATAGAGTGCCTTCCTTAACCTGCACACATATGTGGGATGCTCCAAATCGTTATGACCTGCTAGCTGCTCAATATACACCTCTTCTTTCAATTCACCATGCAAGAAAGAATTCTTTACAATCTATTTGCTACAAACTCCAACCTTTAGTTGTTTCCAAAGTAATGACACTCTAGCAGTTGCCATCCTGGCAACTCGATTGAATGTTTCTTCATAATCTATGCTATATGTTTGAGCTTAGCCTTTTATAACTAGCCTAGCCTTATATTTGCTAATAGAACTATCTACATTTAAATACTTAATTTTTGAATCCACTTACAACCAATATCTTTCTTCCCTTTGGTACTAGATCCCAAATCTTATTGGCTTCTAATGTAGTCATCTCCTCATCCATTGCTACATCCAAATGAGCATGACCACCAACATCTTCAAAACAAGTGGGCTCAACATCCTCAAGTACCTTTACTTATATAATCATAATGGTGAGTTGCAAAACTTTCAAAACCAAATCTTTTAACATGATATTTGATCTTGCTTGACTTGTGTACCACTGGATCACTTAGCAAAGCCTTTACATCACCATGTACTCTATGTACACCCGTTGTCCTAACTAAAGGAATACCAAGCTTATCATCCAAACTCTCTGAACCACTGAAATCTCCATCAAACCCCAAATGGAAAGTTGATGCATCATTACCATTTGACACTTTCTTCTTCCCTTTGTCTTTACCTACAACACTAGTAGATACACTTAAAGATGTGTGACTACTCTTTAGTCTCCGGCTAATTGTAGATGTAGTTCTAGATGATGTTTTTGGTCCACTAAGACTCACTAAATCTTGCTCTTCTTTTTGCATATTACTATCATCATCATCCAATGCATCACCACTAGATGCATACCAACTACTCATCTCATAAAAAAATAACATCCCTGCTCACTTTAAACTCACTGTGACAAGGTTACAACAATGATACCCTTTTGCTCTAAAGAGTATCTAATAAAAATACATTTTGCAGTCTTTGGATCAAGCCTTTTTTGCAGCTCATCAGCACATGAACATGTGCAATACAACCAAACATTTTCAAGTGTGACATATTAGGTTTCTTACTTGTAAAGAATTCTTTAGGGATTGTCCCATGAACTAAAGCTGTGGGAGTTCTATTCATAATGTAGGCAGCAATATGACTAGCTTCAAACCAAAAATATTTTGGTATATTTCTTTTAGCCACCAATGGTCGTGCAACTTCTACAATATGCATGTTTTTTCTTTCTATAACCCCATTTTTCTATGGAGTATAATGTAAGTAAACTATCTCTTTATCCCATGAGACCTCAAGAAGCCATTGAATTCATTAGAGAGATAATATTTCCCTCCATTTGACTACAAGCACTTAACTTTCAAGATTGCTTCTATTTCAACAATAGCCTTGAAAAATTTGCAGCCAACTCTGCTTCCTTTTTAGCCTTTTGCATTAAATTAAACATGCAACCCTTGCTCTATCATCTAACCAACATACACTAAATTCCTTGTGATGGATGGTACATGTAATACATTTGACAAATTCTTTGTCTGATCATCATGCAAGGACAAGGGAACCTTTTCATTGTGTAAAATTGGGTGGCACAAGTCATCACCCATCTGCACGTAACCTAGATTTTGTAAATCTTGTATCTCTCCAAACCATTCAACATGGCTAGTCATATGATCAGATGCACCTAAATCAACATATAATACATTTAACAACATTCATCATATGTTGCATAACAAACATATGCTCATTTTTGTCTTCATCCTATCTAAAGATGATGCATAGTTTCCTTGATGCAATTTACCACTGTGGATATTATCCTTCTTAGCATAACAATGGTTGCAATATGACTCATTTTTCCATAATAATGACAAAGAATACTAGAATTTCCAAAACCTACGTTCTACCATCCACATCTTCCTCTATAGCTCCCCCTAGCTCTAAAGTTTCCATGACCTCTTAAAATCTACATTTCATTGAACTGTTGATATAACCTATTTTGCTAATTATTATTAGCACATCCCATAACATGACCTCTTGAAGAGGATTTGCCACATCCCCTTCTTGAACTTGAGTAAAAAGCTTGGACCTTTTCACCACTTCTTTGAGGTGATTCACTCTGCATGTTGATCTCTTTAATGATCATAAGAGAGACCAACTCATTGAAATTTAGAAATTTTTTTCGTACATACACAGAAGTAACAAATGATTTTCAAGCCTTTTCATTATTAAGATTATCCAAAGTAGATGATAACAAATCATCATCATCATGCATTGCATCAATCGCTACCAAAGCATTTGCAAATGCTCCTCACCTTCAAAACATACTTATTGACAGATGTTTTCCCTTTCTTCAAAGTATTCAACTCTGGCTTGAGTTGAATCTTTCATGCCTTTGCATTGATAGAAATCATATTTTCAAATGTGGTCTATGTTGCATGTGAACTTTTTACATTTTTTATATATCTCAACAAGGTATTATTAAATGACTGTAGATAGCCAATGCATTACCTTTTTATCTTTTGCATTCCATTCTTTCCATGCCTTTAATTCATTTGCAATCATACGGTCACTCAACTCTAGCTCCTTTTCTCCACCTAAAACAAACTCAAAGAGGCATTTTCCAATAAGGAAATTTGTTGCATGGAACTTCCATGCTGGGTAGTTATTCTTGTCTAGCTTCACAATGATGGGGTTTCCACTCTTCTCTTTCATAATCATGAAATTGATACAAAACATTAAGCAAGTATTCTATAACCTTTCATAACAAGTGCACAGTAATATATCAAGCATCCTTTTTCATTGATTGTTCAATAGCACATGTAATATATAATCTGTTTGTAGATAAAACTTGTGTTTTCTTCTTAGAAATTACCTCAGAACTTATAGATTCAAAATCTGTAACTTGTGCACCTAGTTTCAGTCGATACAACCAAATCATAGTATGCTTTGAAACTGTTATTCACAACCTTGCGAGTCTAAAATGGGGCTTGAAATGGCCTCAAATAGCCAAAAAGAAGCAAAATAGTTCTAAAGACGTGATGCATAGAATATACAACGCTCTACTCATACACCAAATCTTACATAAAGCTAAGATTCTCACTCTACCCTACTTTTTGTGCCTCCACATGCTTTATCTAAGAGAAAGAGCTGAAGAATGGAAGAGCTTATTACATGTTACTTACTTGCTCAAATCCAAGTTGCTTCTTCTCCTTTCAAAATCAAACTCTCTTAGTGCCACTTCTCTAATAACATGTGACAAATCGTGTGGTGGGGGGACTTGCTTGAGTTGTTGCGCCATACACACACACCATACACACAAGAGAAAGCTCACTCAAGAATACAAGAAGAGAGATGGAGGCCAAAATGTTTTCTTGCTGGTTTTTCTTCTATTTTTTACATACAATATAATGTACACAATGTATAGATAAGATACAATATAAAGGAAAGTGGCCTACTAAGTCAAATAGTGCATAATTGACTATACTAATCAACTGGAACTATAACTATGCCAGTTGTAGGTAGATGCAACAAACTAAATATAATAAGTGATAAGTCAATGGCAATTTGAAGAGCATAATAACCACCAACGTGCTAAGTGTAGATATGCAAACCCATCTAACTAGGTGGTTGATCATCAATGTTAGCACACGTGTTGAGGTTGCCATCTCAACAATTTTTGTAGTTTGCTATAACTTTCTTTTCTTTCCAAACCATCTTCTTTTTTGGCTTTCGAACAACCTTAGAAGTCTCCTTCACTTTTGATTCATGGTTAGTCTTAGCCACAAGCTCCGTAAGGTTACCATTATGTTTAAGAGGACCTACTTGGGTCTTAGCATCTACAACCTTCTTTTTTATACTATGAGGATTAAGATTAGCTTTGCTCATATTAGTGTCAACCTTATGATTTTATTTTACCTTTTGACCCCTAGTAACTACTCTAATATCATTAAAATCATAGTTTTCACTAATCAAGAGTGTCTCAACCAAGTGTTTTCCCATTGAACATCTCCTTGAGGGTGGCTTTACCCCTTTATAGAATCTACTTAGGGCCTCCCCTGAGTGTTTACATCATTTGCATGATGATTTATTGGCCCACATTGTTGACTACATTGTTGGGGTGAACTTATTCTACTCTAACATGTATTTGCCATATGCCCAAACTTTCTACATATATCACATTTTACATGTGAACAATTACACCAAAGATGCTAATTGTTGCACCATTTGTAGTTGAATCTTGATGGGCCTACACCATCAGGATTTCTAGTACCCATCAAATTGTACTAATTTTGACAAAACTAACATCTATTGCAATCCGACAGTATTATTTTGTGATCATGTCATTATAACACTTCATTCTATCCTTTACTTCTTCTACAACATTAGACATAGACAACTCATAACTAGCAACCCTAGTTGCTGCTCCCATATTAGGTTTCACTATTTGTAAGGGGGTTGTTGATGACTATGCATTCCCTTGGTTCAAAATGGGAGCCTTTTCCACTGCTCATTGATATCATAGGCATTGAGTAGACAACATTTGGCATCCGAAGGGTGCATAATTGTTACAAAACCTTTGACCCATAGAGCTACTAGATAATGGAGGTAGTTGATCATAACCAATTAGCACTGCATTTGGCACCATTCCAAAAACTGAGAGGGCTTATCCTCTTGCCACATAAGCACCTTGAGTTCTAGATTCTACCCCCCTTGTTGTAGTTATAGTTTCATCAATATCATTGAGCACAGTATTACTGAAGTGAAGTTGGATTGTGAAGTCAAATCCTCTCAAGAAAGACTATAGCTTGGTAACATGATGCAATGAAATAATTGTATCCAAGCACCAAAAGACCTCGCATAGCTTTTGAGCATATGCTTTCACACTCTCATTACACTCTTGGAGAGTCTCATTAAGGACACACTACTATTATTACCCACCCTTTTTCGAGGAAGAATTCCCTATGAAAATCTGTGTAAGACCCTTGGATATTGGTAATCGAATTGACCACAATGTGATAATATCATCAGGTTGCATTTTCTTTTAAGGTCATACTAAAGAACATCATATGGTGTGCTTCTTCATTTACTTCGCAGGTAAACATTAGCTTTTGGAAGTCCTTAATATGCAATTCCATATCCTCATTTGGACCTATATTAAATATAGGCAATGGATACCCTAGAGTAGGTAGGGCCATTCTGCTCCTAGAATTTGAACTACCTAAGTTGGTATCAAAGGTGGCTATTGTGCCATCACTATAGATATGAGAATAGGCTTTGAAACAATTATAGCACTACTTGTGAAACCAGTAGGCGGAGTTAATCCACCACTACAACTAGTCCTTAGAAGAGTGAACTAGCCAAATACTATTGGTATTAGGGATAGACTCCCACTCTTATGCACACTCAGATTGTTCTTACTATGAGGGGCTATAAAACCCCTTACTTTAAGAGATGTGGGACTAGTGTGATCAAGAGAGTACTTGCAAAAGATCTTTGCATGCCTCCTTGATGATTCTTTATGTTCCTCTCATTGGATAATACGAGAGATTTCTAGCCCTCTTCTCTTATTCTTGCCTAAATGAGTCTCTCTTCACTTCTAAATAAAGAGGCATAGACTCTAGAACCAAAAAGACATGCCATGAATCCTAGAGGACTCTTAGCAAACACACCACTTGTTGGGACCTAAAATGGGCTCAATAGTGGCACTGTTACACTCAAAATACTGTCAAACCACCTCACATACTGATCCCCCATAACCCTATAGCCATGAGCAACTAGGAGAATGACTAGAAAAATCTCTCACTAACCTAAAGTATTGTGTTGTAGTCCAAGCATTAATAACTACCTAGTCTTGAACTCCAAGCAAGAGTTTTCACCATAGAATAATGTATCCAAGCCACATAAACATGCACTTAGGCTCCTACCTAACGGAATGTCATGGTATCTTCCATTTATGAGTAACCTAAACCAATTATAGATTTGACTCACGAAACCTCATCTATTTTTCATAGATTGTAGCACTGTCCACTAAAGCTCACTTTTACTCAACTAGGCCCTCAAATTCATCATAGCTTGGCATCTCCCCACACACTCAATCATAATGAAATCAATTAAAATTCCATGGTGTATGTGAGAAGATGCTTTCAATGCATAAATTTTATGACATGTGCACAATTAAGATATATGGAAAACCAATGTGTATGTGTAGCAAAGTGTCAGGCTCTTTCTATTGTATGCATGCAAATCTATGTGATGCTTTGTTGCTTCACATAACTAAGGCATTGAACCCTCCCTCTCATACTACCATAGGTAATACTCGTCACAAATCTGACCTAAATATGCTAATGCATCAAAAAATGAATCCTTTTAGCTAATAAGAACTGATTTATAGCATTTCTTCTTAGCTTAAACACAAGGGACGACATTAGGGCTATCCTTATACTACTGAACCATCATCTTCTTGTAATAAGATGGTGTTTTTTATTATATATGCTATTTTAATCATGCAAATTGATGTATTTCATATTAAATTATTTTTTCTCTTATTTATCGGTAAGTTTTAGATTTTTTTCTTCATTTTTAAAATATTTTTCTTTTTTTAACTAGAGAATATCCCAAATGGACTAGTAAACCTCATCAAATCAAAGAATTTCATCTCATGTAATTCATGGGAAAAAGGTCACATTATTTTAGAATCAAACTATGCACCAATTTTGATATCTTACTTGGAAAACTCGAAATTGCACAAATACGTGTATGGCAACCTTGACACTCCAAGGCTGATGAGGCTTTCCATAATCCCTAATGCACTCAGTGCCCCAATTACACCTAAACAACATGCTCCAATTCTTTGTTTCCATCCATCACTCACCTCTTGCTCTCAATTCCCTATCCCCCTTCTCTCATATGAACACACATTTGTGGCTACGGAGGAGGAGAAACAAATACTAGTTTATGAGGAGAGAAAAAGACTAAAAATTATGAATTCTAAATCCTCCATCTCATGAGCAATAGATTACATAGATGCATAGAGGATGTGGAGCGCAATCCGTTTCTAGTATTTTATGCTTCAGAAGATGTAGATTCTCCTCCATGAGAGCAAAATATCAACATGTTGATGGCGCCCTCTTAGATTCATTGCCTCTTCTTCTTCTCCATGCTTATTCTTCTTTTTTTCCTTTTCTTTATTAAGGGTTCTCCTTCTTATCTTGGGCTACACCCTTTCACATTTCCCATGCCCATCAAATTTGTAATGAAGGAGATTGGGGAGGAGAGAGAACAACTAATGAGAAGATGAAAGCTAAGAGAAGAAGATGAGATGAAGAGACTATGATCTTGTATTAATGAATGATGAAAAATATACAAGTCTCAACATCCTTTATACATATTTCAATGTGACATGGTATTATTTATCAAACTCTCTAAAATAATATATCTTCCCAATCTCTTGCATTCCATCCCTACCTTGAGGTTTTTACCCACAATAACAAAATTGAAAAGTTATTACAATGGCTAAGAATATGGACATAACAAAGTACTACTATGTTTTATAGCTGTACAAATTATAGGAAATAGATAAGACAAATAAAAGCTTTGACTAATATGACGACATAAGTAGAAGCCTCTACAATGCACAACATCTAGATGTCTTCAAGAAATATTTTGAGCCATTAAATCTTCATGGAAAGTTCTCCATGCTAGTCAATAGATAGCATTTTGTAATAAGAAACCTTGCTAGATAAAACTATTTCAAGGGCTAGTCCTCCAAATGGGGTGTGTTGCACATCAATACAAAGCTCTAAAAGAGTACTTTGAATCTATGTAAGTGGCACTTTACTAAAAATAGGACATAATAAAATCTATTCTAAATTAGATTATTATTTGGTGCTATCTACAATACAACTAGCCCAACTAAAACCATGCTTCAACCACTAAAGCATCTTGAAGATAAGGAAACTCGTCAAGATAGATCAAGCCTCCAAGAAGCTTCTTCAAGTGGTAATCCTCTCCACTTAATCAAATATTTAGTGATGGACCTAGAGCAAAGCCTCTTCTCACGTCATCCAATAATCTCCTTAGGGATATATTGTATGACACCTTCTTCATCAATGGGAGGTAGCTCTTCTACTATATCAACCTAGGTGGCAAAGAGAGTTGAGTGACATGAAACACATTGTGAATCTTAGTAGAAGATGGAAGTTCCAATGTATAGGGAAATTTCCCTATTTGCTTAAGAATCACTGCTGGAGTGAGATTTGACTAAGGAAGTACTTAAGGACCCTGTGGTCACTCTTGCCGACTACCATACAAATAATGGTGTCACTTGTTGATTACATGGAGTATAGCCAATAGCTCTTGGTCATACACATTCATAGTCATGTCTTTATCTATAAGCTTGCGACTCTCCAAGGCAATGACACCATGGTTCTATAAAAATACAGCACTTATGCCTCTACCAATGACATCACGCTATATAGTAAACTCATTAGAGAACTCTAGATATAGTAAGATAGGAGGAGAAGTGAGGAGTTCCTTCAATTGGTTGAAGCTTCTATCTACAATAGCATCCCAGAAGAAAGCTTCTTTCTTCAAGCTGTCAGTCAAAGGAGTTGCTAGAGTCACATAATGCTTAATGAACCTATAGTAGAATGATGATAGACTAAGAAATCATCTAAGACAAGTAGTGGTTGCAAGTGTTGGCCAAACTTTGTCACAGTGCACCTTTTTAGGGTCATCTAGCATCACCAAGAAATATAGAATCCATGATCAATCCTAATTGTTGTTTTCACCTTATTACCCTCTCTCATATGAATCTGAGAGTATTCTGACCTCAAATCAATCTTCATAAAGAACTTAGCCCCCTTTAGCTCACCCAGCCAATCATCTACTCTAGGAACAAAGTAATGACACCATGGTTCTATAACCATACAACACCTATGCCTCTGCTAGTGACATCACACCATATAGGAAACTCCTTAGAGAACTCTAGTCATAGTAAGATAGGAGTAGAAGTGAGGAGTTCCTTCAATTGATTAAGTCTTCTATCTGCAATAGTGTCTCAAAAGAAAGCTTCTTTCTTCAATATGCCAATCAAAGGAGCTGCTATAGTCACATAATGCTTAATGAACCTATAATAGAATGATGATATACTAAGAAATCATCTAAGACAAGTAGTGGTTGCAAGTTTTGGCCAAACTTTGTCACACTGCACCTTTTTAGGGTCATCTGGCATCACCAAGAATATAGAATCCATGATCAATCCTAAAGGTTGTTTTCACCATACCACCCTCTCTCATATGAATCTGCTAGTATACTAACCTCAAATCAATCTTCATAAAGAACTTAGCCCCCTTGAGCTCACCCAGCCAATCAGCCACTCTAGGAATAGGGTACATGCTCTTCACTTTGATCTTGTTTAAATATTTGTAATCTATGCACATCCTAAAAGATCCATACTTCTTCTCTACTAAAAAGAACAGTAATGTATATGGTGAAGAACTAGGCTCATGAAACCCATCTCTTATAACTCATTGTTTTGCTTAGCAACTTCCTCACACTCACATTTGGATAACCTATAGGGTGTCTTATTGACTGCCCTTGGAGTGGGGCTCCAAATCAATAGGGTGATCAACTACTCTCTTGGGAGGTAGTGTTGTAGACACTTGAAACAAATCCATGTACTCCTCAAGAAGAGCCTTCAATGCTAAATTATCAACTGAACCCTTGGACTAATCTACTATCTCTTTATTCAAGTGTGTAATACAAAGGTTTGAGAGCAATTTTTGTACACCTTCTTGAGTTGTTTTATGGTAATAAGCTGAAAATTAGACTTATTATAGGCACTCAAAATGAATCCATGTACTCCTCAAGAAGAGTCTTCAATGCTAAATTATCAATTGAATCCTTAGATTGATCTATTATCTTGAATCATGTGATGAGGTGGCATCAAAATGGTACTCCATTTGTTGAGGATGATGCCATGTAGGCTCTTGTGCAATCCATTTGTAAAGAGAAGCAAGAATGGATGAAGAAGAAAGAGATTTCTCCAGTGGACTCCATAAAAAGCTTCATAAAAATCTTAAAGGAAGAAGAAGGACCTCTCTTCAAAAAGTAATTGAGGTTAAAACTTCAACTAAGTCCATTTATTCCTCTTTCTACCAAGTTACCTTCAAAATGGCATGTAAACTGACTTATTTTTTTAGCCATAGTTTGGCTAAATTCCTTTGAGATTCTTATTAGAGCTCCAAGATTAGCCTCTACTTCATGTAGATAGCCTATAAGAACCTACCATGTGTCCTTATACCTGTTGTGTTGGATTTTCTAAGATGAAAATAGGAGAAAATGATAGGAAAAATAAGAAAATTAAATGGACCAAGAGCCTAGGCTCTGATACCACTTCTAACAAGGGAGATTAGGGAGGAGAGGGAAGAGTGCAAAAGAAAGAGAAAAGAGGAGAGAAAATTATTGATGAGGAGAGAGAAAAACTAGAAAGAGATGAAAGAGATGAGAGAAGCCATGAAAGTTGAGAGGAGAAGTTGAGATAAAGAGTGTAATCTTGTATTAATGAATGATAAGAAAAATACAAGTCTCAACATCTTTTATACCTATGCTAGTGTGACATTGTATTATTTATCAAACTCTCTAAAGTAGTTTCTCTTCCCAATCTCTTACAAAATTTAGACCTAAATTTGTTCTCTTTACTATCCATACCCATTTCCCCTCTTGTACAAGAGTGGTTTGACAAAAATTTCAAGTTAAGATATATCATTTAAATGCAGGACACAAGTGTGGCCACTTATACGCCTCCCGTAACATTGTCTTTGAGCTCCGTCATGCATTTTCCTTTAAAATGCACCATGGATTGCACCTTGGATGCCTGGCAAAACGAACTTGATATGAATCTTGTTTCTTTATTTTTGGGATTTATATGGCTTGGGAATCTACCAAAACACTTCAAAATCATGCAAATGCACTTTTAAATTCTCCTCTCAACCTCTAAGAAAAGAAATTCATTCTAAAGAAGTGAAGCCCCTAGGATCCAATTGGGAAGGTGCCAAAGTTGAAATTGATTTTCAAATTTGTATTGACTTAATGGAAGCTTATTTTTTAGCAATTAGGATGAATGTTGCAACTCAAGTAACAATAGCATGTCTATGTTTGATTGGATGAGCTAGTCTCTCGTGGAAGTAGTGGTGCCATGACAAAGGGATAATTGAGGCTTCCCGAACCTAGAAATGAATCACAAGAGCTATGAGAAAAAGGTATTTACTTCACTCATTTCAATCACTAAGGATGAATACACTTTTTAGTCTTGATCAATTTGGCAATTTGGATTCTCTTGAAGTTTGCTACTTGTGCTCATGACCTAAATGAGTTTTTTAGACTTGAATAGTTTAGCTTATCTCTTGAAGCATGCTAGTTGCACTTTGTGACACTACAAAAGTACATTCCACACATGAGTATTTCCTAGCAAGTTAGTGTCTCCGTGAGGATCTAAATCCTCCACTAGATTTGTAGTGCATGAGCCCATGTGACCCACAATTTTGGAAGATTCCCTAATGAGGTTTGAACCACTAATTAAGATAGTCAGCAAAGGAGGCTCTTATTTAACATCATACTCTTTTGATAGGAGAATGGACCACCTAAGAAGGGGTAACTAAACCAATAGGGTAACAATCATAAGAGGGGCCATAATAGTTGCATTAATTCCCCTCCTAATTAAAACAAAAACAATTAAATTAACAACCATCATGGCCATTTTTTGCAACTGTCAAAATAATAGTGGTATTGCTAGTATGAATGCTCCTTGGTTGCAAGCTTTAGAGGAGAGGGGACTTCAACAACAAGGGTCGTGGTTGGATGTCGAATATATCTGCATCGCCAATTGTGAAGAAATGGACACCTCCCTCAAAGAATAGGTTGAAAGAGGCTCCATCCACACTATCATGGACAACTAGGGAGTAGACAACTGCCAATGCCTAATTATTTAGACTCATAAGACCTAAAAATGCACTCCTTTCTAGATATTATTTGATTGTGAAAGCACTTGTTTATATTACTGAATTCTACTAAATGACTTCAACTAGGTCTAGAGCTAGTTAGGAAATTATTAGTTGAATAAGTGAATGGAATAGAGCTCATCTCAACTCAAGTTGTTAAAAATGTAGAATCTCAACTAGGAAGTGAACATACAAAAATCAACTTGACATGCCATTTGGAATTTGTGACTTCTATTTGTAACATACTAGCTAGTGTGCAAAAGACTAACATACATTGTGAAGGTCAAATCACCTTCCAAAATCTTCATGGAAACTTAGAGGAGAACCATGGAAGGTCTGGATGACCAAGCATTCAATTAGCTAAAGCTAACCACATCATTAAGGAAGAAAGAAGGAATTCCTTATCTACTTAATGAAACTCAATAAGGTAGATTACTTGGAGAATGACAATAAAGCCTCTTTTCTTAAAGACTATGTTGATATAATGGAAACTTGAGATGTGAGAATTGATCAAGGAAAAAGTGAAAATACCTAGGAGTATACAAAATTTGAGAACTATTGCCTTGAAGGAGAATGTTTGTACTTCTAGGATAGATTGTGCATTCCTAGGAGTTGGAAAATCAAAGAGAAAGTTTAATAGAAAGCCCATGATAGACTTGTTGCTAGACACCTACGATATGCTAAGACCTTGAATGCTAGGAATGACCACTATTGTGCTTAAATATGTGACACAATACCTAAGCTTACAAAGGATTAAGACCAAAGATCACTCACATCGAGCATGTCACACGTGGTATCAAAGCGAAACAAAATGAATAAGTTACTAATAAGCTATGCATGTGCTACCTTAGCATTTTGACATGTAAGTTCAAGAGCAAAAGAGTAATCCTAAAAGAAATAGTCTAAATGATATGACCTTGATTACCAAGCATCTTCTATAAATACACATTGAATGCAAGCAGTGAAGCTTTGTTGTGAAGATCAAGGATTCAAGCTTCGTTTTTACGTTGCAAGGAGAAAAAGTATCATATGTAAACTAGGGAATATAATCAAAACTAAACACTCCATGAGAAGAAAATATTTAGGTGCAAACCTTGCAGTCCATGGTAAACAATAAAAAATGTTTCCTTTAAACCCCACAATACACAATATCAACTAATCATGCTTCTATTATGATCCCAACAAGGCTTCATAAAAGCCCTTCCCAAAAAATTCGAAATACATCAAAGGACATTGGGCTTGATAGGTATTGAGGGACCATGTATTGAATTTATCATCAATTGGAATTTTTCCCAAAAAATGGATAAGAATACCAACAGTGGCAAAACCAAAGTACCTATTATAGAAAGATTGAATAGGGCAAGCAAGATTAGCCTCAAATATCTTATGCTCTATTGACCAAGAGAGTTCTCTTATTTTGTTTGTTAACCTTTTGAATGTTGGCCAACATAGCTTGAGCAACCTCCTCAAAGTCAAACACCTTGGCTTTAGTATATGTAGCATAGTTTTCTAGATCCATTTATATCCCATCGTTATTCTTTTGGGCCTCATGGAACACCCCCTATAGTCCTCCCTACTCCTCTCTTATCTTCTTCTTCTCCATGTAGGTAGGAGGGCATTCCCTATGTAGATAACAGTCTAGATTGCAAGGAGGACACGTGCTCAAAGTTTCCTACCAAAACAACTAGCTCATCCTTCTCACTTGCCCTTCTCGCAATCAGTCACTTGCCAAAATGCCTAGGTCCTTCCCTTAATGACTACTTCTTTTATGGAAATACATTAACCAATTGCTATACATATCATGACATTAAGTATATATTTTACAAAGTCATTTGTAAAGCATGTTGACTTTTTTCTAGATGCTTCAATCATTCTAGTCTTTGTTAGATATTGTCAAAGTTTTTGGAATAAATTTAAGGAAATGGTGCACATTACAAGGTAACAACAAACAAAAGTATAAGAGAGAACTGGAGAGAATAAAAGATAACATTTTTTTACTTTACCAAACTAATGGCTAAAGCCGCTATCCACCTATGCACTCCTAAGAGCTTCAATGGTGATCTAAACATATAATAGATGGAGAACAATGTGTATAGAAGCATATTTATATACACAAAAACCTCATAAAGAGGTCAATATTGTAGGTGAGAAAAAGGTGGATCAATAAGTGGATTGTAGATGCATCCATAAAGTGGATGGTAGGTAGATCCATAAAATGGATGGTAGGTGAGGAAAATGGTGGATCCATAAAGAGAGGTAAAAAAGAAGAGGTGGATGGATAAGGTTTTTGGAAAGTAGGATATTGAATATCCTCCAACAACATGTAGGATATTAAATATCCTCCAATATGATTTCCCTCAACTCATTGCTCACATGTTCTGCCTTAACTTGCCATCTACATGGTTTATCCAACCCATCACGCCACTGCCTAAGAATATTTACAAGAATATTCCCCAAATTCACACAACTCATCACTTTTTGTATATCATTAACTCTTTCCCACTTGACTCGACTATCGAATCCACATAGGCCATCTCATAACTAATTGATCTTCAAGGTTAGATCCCCTCTAGTGTCTAAATTGGAACCCCTACCAATGTGTCCTTCCCATCATGCATTCTCCTCATTTGAGGGCCTTCTACTATTTGGAACTTGGAGTATAGGCAAGTGATTGAGAGGTCGGATTGAGATAGGTGTTTGAGTGACTTCCAATATGCCCTCTCAATGTCCACCCACAAGTTAACTACTTGTATGGCTTAACACCAAGTTGATGAAGATGCTTGGATGGCTTATCACTCTCAAGAGCCTTGGTAAATATGTTGACACAGTTGTCCTCTATAGAATAGTAATCCATCACTTCTCCATCCTTAGTGAGCTCTTGCCCGTAGTGATATTGAATCTTTATATGCTTTGTGTGGGCATGAAACATAGGGTTCCTTGCAATTTTGTAGCTTTAATTGTGACACCATGACTATTGCCTCATGACCTAAACTGCCATGTCTCCCAACATTCTCCTTAGCCAAACTACTTCACAAGTAGCAAATCATACTACCTTATATTCATCCTCTATTGAAGATAATGTCATTATAGGTTACTGCTTGCTAATCTAAGAGAAAACTCCAAATTCAAGTGAAGCAAAGCATATTACGTTGTGTTCATCCTCTATTGAAGTTAATGCCACTATAGGTTACTTCTTGCTAATCTAAGAGAAAACTCTGAATCCAACTGAAGCAATATCCAATCACATCGATTTCCTAGATTTAATATCACTTACTTTAATAGACTTACAATGTCCAACTAAGGTCTTACCCTATTTATAGGTAATTCCATAGTCTAATTGTACCCTTCAAGTACTTCATCTCCCATGTCTCTATTCTCTAATGGTTCTCTTGGGGCTCATTTGAGCACCTACTTAGGACTTAATTGCATAACTAAGATCTACCTAGTATTACACACAAACATAAAACTTCCTACAAGCTACCAATATCAGTTGATGTACTTTGAGAGAACTCAATGCCCAAGTAGAAATGGATAAGCCCCAAGTTTGTCATTTTATATTCATAATTTAGTATCTGCCTAATATTGTGAAGCATATGCTCATGATCACCTATGATAATCAAGTCATCTACATGCAAAACAATGATACTATAATTGACATACTGCATAAACACATACAAGTTAGCATTAAAAGTGCTTCTAGTAAACTTAATGCTTTGGAAAAATCCATTCATCCTTTGATTGGGTTATTTCAGCCCAACACTTCTTATCTAAGCCTAAAAACCTTATTTTCTTGATTGGTCATCTCAAATCCTAGTGGTTGGGTGGCATATGTCTCCTCCTTGAGGTGTTTGTTCAAGAAGCAAATTTTCACATCCATCTAAAAGACTTGCCACTTCTTATGAGGAACCATGGTTAGTAGTAGGTACAAATGTTTCTCAAAAATCAAATCCTTCTATCTATGAGCAGCCTTGTGCTACAATTTGGGCCTTATGCTTTTTCAAAGACCCGTCTGATTTATACTTAGTTTTGTAAATCCATTTTGTACAAATTAATTTTCTACATTCTAGCTAATTAACCAAGTCCAAAGTTTGGTTTTTAATAATACTATCATACTTTGATTTCATGGTAGCTTTCCACTAAATTATCCACAAGTTTATCCCAACTTGTACTAGGCTCTTTTACATGCATTATCCTAGCCAAAAATCCATGACAATGTGTTTAGAAGCCCTTCTTTGCTCCTATATCCTCTTTAAGCTTTGAAGTCTATCAACAAGTGGCTCCTCCTCAACTATAGGATTTGGATTCTTCTTATCAAAGATCTACTTTGTCCACTTGGGATGTGGCCTCCCTTGTAGCTCCAAAGTAGGCTGGTATGGTTGATGAACATCTTTATTTGAGAGATCCTCCTCCTCCTCCTTTATAGAAACTTCATCATTTAGTAGGCACATGCTAGATTACTTCTTTGTCTAACGATAACATAGAGGACCCTTTCTCCTCCATTTCATGTGGCTATTCCACAAATATCATAGCATGCCTAGCAATTACCTTCTTAGCTTCACAATCATACAATCAGTAATCTTTAGATTCTTGGCTTTACCTAAGAAATATACATTTCTTTCTCTTTCCTTCTAGCTTTGTCCTTGTCTTGTGAACATAACAATCACATTGTTCTATAACATGAAACAAATAGTTTCTTACTAGAATAGGTTTTTTTTATCTTTTTTCCCCTTCAAGACCTTAGTGTAGCTCCAATTGAGGATGTAGGCTAATATGTTGGTTGATTCATCCAAAAAGAGTTTGCTAATCCTTTACCCTTTAGTATATGTTGTGCCATCTCCATGACAGTGTGGTTGCCTTGCTATAGGAGGTCGTTTCGCTAAATGTGTTGGTTTTTCTAAGTTGGTGCTCTATGCCATTCTCCTTTAAGTAATTAACAAAGTTATTGGAATTAAACTCTCCTTCTCTATCACTTTAGTTCTTCATCTTCTTTACACCCATACTTTTCTACTGTAGCTATGGACAAATATCATAAAATACAAAGATCCTCCCAAAGCTTAAGAGTCATCTTACCACATGGATCAACATTAGCTCAAGAGGAGTCTTTGCCCAATAACTACTCTATTTTGGAAATGACCTTCTTTTTTGCTTGCTTATCAAACATGCTTCACATGTTTGATACATTTCACCAAATCTTAGCAAGTGTGTAACCATACCATTCTTCTACATTTGTTTCAGCACAACATAGCTGATGTGGTCAAATTGATCATGTCAAAGCTTACTAGTGTTTTCATCACTGGTGGTTGTAAGAGTTGTGAGCTTATATGAGTTGGCTTGTCTCACTATAGCTTAAGTGAATAAGTGGGGGGATGGCTTGCTATTTTGAAACAAGGGGCTTTCTTGTGTTAGTTAATACAGAAGAAGAAGAAAGAGAGACAAAGTTGATGTTTTGATGAGATCGTGGTTTATGGCCTATATACTGGATCAAATTTCTCCATGAGTTTGTGATTGATAAAAAACAATCTACTTGGATGCATCTTGCTGAGTTGGGCTATTCACTCCATATTCCCATGTTTTTAAATGTTCTAGAAGCTACATGTCTATCAATTGCATTTTAAAAAAACCTTCTCTATATTCTCTAGGCTAGGGTCAAACAAGGCAAAACCATTTTCAAACTATAGAGAGAATGTACATGTGTTTTTTAGGTTATTTTTCTTGAGATAAATAGCCAATTTTTATGTACTTCACTTGTAATAATTTGATTTGGAGTTGAGTTTAAAGTGTTAAGTGCATCTTGAAAACTTGACTTAAAAGCCTTAGATATCCTATATGATATAGGGTTTATTTTCATATATTATGTGGCAGGACGAGATAGGCTAATGGTTTCAATTCTTCATGTCATGAATGTATTGGCAACATTCTTTGATATTATGACTAAAGGAAACAATTCATGATGATCATCAATAGGATCTACAACCCTTCATCCCTCTATAGATGGATGTGCATAGGGATCTATTGCTTCATTGATGCAAGCCAACTAGCTTACCTCAAGACCACACCCTCAAGCAAATATGTTGGATGGAGGAGCTTCAATTGGTTAAGAACTTCATCTTTGAAGAATCCAGAGTGAGTGCTGCACTTTAAAGATCAACGAGTTTTCTAGAGTAACTACATCTATAAGTGCATTTTTTAGGTGTTATCTCCTAATCGAGTTGTATTATTAGGAAGAATTTGATGAAACAACTATGTTAGAGAAGAAATTCTAGATCTACCTACTCAACCATATCAAGTCCTTGATTCTCAAAGAAACCCTTGACTAAGCAATTACGTTAAAGAAGGACTTATAGATCTACCGACTCACTATCAAGTCCTCAAGGTTTTCACAAAGCTAGCCATCTTTAGCATGATAGATGTTAACGCGTTCCATGGATGAACTCACTGTATCTCATTTTGAAATTAATAAAATGACTCTTTTGAGTCTCCCATTGTACTCCAATTTGAATAATGAATACCATTCTTTGTTCTTAGCAAAAAAGGTTTCTTATATTGCATTTTAATCAACCTTTTTCTTTTGTGCTGAATTGCAATTGATCGCTTAAGTTAGGTAGCTTCTAATGTGAATTAAACCTTATAATCAAAACGTTCCACAAGTTGCTAACCCAATCGACCTATAGGAGAAGAAATTTCTCCTGAATAAAATTAAGCCTCTTGAGCTTGATGGCAAAGGCAAGGATGTCGAATCTAACACAGAGTCCATAGAGGACTAGTTTGTAATTACAGGGATGAGTATCGCTAATCAAGTGATGATCTCTAGTCAAAGAAGCCTAGTTATGAAGGAAATATGGCATAAAGAGAGGATCTATTAATCCAATAAAGTAAATCAATCAAGCTAGGAACTGTGAGGTGACCAAGATTACATTAGGAGTCATGGAGTGACCAACTATTACCATATTGCCACTATTATTCTCCTGCAACCTCCACTTCCAGGCTTGAGCGTCTCAATATTCTTCAGACTTCTCTACCTCTCACACCTTCTAACCTTTGTTTCCTTCCGGCTTGCTGCACATAGCTGGATTTTAAGCCTCTATATTTTTTCTTAGCTCTCGTCCAATTGTTTCATCATTGTAGCTCTTTCTTGGAGTAACCACTAGTTCTATAGCCTCAATATGTTTGAATGTCTTGCTAGATTCTATGCATAAGCTAGAAGCCCTTGCCTACCATCCCCAACAAACATCAACAACAATGAGGAACACAATGAGAATGGAGGGGTGCTTCTCGTTGTGGGATCCACATGATACAACCTACCATCGGTCCATAGATTGATATTCTTTCCACCCTCTGATCTCATTGCCTCTAGCACACTTTGTGTGTTGACAGACACCTAGTTTCTCTTGTGAATGGGTTCATACTCATCTTCTATATCAATATATGGAGATGATACAGATGTTTACAACCAACCATGTTTGCAACCAAGTTACAAGTAGTGATCCACGCTAGCAATGTTGACGTGGTTTAGAGTCCCCGAAAACAAAGTCTTGAAAATAGAGAGGGAAGATTTTGAGAGAGTCATCAAGGGAAGTTTCTATGTGTCGGTGAGGCATTAAAGGTGATGCATGCGATGTCTTCAAAGTTTGTCATTAATGAATGATAGAAAACGAAAGTACCATACCTAAAGAACAGTTTAGTGGCACAAAATACATGCCTTTGGTGAATTCTATGTAGAATAAACCAATTTTTAGTCACTCAATGATTGTGCCTTTGGTAAAACTCAACTCACACACCAACCACTATGCAATAATCCCATTGGCTAAAAGAGTTTTTTAAAAAGAAATTGAATGATTAAAATAATTAAAATTAAGGACTAAAGTACCACGACCTCCTACTAATGGCCATTGCAACTGATTGTGGATGTGGCGAGGCTGAGAGGGAGGGGTTGAGGTTAGCACTTCTATATCTCTTCTCTCTCTCTCTCTTCCCCCCCACATATAAGATGCATGCATGGCTTGCTCACTATTCATAGCACACACACACATGTTGGGGTAAAGGCACCTCCGCCGTGTCGCCCCGTGTATTACTACATTGACAGTACCCGCCACTGCACACTGCAAGTGGCGGGCGCCCATCACGTCACTTTATTCTTTACATTCATTTTAGTGACTAGTAAATAAAGGAAGGCCCGGTCACACATTGTGACTATTGGAGTTCCCATTTCTTGTCTCTCTCTTTCTTGCTCTTGCTCTCCCACCATAGCTCGCGTGCAAGCTTCGATTCTTCTCACCTTTCATCTGGTATTAGAGCTTGGCTTCCTCTTGCTCGAGCTCAACTCGGTGCTTCTCTACCTTCGCATCGACTTCGTTCACGCATTGGATCTCCATCCCGGCAGCCATATCCGATCTCCCCGAGCTCCCATCACTCCCCGGCTTCCCGAGCACCTTCCCGGCCTATTGAGGCACCTTCAAGGCATTGGTACTAAGGTATTTGATCATTCTTTCAAGGTTTTATTTTAGTCTACAGGTTACAGCAAGGGTAGCCATGGCTTCAAACCCTTGAAGCTTATTCCCCTCATATTGTGCCTTACACCTATCAAGGCTCAAAGAGGCTTGTCATAGGCCTTTGATAGGCCCTTCTTGAGCCCCCCATTACCCCCTTTCAGCCCATGTGGAGCAGCAGCAAGTTCAGCACCAACAGGGTAGATTGCACCATTTTTTTCCAGGTTGTTAGCAATTATCTACTTCAGCTCCACACTTGGCCATTGCTTCTTGCTCTCTACCTTGATCAAGAGGGCTATTAGACTTCATGTTTGATGTCATTCAATCTTTGGGCATTGGTCTTGATCATTCGGGGCTGATTTCTTCAAATTTGGTACTGTCATAAACTGTCATAACAGGCTGAAAACAGGGCAGCACCATTGGCATTAGCATTTGTTGCTTACACTCCATTCCGGTTGTGCTATTTGATGCCCGTATGCGGTCTACTTGAGGCCCGAATGCCTTGGGAATGTATGCACATGATTATGCCATGATTTTGGCCTGAAATATTGGCTGATTTGGGACTGTCATTTACTGTTATACAGTGCTGGAAACAGGGCAACCACACTTGGCATTGGCATTTGATGCTTATACTCTACTCCGGTTACCTTGTTTGATGCTCCTATGCGGCCTACATGATGCCTAGTGCCTTGGGAATGTATGCACATGATTATGCCATGATTTTGGCTTGAAATATTGGCTGAAATTTCTCAGTTTTGATAGTCAAGCTTGGCTATAATAACAGTGGGCTGAAGGTACTTTGGATGCCTTGTCACTTACCTATTGGTACCGGATGTATGCTTTGGGATTTGCCATCATGTATCTGACATTTGGGGACGACTTTGAGCTCATATTTGAATCTATGGAATGTATTTGAGCTACGCATAAGCTCCATCTTGGTTGGTATTCACTGGCATTTGGACCGACTTGGCATGCTCTTGGACCGCTTATGCCTCATGTCTATGCTTGATAGTTAAGCTTCATACATTACATGCTTTGGTTCGTGATATATGCCGCTTGGTTCGTCTATGCTTTACTGACATTGGGAGCTTTGCCTTGGATGTATTTGAGCATTTGGAGAAGTCTATGTCATTGAGCAGTTACAGATGTATTGAAACTTTGGGATTATACTCTGACAATTGAATGTTGCATTGAATATATGTCTTAGTTCACAGGATGCTTATGAGCTGAGTCTCAGTTTTGGATCCGCTTTTCTTTGAGCAGACACCTATTTGTGTCAGGTTTTGGCAGTTGCAGGTACGTTTTGCCTGGATTGTCTGGGGGTATGCCTCTTACTGGCAGACGCTATTTGACATCTCTCAGTGTTATGCTCATGTATTTTCACTATCATTTGGCTTTACTTTGTCCTCTTCATGCCAGCTTTGGACCTAGCATTGTTTAGTTGACATTAGATCCACTTTTGGGACAATTTGCTCTCATTATTGCAATTCTGAAATTTATTACAGCAAGCATTTATTGGTGGACTGAGCAGTATTTTTTATGCTAAAATATCCTAATTTGGTGTACCGCACCTAGTACTAAGTGGGTAGCATCTTTTGGCACACTTTTCTCGCAATTTGGAGCTCATTTTAGCAGATTTTGAGCATTTTCTGCAGTAAAACAGCCAGCAATTTTACATTGTCTGTGCATTTCCAGCCTGCATTATGGCATCCTCTTCGACTGATAATGTCATATTTAACATCACCAAGTTGGATGGTACCAACTACTCTTATTGGAAGAGTCAAATTTGGCAGGTCTTGGTGCAGAAATCTCATATTAAGCCACTTCAGTTGAGCAGGGAGCAGCCTAAAACTATGGACAATGACGACTGGCTTGAACTTGATGAGGTATGCAAGTCCATGATTGTATTGTCTCTCACTGAATAGGTACATTATAATGTATTTGAGGAAGCACAGAGTGCATGGGATCTATGGAATAAGATCAAGAATCTTTATGATAAGAAAAGTCCAGCGAGTCATATGTACTGGTTGAAGCAGCTTATGGATCTGCACATGAAGGATAATGCGACTATGTCTGCTCACTTGAGCCAGTTCCATGCTATACTGAAGAACCTGACTTCACAGGATATCACCTTTGGAGAGGAAGTAACTCCTCTTTTCTTGCTTAGGACTCTGAATGAGTCATGGGATGTATTCCGCACTACCCTATATGCCTCTAGTGCTACTCTGAAACTGAATGATGTTGAGAGTGCTCTTCTGCAGGAAGAGGTTAATCGCAAAAACTTGGATGCCTCTCGCGTTTCACATGCTTTGACAGTTAGAGGCAGGAATGATAGGAATGATCGTGGTCATGGCCATGGCCGTGACTTGCAGAAGGGTCGGTCTAAATCTCGTGGAAAGTCGCGTAGTAAGTCGCGTGGGCGCAACGCTAATGTCACTTGTCATCATTGTGGAAAAAAGGGCCATATCAGACCACAATGTCATGAGTTGCGCAATGAGAAGCACAAGGATAAGGGGAAAGAGAAAGTACAGGAGAAGTCCTCTGATCGCAGCATACTACCTACGAAGTCCAGCGTCAAGATTGAAGAAATTAATGTCACGCAGACCGAGGATTCCGATGGTAGTGATGAGTTCATACTTGCAGCTAGTTCTTTTGATGCCTCACACTTGACTGAGGCACCTAGTATGTATGCACAGTGCTGGTTATTGGATTCAGGTGCCTCCTTCCATGTGACGCCTTACCGTGAGTGGTTTCACTCTTACCGTACTGTATCTGGATCAGTCAGACTTGGAGATGACAGGTCTCTTAATATTGTGGGCTGTGGAGATATTCAGTTGCAGTTTTCCACTAGCAGTTCCTTTTTGCTCAGGGATGTACATCATGTACCTACACTTACGTGCAATCTTATGTCTGCAGGACAGTTGGATGATGCAGGGTTTCATGTCTGTTTTGGGGATTCTGCCTGGAAGATTACCAGAGGCAGACTTGTGCTTGCTAGAGGTGCCAAGGCTGGCAGCCTCTATCCTCTTGTTGTATCTGGGTCTTCTGTAGACCATGTTTTGGCAGTGGGCTCTATCCCACATGTATCACTTTGGCATGCCCGTTTGGGGCATATGTCTTTGAAGGGAATGAAAATGTTATCTGGTTTGCAGTATCTTCCGCCTTTGGACTATGCACGTTTTGACTCGTGTGATCATTGTCTTTATGGTAAGCAGAATAGGTCTACGCATAAGAAATCAGGTAGGCCATGCATGAGTGAGCCCTTGGCTTTGGTGCATTCAGATGTTTGTGGGCCCATGCCGTGTATGTCTATGGGTGGCGCGAAGTACTTTGTTACCTTCATTGATGATTTTTCTAGGAAAGTATGGGCTTATCCCATAAAGCAAAAGTCCGATGTCTTGGCAGTCTTTCAGTGTTGGCTTGCTCTTATTGAGAACCAGATTGAGTATAGGCTGAAATGCCTTAGGACTGACAATGGGGGAGAATATGTCTCACGTGCTTTTGAGCAGTTTTGTGATGACAGGGGTATCAAGCGTCAGTTGACCGCCCCTTACACCCCGCCCAGAATGGTTTGGCTGAGCGCATGAACAGGACTATTCAGGAGTGTGTCCGCTCTATGCTTAGCCATACAGGCCTACCACAGAGCTTTTGGGCTGAGGCAGTTAGTAGTACGGCAGTGCATGTCATAAACCGATCACCTTCTAATGGATTGGATTTCCAAGTTGCAGAGGAAGTTTGGGCTGGTAAGCCACCCTCTTATGCGCATCTCCGTGTCTTTGGATGTGAGGCATTCTGCCATGTGCCCAAGGACAAGAGGAGTAAGTTGGATCCAAAGAGCATTAAATGCATCTTTCTTGGTTATGGTGATTCAGGAGAGATGGGCTATCACCTATGGAATCCGCAGGCGCGGAAAATAGTACGTAGCCATGATGTAGTCTTCCATGAAGACAAGATGCACATGCAGCCTGAGAAGGTGGTTGAGATTCGCAGAGTGATCTTTCAAGAGGAGCCTAGAGCTTCTACACAGCCAGTTGGACAGCTTACAGCTACAGCAGATGCTCATGGTCAGGGTGTTGGGCAGGCAGCAGAGCCTGCAGTGAGACGGTCTGCTAGAGACAGACGTCCACCTGATAGATTTCAGCCCTCTATGCATTATGTTTTGGTTACAGATGCAGGAGAGCCTTTCACTTATGATGAGGCTATGCGCAGGGGTGATAGTCACTCCTAGGAGAGGGCTATGCAGTCTGAGATCGACTCCTTGCATAAAAATGAGACTTGGGATTTGGTTGCCTTGCCTAAGGGCAAGAAGGCTTTGCCATGCAAGTGGGTGTACAAGCTGAAAAGTACCCCTGGACACCCCAAGCCGGCATACAAGGCTAGATTGGTAGCAAAGGGTTTTAAGCAGGAGCATGGTTTAGACTTTGATGAGGTCTTTTCTCCTGTGGTTAAGATGACCACCCTGCGCTTTGGTTGCTCAGCTTGACTTAGATCTATATCAGATGGATGTCAAGACGGCTTTCTTACATGGGAACTTGCATGATGAGATCTATATGGAGCAGCCTAAGGGCTTTGCATAACCTGGCAGGGAGCACCTAGTGTGCAAGTTGAAGAAAAGTCTTTATGGCTTGAAGCAGGCACCTAGGGAATGGTATCATAAGTTTGATGCCTTTATGCAGTCACAGGGCTACAGCAGGAGTGCTATGGATCTGTGTCTTTACATGAAGAAAGCACGTGATGGTTCATTGCTTATTTTGGTACTCTATGTGGATGATATACTAATAGCAGGGAAATCTCATGATGAGCTAGATGCTCTTAAATCTCAGCTAAAGAAGAGCTTTGAGATGAAGGATTTGGGACAGGCCTCTCACATACTTGGTATGCGCATTAGATGCGATAGGCATCAGGGACTCCTCTACTTGTCACAGAGGGAGTATATTCATAAAGTCCTTGAGCGCTTCCGCATGCAGGATGTAAAGCATATTTGCTATCCATTGCCTTCTTATGTGAAGGTATCATAGGCCATTTGTCCGGAAACAGATGAGCAGAGGGCCGAGATGGCCCAGATCCCTTATGCTTCAGCCGTGGGCAGTTTGATGTATGCCATGATAGCCACTCGTCCAGATATTGCCTTTGCAGTTGGTGTTGTGGCACGCTATATGGCTACACCTAGCAAGAAACATTGGGATGCCGTGAAGGGTATCATAAGGTACTTGAAGGGCACAATAGATATGTGTATTTGCTATGGCAGCCAGGATACAGGGGTCGTGGGGTACACTGACTCTTATTATGCAGGACATGCAAATAGTAGGAAGTCAACTTCTGGCTATGTATTCACCTATGTTGGAGGTGCTGTCTCTTGGATGTCCAGGGTTCAGAAGTGTACGGCTTTGTCTACCACCACTGAGGCCGAGTATGTTGCAGCCACTAAGGCTTGCAAGGAGGCCATATGGCTAGGCCGTCTAGTTGCTGACCTTGGGATTGATGCTATACCTACACTGCATTCGGATTCTATGAGTGCCATTCAATTGGCTAAGAATCCGGTCTTCCATGCAAAGACGAAACACATTGAGGTGAGGTATCACTTCATATGTGGTGTCGTGGAGGACAAGTCTGTTGACCTTGTCAAGATCTCCACTGATGAGAATCTTGCAGATCTGCTCATGAAAAGCCTCACTACTGAGCGCTTTGCCTTCCTCAGGAGATTGATGGGCATTGGATGAGATGTTGCCTTTCCTCATCCCTTATACCTATGTACAGTTGTACTGCATTTTTCTTTTCTTTTCTCTCTCACTAGGGCAGATTCACCTTTAAGTGGGAGGTTGTTGGGGTAAAGGCGCCTCCGCCATGTCGCCCCGTGTATTACTACACTGACAGTACTAGCCACTACACACTGCAGGTGGCGGGTGCCTATCACGTCACTTTATTCTTTACATTCATTTTAGTGACTAGTAAATAAAGGAAGGCCCGGTCACACATTGTGACTGTTGGAGTTCCCATTTCTTGTCTCTCTCTTTCTTGCTCTTGCTCTCCCGCCATAGCTCGCGTGCAAGCTTTGATCCTTCTCACCTTTCAACACACACACTCTCTCTCTCTCTCTCTCTCTCTATATATATATATATATATATATATATATATATATATATATATATATATATATATATATATATATATATATATATATATATATATATATATATATAGTGCCATAGAATCCCAATTGCAATGCATCCTGGGCTATGATGATTGCGAGCCAATGCACCCCATGGATGTTGGTCCAAGCATCAACCTGATGCTACAAAGAGCTATGGGCAAAGAAGCACAGAAAGGGATCATGACACTGTTTTAGGTCACCAAAAACAGTCAAGGGAGGACAATTGCTCAACTATGGCACGATGATGTTGTAAGTGAACTCAAGGTCTCCAATTAGCAAACGGATCTATTCTAGCTACTAATGCTATGCAAACAACCTCCCAGCGAGGATTCTGACAAGCTACATGTAGAAGTTGAGTAGGTTACATAAAATAAGGGCATCTCTCCAATGAAAGAAGGAGAGCTTATCAAGGTTTGATGGCTTCAATGCCGTGGATAAGAGAATTAAGGACAACATTGCCATGTTTGAGCAACACACACCTGGAGGAGCTACACCAACAAGGGCCGCCTAATGCCGAAGAGCTAAATGAAGTGGAGACCAATCTAAATGCATCAAAGCACATACTCCATTGACTTGGAATGACTGAGGATTCATACCTTCTTGCCCAAGAGGTGAAAGCTCAATAGGTACATTTTCCTTACCTTGTGGCATCATACCTTTCTTTTGGTAGCTACTATACTCTCTTGGTCTAGTATTGTATTTGTTTTAGTGTCTTTTGAAAATTCTAGATCATTTTAGAACATTTTGAACCTTTTTGCACATTTTCACTTAAACAATTTTGCACATTTTTAAACCTAGTGGTAGATCTTGGTTTATTAGGCTTGGTGTTGATCCTCATGTACAATAAATGCCTTATGGGTAACCACCAAGCGAGGGGGGGTTCTCATTGTGGTTGAGGGTACCCACATTGCTTGGTGGTGACCCTCATGTGCACTGAACTCCCTGCAGGTCACAACTAAGCAAGGGGGGACCCTCGCTAGGGCGAAGGGTCCCCTGCATTGCTTGGTGGTGATCCGCATGTGCACCAATCATCATATGGGTCATCAAGCAAGGAGGGGCCCTCATTGCAGTGAAGGCCTCTCCCCTCCCCTATCATCACCTAGTGGTGACCCTCGTGTGAAGTTTTTCGGAGGATCCCCCATCTCTTGGAGGACCCCCCATAGCTTGATACCTTTAAGGTATTTTTGGTGTTGTTTGATACTTTTTATTTTTGAATATAAAATATTTTTTGATACTCCCATCATTTGTTGGAGGACCCCCCATCCCTTGGTGGAGGGCCCTCCCCCATCCCTTGGGCAAATGGGAGTATCACTTGGCAGACCCCCCCATCCATTGGTGGAGGGTCCCCCATCACTTGGTGGTGACCCTCATGAGAACTTTTTTAGAGGATTCCCCATCAATTGGGGGAGGATCCCCATCACTTGGTACTTTTACGATTTTTTTGTGTTGCTTACTTTTTATTTTTAAATATAAAATATTGTTTGGTACTTCTCCCCATCGCTTGGTGATCCTTGTAGAGGGGCCCCATTGCTTGGTGGTGATCCTCACATGAACTTTATCAAAGGGCCCCATTGCTTGGTATTTTTTGATATTTTTTATATTTCTTAGTCCTTTTTATTTTTTAATATCAAATATTGTCTGGTACTCCATGGTACTATTTGGTACTTTTTATTTGTGCATTTCGATACCTCCCAAAATATTTTGGTATATTTTTTTGTATTTTGGTACATTGTGATTTATCTTTTGGTGCTTTTTAATAATGTTGATACCGTTTGGTACTCTACTAATGATATTTTCATGTTTGTCCCATAGATGGAATGTGATTCGTCGCTTGCAACCGAGAGTCAAGAGGCTCATACCCAGAGCAATTTTCTTAAAATGTTGAGAAGAACTGGAGGAAGGCAAAAGGTTTGCATTATTTCCCAGAACCCCAACTTATGCATTAAGGGGACATAGTCCACATTTTGGGGACTTGCGCTACTTGTGGCGAGTCTTTAGACTCTGCTCATGGGTGACTTCTTTCATGCTAGCTTGCAAGCACCAGTACCACCCCCTGTGTTTCACTACCACTCTCATGACAAACAGCACTTGTGAAAGTGGGATGCAATCATTGAATCCCAGAAGTGGCCAAGAGTTGGGTGCACAAGGAATATATTCAAGAAAGTAAGTAACTATTTGCTTCTTTCTCATACTATCTACCTTTTTCTTTTCCTCTTTTTCTATGGGTTATCTTCCTAAACTTTGTAGATTGTGGGGCTAATATGGCATATCCAGACAACCATGTTGCAAACAAGGACCCAAAGGGTTTTGGACATGACTCTAGTGCTGTCAAGGAAGAGGTGCTTGGGGAGCCTAAAGCAAGCAATGATGGGGGTGACACAGAAATGCATGTGAAAATATCCATTGTGCCTACTGTTTGTGAAGAGCAGAAGGGGGATCTAGAAGGAGAGGAGGAGCCCACAATGGTTGTTGTCTCTGGAGAGCTAAAGGTGGAGCTCGAAGGAGAGGAGGAGCCCACTACAGTTCCTCTCTCTGGAGAGCTAAAGGGGGAGCTGAGAAGGAGGGCCCATTATGGTTCTTGAAAATGAGTAGAGACCAAGTGAAGATAATATGTAACTCAGTCACTTTTGAGTTTAGTTATTTGTTTAGTCTCCTACATATACTTGATTTGTTAACTTATTTTATAGCCCTAAGAGCCTGATGGCTCAAAGAGGAGTCTGCCTTGGAAAGTAAGCTTCTAGGTGATGTTCATGCAACCAAGGGCAAATTGATCATCATTGATTTCAATGCAATGCTCTAGATGGTATCAAAAGAACCTTTTAAACAAGACTATTGACTGTTAGAGGGGTCCAACCAATTCGAGTTAGTGAGGATTGTTATTATATGGTGAGGCCTAGAGCTGAACAATACCTATTGTCATTAGGGCCAAAGCAAGTATCATGGTTTGGAGTTGTTGCAGCAAGCCAAAAATGATACGGATTTTGTCTACATGCTTCCCCTACACATTGTCATTAGGGCCAAAGCAAGTATCATGGTTTGGAGTTGTTACAGCAAGCCAAAAATGATACGGATTTTGTCTACATGCTTCCCCTACACAATGGAATGATAAAATTCTTACAAGTAAAGCTACTTGGAGGCTAGTGATATTTTTGTGTGTTTTGTAGTCTTCCTATTGATTAAGTCTTATGTTCCTATTTTTATAGTATGAGAGATGTATTTTCTCAAGAAGATTGTGAAGTGTGGTAAAAGAGTTTTTGCCACATCCCTTATGTTGATGAGAAACATTGGAAGAAGCCTATGCTATGGACTATCGCTACAAGTCTCTACAGAATGAATATGAAAACCATTTAGATGTATGTTCCTACGTGCCAGAGGTTGAGCCCCATAGCAGTGCATCGTATCTAATGGGTACTATTGAGCCCTAGCTTCAAGGGTGGATTGAAGATCCCTACCCACTGGCCTACAGTAGGAAACATCCCATGTATAACGTCAAAGATGACTTGTTTTTGGCGATGACAAATTACTTCATTCAGAAGGAGGGCTATTTGTATCAGCGTGAAAGGAGAAATGTATGAGTTGTTCTAGTTGGTTCTGAGGTCATTAGTGTGAGATCTCTTCTGTGGTCATAATTGGCCAAGGTACTAGTTGCCAATCCTAACCATGTCTTTAGTTCTTGTACATCCTCTAAGTTTTTGGAAGATACAGTGTAGATAGCATGTGGATAGAACTTTTATTGTAGTAAAAGTCCTTGAATGTATGTTCTTGCATGGAGTTTAAGCCAACTTTCCTTGTGAAGAGTGTGCCAAGCATGTAGTCAATCGTTATAATATTTCCTAATGTTCTATTGGCTCCTTCCTCCATTCAATGGAATGTGGTATTCAAGTGACGGAGCTCCATCACAACAATGGAGTTCCCTCCCACCGCTTGGTGGTAACCCTCGTGGTGGGTGGCAAGGGTGAGTGCCACAGGTGCCAAGTGTGGATATGATGTTGTGGGTGGTGATAGGCAGTGATCTTTGGGCTTTTAAAAATGTCAACATTGACTATGGTATCTTGGGGAATCATGTTGAGGAGATCAACATCATGTGCAAAGGCATCCAAATGGGTCAGCACAATGCTAAGAAGGCACCTCCCAAGGGATTTGTGGCATGTTATTTGGTGGTGTCCTACATGTGGTGTGAACCCCACATGGGTCACCACCAAGTGAGAGAGCCCCATCACAACGGTGAGAAGTTTCCACCTTTCGCTTGGTCATGACCCTCGTGGGTGGCTAGTGTGAGAATCACACAATGCCAGTGTGGTTATAATAACATTCCATCTTGGTATTAGATAGTAGCCCTCTCTTATAGAACCTAGCATAACTTTGGTACTATATTCTGAAACCAATGTCTAATTCCATGATCAAGAAGAGTGCACAAGGCAAATAGGATACACTGTTTGGGTTGTAAAACAGAAGGTGATGGAAGGAGGCAAAAAAATCCCATGTGCATTATATCAATGACAACATTGTTGCACTAGTTACAGTTTGCAAGCATGGGGCTTATTGCAATAACCACAAGGGCACTTCCTCCCTACCTCAAAAATTAGCTCCCAAAAAGGTGCAATCACTTGGAGATTTTGTTGTTGCACTAGCCATCTCCGAATCAGCATCTACCTTGGCAATTCCTCCAATATCACCATCTAGGCTATCAATTGCACCCTCGGCTATCCCTATGTCCATACTTGTTACCTCAATAGGCTCTTCATGGACCTCTAACCCCATAAGCTCATCCACTAGCTTTCTACAAACCATACCCTCCATTGAATCTTTTGCCTTCTTGTCGGCTCCCTCCCATCCCCCTTCGTCCCATTTTTCACACAAAACCCATCACTATGCAAAACTGTGCTAAAGCAAAGGGGGTGATATTGATGTCCTGCACACAGCACAAATGCCAAGCACATGGATGGTCATATGTTTGTCTACAATATGTGGCCTAGGAAAAAGGGTGAACATCAACCTCTTCCCCTTCTTCACATCATTGATCATCTGGTTGACCATGTGGACATGCCCTCCCTTGCAAGAGGCCTCTAGCTTGTCATACAGTGACTGCCAAGTGAAAGAAATAAAGAGGATTAAACTTACAAAACATCACAAGAACCAAGAAGCAAGTACCAAAACTTTCAATCATTATACCATTACCAACCATTGTTGCAATGACTACTAATGTATCAAATGTACCAAAGAGCAAGAAATGTACCCCAAACGATCCAAGTAATAGCTATAAACAACACCAAAGGGAACCTTTATACAAACAATAGCACAAGGAAGTACCAATAAATACAAAAGGTGTCATTTAGTACCAAATGAACCAAAATGTACCAAATGTACCAAATTCAACAGCTTGCTTCACGTACCATAGAGCTTTAAGTACACCCAATACAAAAACCACAAAAATATACCTAAAAGAGACTAAGGTAGGATCAATTAGCTTTTTAGTAATAAAAATAGTCAAAGAGTACCTGAAAGCTCCAGATGGCACCGAAACATTTTCAAAAGTAACAAATGTATCCAAAAATACAAAATGTTACAAAAAGATTAAGAGGAAGTACCAAAAAGCACCAACTGCACTAAAGGTTCCAAAAAGCACCAATTGTACCAATGGTTTAAAAAAGAATTTACCAAGTTCTACCAAAATGCTTCAAGTACCAAAGAGCTTAAAATATACCAAAGAGTGTAAGAACCACCAAAATATCCCAAAGAGAGTTCAAATACCATTAAAGGTTTCAAAAAGCACCAATTGCACCAAAGGTTCAAAACGAATGTACCAAGTTCTACCAAAGGCTTCAAGTAGTACTACCAAAGAACTTAAAATATACCAAAGAGTGTAAGAGCCACCAAAATATCCCAAAAAGAGCATGAGACAATACAAATAAGTTTGTTAGCAAAAGGAACAACCAAAGAGAGTACCAAGAAACACCAAATGGTACTAAAAGGATCTCAAGGTACCAAATGTATCCAAATGTAATATTTCCACACAATAAAAGTTGGTTGGTTAGTTCAAAAGTTAGTTAGTCAAATAATAAGTTAGTAAGATTACTAACTAAAGACTAACTAAGGTAAGAACTAACTAACATTAATAACTAATAATTTTTATTTAATTTAAAATATTTTATTTAAAAAACCGAGTCATAAATCTGATATTTTTCTCGGAGTGACAAGGACCGTAGCCACCCTTCACGTAAGTTACAACGTGAACGAGAATTATGAGCTATATTAATCACTAGTATTAATGTGTATAGTTTGGATGGTCCAAAAATATTAGATTTTGGGTAAAACTAGTATATTTTAGATATTTTAGATATTATCCAAAAAAAGATATGGAGATTTCTAGAACTGGTGTCATTTAAAAGAAAATGCAAGTGATATTTTAGTTAGTTTGGAGATTTTATAAAATGAAAAAAATAATGAGAGGATTTGTGAAATTGTGCGCGTGCCGCGATCGCAATCTACAAGCAGTAGACAGCACTTTGAAATGAGAAAAGAAGAAGGAGTGAACTAAGAGCTTTCTAACCAAGTATCTTGGTGTTTTACCCCCCTTTTAGAGCCAATGGAACCATCAAATTTATGATCTGAGCAATCAGATCACTGATCTTTCCAAGATCCCCCTCCACAAATAGCTCCACTTCTCAGCCAAAAGCTATCTTCTCATTCACTATAAATATGAGGCATGGGGAGGCATAACAAAGCATAAGGAGACCCTGAGACACTAGAGAGGTAGAGAGAAGGATACCCCTCCAAGAGATTGAGAGAGAGAGAGAGAGAGAGAGAGAGAGAGAGAGAGAGAGAGAAGAGTTACCCCAACAGGCTACACAATTCCATCTATCTCGATCCTCGACTTAACCATCTTCTTTTACGCTCTCCCATCTTGAATCTATTCCACCTTCTTAATCTCTTGAGTCTACTTGCGAACGATGGCCCCCAAGTGAAGAATGTCACGTACGAATAGCAATCCCATAACCAACAACGAAGCTTCATGCAAAGGCATCACTGTCAATCTAACTGCGGTTTCGGTCATAAGTAATGTATTTCCAAATTGATAGACACTTGTTTTGATTCTCGTATGAGATACGTTAGGCTTCATACTATGATGCATGAGTATAGGTCATCCGAAGGGATAAATTTTATCTCGCATATTCAAAAGATTGAGCTTGCAAAGTGCATGTATTAAGGAAAGCTAATTGCCCTAGTTGCATATGACTTGTTCGTTTATAGAGCAATTACAAGGAGGAATCGGTCAAGGGTTATGAATGGATAATCGTGACATTAAAAATTATGCATACAAGTGTTAAGTAAATTATACATAGAATCGCTCTTTGATCCCAATGGAAAGAACATATATGCGATGATAATGTTATCGTGACTATTCTTGCATTGTTTGGGAAGAATGCAATTGGTTTTGTAAGTTGATCGAACAACATCCTAAATGCTTTTACATTCAACTAGTTGTTACTTGTTCTTTGGATGATTATTCCAAGTGCTTGTGATTTATGGTAAATGCATGGCAAGGGTCTGTGATGACAAGTCGCCATGGGAATAAAGAAATGTTTTCTTGGAAAATGAAATTAGGGCTGAATGCCTTGTTTTTGTTGATTCTTAAAGGGTTTAATTAAGGAATGATATTTTGCACGGGTGGATCACCTCCATGATCACACTGCGGATTAACCCAAAGAAGGCACTGCTCAATTCATGGGCCGAAGGTCGAGTGGTGAAAAGGCCAACCATGGGAATGATGTTTCGCTCCTAGACAGCTTGCGGGTCAATTGGAGCTCTGGACACCCCTTGCTAGGTCTAGAATGGAATTGAAGACCTCCGTGGCCCCCAATGTCTGGGCATGTTGGGAGATCCTATTCTAGATAAAGGATTGAATTTGTGGTGCCATGTGAATTGGACCAATTACTTCTGCAAGGCAGAAGGGATACATAATTTCTCCTGTATGGGTGGGAAACAAAGATTAACTTGAAGATAAGTTAAGGAACTTGTTTGTCAATAGATTGCTTTACTCTGTTTTTGTGTCTGTGCTATAAGTTATGGGAACGAACCTTGTTCCCTAAAAGGCTTAATTAATGAAGCTGACTTTAAGTATCACACATAAATGTGGTAGGACCTAATTAGAAAACTAAAGCTATTAAGGGAAGCAGGTGGGTGGAACCCCCGACGGGTGTGACCTACGATAAAGTGGTCCCATAGAACTGGGAGGCTTCTCATAAGGTTTTACCGACATCGAACGACCCTTAGGAATTGTTAGATTGGAACCCTGATTCATGTCGTTTTAGGGGACCGGAATGGGACTATGCCCTATGGGCAGAGATGTTGAGTAGCACATCCCTCTCGTTTTCCATTCTCTTTGAACCAAGTGCAGCATGGGTCTGCTTCGAATTGGGTATCTATGCGTAAAGTAGGATGTCCAAAACCCAACACTAGAATGCTATCAGGAGACCTTGACAACTAGGAACCCGAATTTCAGGTCGATCCTAGTGGTTCGGCCATGAATGTTCCGTTGCGAGTCGGATTCGGGAAACCCTAGGCGACAAAACTCGGAACATTCCATGGGAGTGCCGGGCAGTGACGCTTAGATTCATTTCTCGATAGACCACTAAAAGCGTGCCTAGACAACTGATGGGTGGGCACCTCACACTAAAACAACCAAGTTCTCTAAAATTATTAAGAAGCAATAAAGCACCAATTCCACCAAAGGTTCAATAATCCTGAAGTACCAAAAACCACCAAATGCACCCTACATTTTTATGTGTACCAAATGCAACCCCTAAACCTAATGCACCAAAGAGAACCAAATGTACCAAAAAGTACAAGAAATACCAAAAGAGCCAAAGTTTGTACCAATAAGATTTTTAGCAAGGAGATCATGTAGAGAGTTCCAAGGAGCACCAAATGGTACTGAAAGGGTTTCAAGAGTACCAAATGTATCCAAAACCACCAAGTGCTCCTACAAGTTTAAGAGGAAGTACCAGGGACAAACCAAGACAAAGTACATTGAGTATACTTGCTCAAGCTCAACCTCTTTTCCCAATCATTTTATGTTCTCACTGACCCCGAGACATTGGAGCATTTGTTGGCTTACTCCTAAGTCAGTCTCCACCTCCTTTACCTCTGTATCATTACATGGAATTTGCTATCTGAGCTCTTGGAGACATGCTCCATACACTTTGATATCGTCCTTTATATGCTCAGTCATTGCATTCAACCCCTCGTACCTGAGCAATGCCTCCTTTTGCTAGATCAAAGCTTTTAGCTTTGATAGCCTATTCAGTGTACTCTTTGTCTTGCCAACCATCCTCTCGAACAATGAGTCCAAGTCAACAATGTAATCACAAACTAGCCCTACATACCCAGGCCCCGCTTCTTTCTAGGAGGAACACCGACCTCAAAGGCACCATTCACCCTTCACCATGTCTCAATCTGCTTTTCCAACCCCTCTGGCGTACTCCTACACATCTACATCAGACTTTCCCCAAACCTAGCCCATGCCACTTTGTGACCTGTGTGGGGTCTTCCATCCCATCATGGCATTGCTCAAAGGCATAACACCATGTAAACTTGGCTATGATCTCACCACAAAATGGATGTGCTTGATACTCCTTGTGAAAAAGCAACCTCCAATCTTTTGCCAAGTGAGGGTGCATGTGGCTCAAGTAGATCTTTGCATATTTTTTGTGCTTGTGCTTGAAGACTATCAACCACTAGTCTTCATGGAGGGCATTTTCACCTAAGTCCTTCAAAATCACCCCTTTCAGACTCAAGCCATACTCTTGATGCAGCTCCTCTACCGTATAGCAAAATTTTCTCAGACGTGGATACTCTTCCATTTTATTTTTCCTAAGAGATGTCCATCAATACTCAAGTTAGACATACCATGGCCCTCTTTTGAAAGTAAAATAATACTTAATGTATATAAAATTTGGGATGATGTTAGACACATCTCCTTGGCATTATTATCAACTATTGCTCATCAATGCAACTTATGGCAGTGGCAATGTAGCTCATTTCCTTTATCAAAATTTGGTAAAGGCGACCACTATTCTAGTCAACTCTAGTTTTCAATATCTATAATCAAGTGTATAGAGAACCTTCGATTCTTAAAACCTTTCTACAAATTGTGAGCAAACGCTTATAGCAGCATTGTTTATAGTGATGGTTACAACACTACCCACTTTCTACGAGATAATTTGGAGTAGCAAAATGGCCAAAATACATAACGAAAATAGAGTCAACAGCAAACAAATATTTAGAAAATAAAGATGGATATTCTATTTTATCAATACAACTTTGTGTAAATCTAAGGTACAGATTAATAAACTCAACATTGGTCCATTTGTAAGAAGTTTTGCAAGCAATCACATAGCATTACTATAATCTTAATTAAAGGGCTTTCAAGCAATGGATATATTTGCTTTGAATCTCAAGGAGCAAATTTTGATGTACACTGTACCATCCTTGCTATAGTTCCCTGGTCTTCTAAAAGTGAACCTTACATTGCTCAATTCTTATGGTAGTTGGAACATTTTCCATGTTCAAAGATATGGACAAAGGTAGGATCTGTGACCTTAATTATTTGCTTCTCTATCTCATATACGAGTGTTGTAGCTCTACGCCAATCATTAGAGACTAAGATATTCATAGCAACAGTTATAGTTGAGTCTTCTGATGTGTTGATCAAGGCATAGGCAATTGCAAACCAAAGAGTTGTAAATTGCTTTGGAAAGTCTACAAACTTCTCATTGTGCCCACAGAGCACATCCTTCTTTATCTCTTCAAATATGTTTTGTGAAACTACCCCCAAGCTTAAAGAATAACCCTACCATGACATGTTTCCTATAAGATCTTTTAGCTTCTCATAAATGTATTTTATTCGTGGGCGCTTTTTGTCAAGGACTAAAAATTTTTGAGTATTTCCTTTGGCATCAATCCAACCAACAACATCCTAGCTTCGTCCAAGCCTTATTTGCAACTTGCATGACTTCAAACTCTCCTAGATCCTCTTGCATTCATGCTACTACATAAATATTAGCTATGCAAATGTAGGCTGAAGCAACAATTTTATCTATCTCAAGAATACAATCGAAATCTAGTCTCCTAAGCCTCATGGCCAACTTGGTCTACATTGGGAAAAGTTATAATTTGATTGCCATGCATATATAGGACTATAGACAAAGAAAGGGTAGACAAGGTTGCAATTTTCAACACTGGTTGACTCTCTAATTTACAAGCTTTTCACACCTCCTGAACACAATTTTCACCCTCACCGCATACAACAGTCATAACCATGTGATATGAGGGCCCTCTACCATTGAGATGGGGATCTCTCGCTTGGTGTTGACCCATACAGGGTTCATCACACAAAGGCATCACTACCAAAGCGATATGGTACTCTTCACCTATGGGAGGGGCCTTTCTCACTTTGTAGTGACCAATTGTGGGTTTAAACCACGTGAGGTCATGATCAAGCAACAAGATCTTAGGAATCAAAATAGTAAGGTCAACCATATATGCCAATATGGCAAATTGCATGAAGTCCTAGCTAAATGTGAAAAAACACATAGCAAACAAAGTAATACCATGGAAGCTCGCCTCTAGGTTTTGTGAAGGATTTGTCTTCATCATTAAATTGGAGTGACATTTTCTCACACTGCTCCATGGAACAACTATCTTTGCTTGCACCAGTGGCTGGGATCCACATCTCCTCCAGCACAGATTGCAATTGTCTACGAGGGGATTTCGTCCCCTCGATGCACTTCTTCATTGGGAGCTTCACTAGGGTGGTTTTAATGGTCCCCTTTCTTCATGGAATTCTCATGACAACAAGCAAATTGACAAACTGGGTGCAAAGCACCAAGAAGAGAGTTTGAGTGGCACAGCAAAGAGCCTTGGGGGCTACATTGAGAGATTTTTTTCAATAGTTCAAACTCGAGTCTGGTCGAGTGAACTCCATCCATACATGATCATAATGACACTATAAACATACATCACAGCTTAACATCATTTGGGCTAGCGACATGCTCAAAATTCTATACAATTTTAAGTTTTCTTATCTAGAGATTTCTCTCCAAAATCCAAGTTAAGAATTAATGGAAGTACCAAACATGCACAAACAAAATTGGTCATTTTATTATACCACCAAATTGGTCCTTTTTTTGTACCACCACCAAACCATGCTTTCACCCCCCGCACCCTCCGCCCCCCCCCCCAGCTTCGTCCAAGCCTTATTTGCAACTTGCATGACTGGCATGGAGTATTATTGGCAACTCTCATTAAAAAATGTAGGCTCCTTTACTTTTCATCCAACTTTCTACTTTCATAAGCAATAATTCCATGATCCTAAATCAAAAGTGTCCCAATGCCTCAACCACATGCATCATCACATATGGTATATTTTTTAGAAAATTTTGAGCCAACCAAAATGGATGCTAAAATAAATAGAGATCTCAACTTGTTGAAGCCCCTATTTGATATAGCATCCCAAAAGAAGGCTTATTTCTTTAACTTGTTAGTAAGAGGTGATGTAACATGGACATAATCCTTAATAACCAATGGTAGAAAGAAGAGAGTCCAAGAAATCCGTGCAATTAAGTAGTGTTGGTGGGAGTAGGCCAATCCTTTATGCACTTGGACTTTTACCAAAAATAATCTATGTTGCCTCAAGATCTCAAAAACTTCTCTAACATGTTGCAAGTGATCCTTCTTATTCTGTGTAAATCGAGATGTCAGCAAATAATACAAAGACAAATTTGTAAAGAAAAGGTTGTAGTATCTTATTTATCAAAGCATAGAAGGCAGCAAGAGCATTGAATAGTCCAAAAGGTATTAATAAAGAAATGGTAGAGACCCCTCTCAATGCCAATACTCTTTCTTCTTCTCTATTAATAAACATAAGCAAACCCCCTTGCTTCAAAACAACAAGCAAGTCCCTCTACTTATCCACTTAAGCTAGAGCGAGATGAGCCAACTCATATGAGCTCACAACTCTTACAACCACCATTGAGGAAGAAACAAGTCAACTTTGACATGAGAAATTTTTCCATGTCGACTATGTTATGCTCAAACACATGCAAAAGAATGGATGTACACTTACCTAACTTTGGTGAAATTCATCAAACATGTGAAGCATGTTAGATGGCGGAAAGCAACAAAGATGGTCAATTCCCAACTATTGGGAAAAGACTTCTCTTGAGCTCATGTTTATCTCTATGGTCAGATGACTACTCAAGCTTTGGGAGGATCTTTCTATTTAATGCTACTTGTCAATAGCTATAGTAGAAATATGTGGGTGAATTTTCTTCCACATAAGGTTGAAGCTTTCGATAAGGTCAAACATTGGTATAACCTTGTGGAGGATGACAAGCCAAGAAAGTGAAAAACTTCCACAATGATAGAGGGGGAGTTTTTAA
The DNA here is from genome assembly GCF_053477565.2 of Lygodium microphyllum. Classification (NCBI taxonomy): domain Eukaryota; kingdom Viridiplantae; phylum Streptophyta; class Polypodiopsida; order Schizaeales; family Lygodiaceae; genus Lygodium; species Lygodium microphyllum. The sequence goes on from NC_141151.1 coordinate 40,159,595, forward strand.
TTCCAATAATTTGATTAATTTCTTTATAAGAATGGCATGGAACAATCACCTTCTATCAAATCCAAAGGACAACTAGGTTTGAAAGGTTAGGTCACCACTTGGAATAAGCTCGCATTGGCGAAATGAAAAATACAAATTTTGAGCACTAGGATAGTAACCAATTGATGAAAGCTCAAAAGCAAAGTGAGATGGACAATAAAGGTAACAATGAAGATCGTGTAAACATCCCCTTAAGAAAACTTGGAAAGCTACCCTTTCCTTCAAATGCTAAACATCTCTAGGGTTGCATGGAAATCAATGTTGAAATTATCTCAATAAAACCTTCTTAAAACACCATGAAAACAAGTACTTATGGACAATTAGGTAATGTGAACGAAGTCTCTTCTGCCTTCCTTTTTGGGACAACATGATATTTAGAAAGAGTCCTTTTGGGATGGGCTTGTAAGGGACTTTCATAGACAAGCTTCTTAAGATGCTATGCATTTTTGGGACTTATGGGTAAAAGATCGGACTTGTTTACGTTGGTCAAGAAATTGTTGCTAAAGTTGAATCCTTCTTTGTAAGATTTTAAGACATTGTATACATCACCCTACCTTCACAATTTGGGGAAAAAAAAACAAGGTTAGTGAGGTTAGAGATTGTAAAGAAAGAAACCATGGAGCTTTAGGGTCAAATCATCACAAATCTAAGTTTTCCCCGTGTGGTAACAATTGAACAAGAAAATGCAGCAAGAATAAAGGGAACAATCAACTCAACTCTTGCATGGAACTCTCTCTCTCTCTCTCTCTCTCTCTCTCTCTCTCTCTCTCTCACCAATGGACCATTACATACACTTCTCTTTTTCCACAAGAATTTTCGAAGCATTTTCTAGTATGTCCCCACTTGATTGGAAGTCAATCCAAAAAGGGACCAATGAGACAACTATCAATTGAAAGCAACAATCAATACTTTGTTTTTTTTTAGCAAGACAAGTTTAAGTTCAATCAAATGTCAAATTTTGGAATAGATTCGAATTTAGTGGGTAAAAACTCACTCAATGAATTGGTTGTCTTCCTAGAAACAATTGTTTGAAAACAACAAAACCCTAAATTATTTGGGGTGAAAGGAACAACATCATAGTCTATGTGCATATGCTTATGGCGGTGGTTTTCTCTTGCTAGAATCAATTGTTTAGAACAACAATATCACATAGACTAACTATATGCATATGCAAATAACTGATGGTCATATCATATAGTCTAAATGCATAAGCAGATAAGTGATGGCCGTCCTCTACTAGCTTGACTAGGCTTCCCTCGGAATACACAACTAATCGGTCCCTTATGAAGGAAAATAACTCAGAGACCGCCATCTCATGCTAATGATTAGCAAAACAAACGTTTCCATTCCTGTTTTAGACTGGCACGCCCCATCAAATCAAGAAAAGAAGGCTCCAATTACAGCCACCATCTCCTGTTCTGATACGACTCAGACGAACAAAAGCAACAATATCACCACATTCAAGATTGCAATACCTCTACTTATGAATTACCATGGCTGTGCCATAAAAGCCTAGTTACCCATAACAATGAACCTTAGGATCAGACTGAACCTCCATGGTTTGTATCAACAGAAGGATTGATGACGGTTTCACAAAATCCATCCTTAGTCTGAAAAAGTATGTAACTCACAGCTGGATGTCATCAGATCTTCAAGTGTGAGGCTGAGTGAGTCCTTTCCAACTGCCACAGCAAGTAAACTGAACCAATCCACTAAGTTTCAAACATTAGAAAGATCATATACATATCTGGTCTATCATATGATAATGGATGTATGGAAACCTTCCACCTACGAGAAAGAGCAGCTGACAAAGCCACAGCCTGTGACAAAATGGTGGTTAGCAAGCATCAAAAAGCAGAGGGTGTGCTCCAAAATTGTCCATGGTTAGAAATACTGCTTCTAGATGCCTCTCATGAAGGCATCCCGCTAGGGATTCCCCACTTCATCTTCTCACACTTCGCACCATATGTGCTTTCACAGGCACTCCAGAGGTCAAGAAGATTCTTCATAGCTATGCAAAGACTGGCTAAACCACCACCAGTTAAGCCAGTTCTTGCATACACACATCATAAAGGTAGTCTATGATCCTTAGGAGTTAGCCTGGTCTTTCTCCCATTGAGCACTGTGGCCTCTCTGAATCCATGAAGCAGCACATCCAGATGAAACTGCACTGCCTCCTTCCCCTAGGCCAGTCCAGATCACCAGCAAAACAATGCACAACAAATGGGACTAAGCACATCCAGATGAAACTGCACTGCCTCCTTCCCCTAGGCCAGTCCAGATCACCAGCAAAACAATGCACAACAAATGGGACTAGTATCTGATCTGAAACATGCTTACCTTGAAAATGTCTATCAACCCATATACTAATACTTGGCTGCACATCTATCTGCAATGAACAAACCCAGTAGCATGTCATCTGTAGCGGACCTGGAGTGGGTGCCTGGCCAGTGGGATAAGCTCTGAGAGAGGGGTGGATATAGGGGTGGGAAGAGGAGAGGTGCGACACATCGGGCACGACGCATGTAGACGTAACCAGGCATCAATGCAGGGCACGTGGAAGCTATGGCGGCAATCCGGAAGGATGCGGAGCAGCTCGCCGTCTTTGTAGTCAGCGAGGCAGATGGAGCAGGAGCCATCATCCTGTTGCAGAAGCTGGAACTTCTTTTCACCATAGCTGAACTTGGGGTAGCTCTCCAGAGTGGCCTCGTCCAGTCCTCCTATGGCCCATTCACCATTCTGCTGATGCACTGTTGCAGCATTGTCATCTCTCGGTGGGAGGGCACTGTCCATGCCCATCCCATCGCCGTAGCTCGATGGTATGGCTTCCTGAGCACGTTGTGCCTCGTCTCCCCTGCTTGATCCTGCTGCCATGCTTGTGGTGACCCCTCTGACCCTTGCCCCTGCTCTTCCATGGACCCTCACACACACATAGGAGGCCAGCATTATGGTGGAGACCAGCACCAATATGCCCACCGCTATGGCTATGCCATAGCCTAGGCCGACTGTGTTCATGTTCTCTGTGAACCCAGCTGCTGCAACTGCTGCTGTCCCATTCTGACTCATCCTTCACATTCCCTACTCGAGAGCCGAGGGATATTGTCTGAGGGTGTGGAAATTAGCTAAGAAGAAGACACCAGCAGGAGTCTTACTACATGGCTAGAAGGTGCAGCTACATGGGAATGGGAAGGAAAAATGGAGACTGCCTGATGAAGTAAAACGATAAGGGCACTGTGAAAAAGGGAGTGATTACGCGATACTGATCGCTTGACAGGTATGAATCGGGGCGTCTATTATGATTAGTACTAAATCCAAGGATCGATACATAGAAAATAGGTGGGTTAAGAGAGAATCTAAGCTTTTAAGGAAGGTCCTTGAAAATGCAAGTGGGTCTCTATGATATGGGGGGGGGTATCAGATATCCCTCTCTTTCTCTCTCTCACATACACACACGCACTCTCTCTCTCTCTCTGAATGAGACTCGTGAAGGAACTTTCAATGTTGTGAGAGAGAAACGGTCAGAAGGAGATGGAGGCTGTTCTTCATCTTCTGAGGTTGAGTGTTGATGCAGATTTTGAAACTTGGAGGGTGATGGACTGAGTTACTGTTGGATTGAGGGCACAGTCTACAGACACGGAGAGAGAGAAAGAGAGAGAGAGAGAGAGGCTGCTGCTGCTGCTGCTGGTGTATTAGAGTGCGCATTGATGAAGCAAGAGGTACAGAAAGCTAGGCAGCAACAAAACAATTAATACTCAAACGAGAAAGAATGCTCTCGAGACTCTCTCTCTCTCTCTCTTCATAACACACGAGTGATTCGTGTCAAAAGATGTCTGCCTGTCATGATCTTCTATATATATGTGAACCCCCTCTCCACGATCGTTTTTTTACCAACCCTGTCTAGAGCCAGTTATTACTCGAGTCTCCCCGGCCTTCCCTTGAATGAGTGAAAACCGAGTGAATCAATGCATTGTCATCGATGGAACTTTGCCTAATCTCTTACTCATCTCCCCTTACTGTTGCACAGCAGCACAGGTACTCTCTCAGAGAGTCTCTGAGTCTTGAGAGAGAGAGAGGAGATCCAACCCAAGACTAAAGACTCTGCCAGCCCATCATTATAAAGAACCTTCTCCCCCGCCCGCCCCCAAAGAACGAGAAAGCCCCAAAAAAGAACAAGAATTGCATCATTCTTCCCTCAAAACGCCCCTCCCTTTTTCCCAACCCTTCCTCTTTTCACTTCTCCCCATACAAACCTCTCACGTCTTGCTTAGCTCTTTCCTATTCTTTATTTAGGGTTTGGCACCTCATTAATCTCTGATCCAATTTCCAATTGCTTTCCCTCTAACTCTATAGTCCAATTAAACTCCCTTAACTTAAGACAAGGCCCAAAGGCTGCCACTAGAGCCTTTTGTAAGCTTTGGTATCATGAGGATGAGGATGTTGTAGATATTTCTTACTTTGTATACTAATATATGCGGCCTCGCTATTTTTAAAAACTCTTCGGGCCAACTCCTTGCCCTCTCGGCTCTAACTCTATATTATACAAAGCAAATCCATTAGCATATAGGCCAATACTTCCCCTCAAAGAAAGTCATGCTTCCCAACATATATTGTATCTAGTCACAATAGCATAGGTCATGTCATGAGCCTACATGATAATCTAGGCCATAATGGAGCAAGTTGTGAAAGTTAAATGTACAAACCATTGTTTTGTGAGGACACTTTCCAATTGTTCCTTGCACTTACCCAACTATGAACATGAAGAACGTGCCAGCACCACAGCCAAAGGTGCTCGAAGTGTTTTATAAAAGACACAAAAGTTGATTGATTAGTCCAAGCAAAAAGATTTGTTTACATAAGACCACCAAATTAGCATTTAAATAAGAGACCCTTGCACTCCAAAAGTCAATGTCTTTTGTATATAGAATTGTATGCATCAATGTGATGTTCTAATGCAAATTCAAGAACCAACTTCGAATCTAAGAAGTGTTTTTTTTTTATGGAAGTCTCATTGGCCATCACAAAGTTAAGATACTTTGGACATATGGGCTTTTACATGCCATTGAAGATGGTGGTGACTTCTACCATCAAAAAAAATTCAAATTTGATTTTTTATGTTTCTTTTCATGTGCCATCCTAAGGCCTTAATTAGCCACACTAGGTATGTACATGTTACGAGTACTCTAGTGAGGCATAAAGGAAGGCAACGATCCATGTTGAAGCTCAAATGTGATTGTATCACATAGGGAATCCATGTTGAGGCTCACCTACAGTGTATCACCCAATATCCATCAACTAAACTTTCCCCCAACTCCATGAATTGGGAGGACCTCCCAATTTATCACTTGCAAAGGCAGTATTGACTACTTAGCCCATAGTAAGGGGTTGCCTCCTCAAAGAAAACTTAGGAAGCTCAGTATTGGCTCTAAGTGGCAATTATCAAAAGATAATTATTTGTGAGAACTAAGAACAATATGGTGCAAAGCATGTAACATTTGAATGTGAGAAAATCCTAATGACCCTATCCTCTACTTTTCTCATCATTGAACACTTGCATGAGCATTTAGCACTTTAGCACCTATTTGCAATTCTACAAACAAGGGATAAACGTGTAGAAGAGCTTATAGTAGGTAAGTGCAAAAATCAATGCAAATGCTTGGCACCATATCCAAAATTTATTAGAGTCAACCATGAAGTCACACCGAGCTCACCTATTCCCACTTTTTACGTGCAAACTTGCATCAAAAGGATACATAGTGTTTCTAGAATCAAATCACCATACAAAACAGAAATAGCATTGACGAAGCTTTGAAGTCTTTGACACTTTTATAAGAAAGCAACTAATCTATTTATTATCCAAGTCAACTTGTTTATCCCCTAGGAACTGTAATTTGAAAAATCATCGAAGGTTTAAACTTCCATAGACAATTAACTTCTACAACCATTTGAAACATTAGCAAGTGTTATTTGAGAAGCATAAACAACCTTTGGTCCCTCATCCCACTTGAACCTACTTCAAATGATTTTCACATGACTCATTTCCATGGAGCGCCATCATAATGTGAGTAATGATTTTTCCTTCACATTTCTGACATTTGAGTGCCTTTTACATTCCTTAACACTTTTAAGTTGCACATCATATTATGAGATACCAAAGTCCATTTCAAATGTGCTTAAAGTGGATCCTTCCTTGAATTTTGGTCTGTGAAACTCTTCTTGATTGAATCATTAAAAACACAAGAAGATTAACCCTTTGTATGAAACTCATCATCTGTCTTTTAAAAGTCGAAGCTCACAAGTCCAATGTTTTGCTAATACATCAACGTCATTGAACATTCTCCTTTACTCTACTCCTTGATATTTGAACATTGATCAAACTAGTTGGAGAGCATTTATGACTTCTTACCAACATTGATATGATTGGCCACTTCATGCATTTTGATGTTAGTTGTGTTGCCATCATGTTATAGTTTTGGCATTATCATATGCAAGCAATCAACTAGTAAACACAATAACTTGTCCTAACATATGTTTGCATTAGTTGGTAATTCTAGTTATTGTTGTTCTTCTTCAATGGTAATAGACATTTTTTAACGCATTGATCCATATTGGATTTGATGCACTTGGATCATTCAACTACTTTCATAGTAAATTAGTTGTGAATATGGATTAGAAACTAAGAAACTGCATCATAAACCTTTGTTCAAAAGGAAAAGCATAAACTCTTGTCCACTCAAGTATTTACACTATGCCAATCACAATGTGCATCTTCTATGATAACATGTTTCAATTTATCTAATCAGAAATAAAATGAACAGGTACTATTTGTAGGAAAATAAAAAATGAAGAGGTGTTGCTTGTATGAAAAAGGATAATGTTTTTGTATCAAACACTTTATGACATGAATGCTTCATTAACCAATCAAGGATGTTACAATAAGAGATTCTGAGTGTAACCGATTACACTATATATCATTGAAGAAACTAGCTATACCAACAACTAAAGCACAAATTTGCCTATCAAGTCTAATTGGGACCATTAGAGGAGTCCCAACCTCCTCTCTCTCTCTCTCTCTCTCTCTCTCTCTCTCTCTCTCTCTCTCTCTCTCTCTCTCTCTCTCTCTCTCTCTCTCTCTCTCTCTCTCTCTCTCTCTCTCTCTCTCTCTCTCTCTCTCTCTCTCTCTCTCTCTCTCTCTCTCTCTCTCTCTCTCTCTCTTTGTGGATGGACCTATCTAAACCAAATGATGAGACCTTTGGTAATTTTGAGGAAAGCAATCAGCTTCTCAAGCTATCGCACAATGGTAAGCACAACCTAAATTGAATCTATGTTCAAAAAAGGTCATCCTAAATTAACTAGTCTTGGAAAATGTTATTGGATCAAGACATTAACTTAGAGCATGGATCAACTCCCACTTGCTTCCATGGAGAGTGGAAGCAAGTTCCACACCCTCAAGGACTAATATTATATCACTCCTTTTTCCCTAAAATGAGTCATTTTGAATTGTATGGTTCTATCCTTACTATATCTTATGATTAGAACATTACCCTACTAATTAGACCTAGTTGTAGGACGTTCTCGATGAGAATATCACTCACTTTCCACTCATGTACCCAAACCATCTTTGGTTATCTTAATAGTTTATGCTACCACACTATGAAACACATATAAGCATCTTCCTTAATTAGGCCCTTAGACAGATTCCTTAAATGTTTTACTAGGTAGGTACACAAAGACAATTTCACATAGTTTTTTCAAAATGGTTCTTATTCAACAATCATCTCTCACCTAGTCTAGTCATATGCATAAAATACAATGAACTAACCTACCACTTGTTGAATAATAGTTCAATTTGTAGTAGTTGTAGAACACTTGCCAAACTCATCACATTGTAGTCTTATACCTTGTTAAATGTTGCTCCACAATCCGCATGCATCATTGCTCACTCATATACTTACTTCCAATTTTTTCCATGCAAAGAGAGGAGCTACTATAGGCAAGCTTGAGGAGAAGAAGAGAAGTACAAAGCTTCTCACCACATGTCTCTCACTCCCTCACACCCTCAATCGCACACACTCCTACTTAAATGTGCAACTCACTAAAATGGAATGGAGAAGATGATAGAAAGAGAGAAAAGAGCTTCACTCCTTGTCCCTCACTCTTTCACACGCTCCCTCTCCTCCAATATTTCTCAATAGGCAATAAAGTAGCAAGATAATGCAAACTTGAGTTAGTAACTTGTTCCATTCCTTCTCGTTCTTCATATAAAAGTTTTTAGCATTAGGGTTTCCACCTTTCCTGAAAAGAATTGATATGGATGTGCAATGGAAGGGAGATGGCACAAGAAGATATGGAGGCTCAAGCAATCTTCTTCTTCGTCATCTTCATTCTTCTTACTTCCATTCAATAGTCTACACTTAAAGTACCTCACTGCAATGATAGATACCATTTGACCCTAAAGTCTCTTTACACATAGCCTCTTTTTTACTTAGTGCATATATAGAATATGGACTCAGTCTATGATATATTTCTCAACACTTCCTCTCAAGCTCAGAATGAGCTTGTAGAGAGAATACCCCAAGTGCACTTCTAAAGTACTCAAACTTATTTTTACCTAATGCTGTGGTAAAGATATATTTGGCTTGGTCATCGGTTTTAACATGTATCAAATCTATCTCTCCATCTATAACTCTCTCTCTAATGGAATGATAGTGCACTTCAATATGTTTTTTCCTTGTATGGTAGATTAGGTTCTTTGCTAACATAATATTGTTAATGTTATCACAATACATGATAACTCCACCATCTATCTCAATCCCTATATCACATAGAAGTAGTCTTAGCCATGTCTCCTCACGCGATGCCAATGCTATACCTCTATACTACTCTACTTTCGTGCTTGACAAAGTAGATGTAGGTTATTTATTGTTGCTCCAACTCACCATGGTTGAACCAAATGAAAAATCATAACCACTATTGGATCTCCTATCCATGATAATTTCTACCCAATTTGCATCTCTATATCCAAACAATGTAGGCTTGATCCCTTTCTCATCGAACAATCCATAGCTAACTGTCTTCTTTACATATCTCAAGACTCTTCTCACTACATCTAAATGTTACTTGTATACCTTCTGTATGAATTGGTTCATCATTCCCACTAAATAACTCAAGCCCAATCTTAGTATGCTTAGGTAGATCAAGCTACCAATCATCTTTATGAACATAGTGATATCCTCAACATACTATCCATCATAAACCATCTTTATGTTTTGATCTAATTGTGTATCCACTAGCTTATATACTATCATCCCATACTTCTCTAACATCTCTAAAGAATATTACATTTGCACTGACCAAATTCCATGTGGAGTGTCAATCACTTCAATGCCTAGAAAATGCCCCAATAATTGAATGTATTTGATGTCAAACTCCTTATATGCATCTCATGCTTTACCTTAGTAATTTCTCTTTCGAGAGTACCTGTAACATAGATAACCACAACTACCATTCCATCTTTCAGATGTCTAACACAAAGTGAACCCATACAATGCCTTCTTTAACTTGCATACATAATGTAGATACTTAGGGTGTACATACTCTTTTGGCTATTCCATATACACTTCCTCTTACAATATACCATTCAAGGAAGCATCCTTGACATCAATTTGATATAGTACCTAGCTATAAATTGAAGCTAAGGCAATCACCTGTTGGGGGTAAAGGCGCCTCCGCCATGCCGCCCCGGGTATTACTACACTGACAATACCCGCCACTGCACACTGCAGGTGGCGGGCGCCCGTCACGTCACTTTATTCTTTATTCTTTTAGTGACAGTTTGAATAAAGGAAGGCCCGGTCACACATTGTGACTGTTGGAGTTCCCATTTCTTGTCTCTCTCTTTCTTGCTCTTGCTCTCCCGCCATAGCTCGCGTGCAAGCTTCGATCCTTCTCACCTTTCAACTGGTATCAGAGCTTGGCATTCTCTTGCTCGAGCTCAACTCGGTGCTTCCCGACCTTCGCATTGACTCGCTTCACGCATTGGATCTCCATCCCGGCAGCCATATCCGATCTCCCCGAGCTCCCGTCACTCCCCGGCTTCCCGAGCACCTTCCCAGCCTATTGAGGCACCTTCAAGGCATTGATACTGAGGTATTTGATCATTCTTTTAGGGTTTTATTTCAATCTACAGGTTGCAAACAGCAAGGGCAGCCATGGCTTCAAACCCTTGAAGCTTATTCCCCTCATATTGTGCCTTACACCTATCAAGGCTCAAAGAGGCTTGTCATAGGCCTTTGATAGGCCCTTCTTGAGCCCCCCATTACCCCCTTTTCAGCCCATGTGGAGCAGCAGCAAGTTCAGCACCAACAGGGTAGATTGCATCATTTTTTTCCAGGCTGTGAGCACTCATCTACTTCAGCTCCACACTTGGCCATTGCTTCTTGCTCTCTACCTTGATCAAGAGGGCTATAGACTTCATGTTTGATGTCATTCAAGCTTTGGGCATTGGTCTTGATCATTCGGGGCTGATTTCTTCAGATTTGGGACTGTCATAAACTGTCATAACAGGCTGAAAACAGGGCAGCACCATTGGCATTAGCATTTGTTGCTTATACTCCATTCCGGTTGTGCTATTTGATGCCCGTATGCGGTCTACATGATGCCTAGTGCCTTGGGAATGTATGCACATGATTATGCCATGATTTTGGCTTGAAATATTGGCTGATTTGGGACTGTTATTTACTGTTATACAGTGCTGGAAACAGGGCAGCCACACTTGGCATTGGCATTTGATGCTTATACTCTACTCCGATTACCTTATTTGATGCCCGTATGCGGTCTACTTCCTACCCGGATGTATTGGGGATGTATGCATTTGGTTTGACCATGATTTTGGCTTGAATTTGGGGCTGAAATCTACTGTTTAGAACAGTAAATACATGCTGGAATAACAGTGGGCTGAAGGTACTTTACATGCTTTGGCACTTACCTACCGATACCGGATGTATGCTTTGAGCTTTGGCATGATGTCTCTGACATTTGGGGACGACTTGGAGCATATGTATGAGATTATGGGATGCTTTTGAGCTTCGCATTAGCTCCGTCTTCACTGGCATTTGGACCGACTTGGCATGCTCGTGGACCGCCTATGCCTCATGTCTCTGCTTGACAGTTAGGCTTTTGCATTACATGCTTTGGTTCGTGACATATGCTATTTGGTTCGTGTAAGCCATACCGACATTTGGAGCTTGGATTTGGATGTATTTGAGCATTCCCGGCTTACTTGATCACTGATCTTGGTTGCTATTTGGATGTCATTGAGTTGACTGAGAGCTTATTTGGGCTTATGTCTTGCTTCATGGTTAATACGACCGGTGCTTCATGTATGTCATGCTCTCTTGGATGCGCTTGATGCATTGACAGGGTCACTTATCACTGGTGCTTTCTCTTGGGTTGTTTGAGCTTCTGAGCTCGCTTTGTACGCCTTTTGTGCCAGTGGGAGCATTTTACATGCTTGCTTGACCTTTGACAGTTGCATGCTATTGGAGCACTTACATGTATTTGGAGCAGTTTATGTCTTGAGCAGCTACATACGCATTGAGACTTTCGGATCATACTTCGATCTTTATGGATATGCATTGATGTACTCTTGGTTCACATGATGCTTATGAGCTTAGTCTCATATTTGGATCTTTCTCTTTGAGCAAACACCTATTTGTGTCAGGTTTTGGCAGTTACAGGAACACTTTGCCTAGAGTGTCTGGGGGTGTGCCTTTCACTGGCAGATGTTATTTTGACATGCTTCGGTGTTGAGCTCATGTTCTTTTCACTGTCATTGGCCTTGCTTATGTCCGTTTCATACCGGCTTTGGACCTAGCATTGTTTGCTTGACATTGGATCCTATTTTGGGACAGTTTGCTCTCTAGACTGCATACCTGCAATTTATTACAGCAAGCAGTTATTGGTGGACTGAGGTGTACTTTTCATGCTGAAATATCCTAATTTGGTGTACCGCACCTAGTACTAAGTGGGCAGCAACTTTTGGCACACTTTGCTTGCCCTTTGGACCCCGTTTTGGTCATTTTTGGGCAGTTTCTGCAGTAAAACAGCAAGCAGTTTTGGACTGTTTGGGCATTTCCAGCCTGCATAATGGCGTCATCTTCACATGATAGTGCCATCTTTGACATTACAAAGTTGGATGGTACCAACTACTCTTACTAGAAGAGTCAAATATGGCAGGTTTTGGTGCAGAAATCTCAGATTAAGCCACTTCGGTTGAGTGGGGAGCAGCTTGAAACTATGGACAATGACGACTGGCTTGAACTTGATGAGCTATGCAAGTCCACGATTGTATTGTCTCTCACTGAACAGGTACATTATAATGTATTTGAGGAAGCACAGAGTGCATGGGATCTATGGAATAAGATCAAGAATCTTTATGATAAGAAAAGTCCGATGAGTCAGATGTACTGGTTGAAGCAACTTATGGATCTGCGCATGAAGGATAATGCGACTATGTCTGCTCACTTGAGCCAGTTCCATGCTATACTGAAGAACCTGACTTCGCAGGATATCACCTTTGGAGAAGAAGTAACTCCTCTTTTCTTGCTTGGGACTCTGAATGAGTCATGGGATGTATTCCGCACTGCCCTATGTGCCTCTAGTGCTACTCTAAAATTGGCAGATGTTGAGAGTGCTCTTCTTCAGGAAGAGGTGAATCGTAAAAACTTGGATGCCTCTCGTGGTAGTCATGCTTTGACAGTTAGAGGCAGGAATGACAGGTATGACCGTGGTAATGGCCGAGGCCTTGACTCGCAGAAGGGTCGGTCTAAATCTCGTGGAAAGTCGCGTAGTAAGTCGCGTGGGCGCAACGCTAATGTCACTTGTCATCATTGTGGGAAAAAGGGCCATATCAGACCACAGTGTCATGAGTTGCGCAATGAGAAGCGCAAGGATAAGGGCAAAGAGAAAGTGCAGGAGAAGTCCTCTGATCACAGCATAGTACCTGCGAAGTCCAGCGTCAAGATTGAAGAAATTAATGTCATGCAGACCAAGGATTCCGATGGTAGTGATGAGTTCATACTTGCAGCTAGTTCTTCTGATGCTTCACACTTGACTGAGACACCTAGTATGTATGCACAGTGCTGGTTATTGGATTCAGGTGCGTCCTTCCATGTGACGCCTTACCGTGAGTGGTTTCACTCTTACCATACTGTATCTGGATCAGTCAGACTTGGAGATGACAGGTCTCTTGATATTGTGGGCTGTGGAGATATTCAGTTGCAGTTTTCCACTGGCAGTTCCTTTTTGCTCAGGGATGTACGTCATGTACCTGCGCTTACGCGCAGTCTTATGTCTGTAGGACAGTTGGATGATGTAGGGTTTCATGTCTGTTTTGGGGATTCTGCCTGGAAGATTATCAAAGGCAGACTTGTGCTTGCTAGAGGCGCCAAGGCTGGTAGCCTCTATCCTCTTGTTGTATCTGGGTCTTCTGTAGACCATGTTTTGGCAGTGGGCTCTATCCCACATGTATCACTTTGGCATGCCCGTTTGAGGCATATGTCTTTGAAGGGAATGAAAATGTTATCTGGTTTGCAGTATCTTCCGCCTTTGGACTATGCACGTTTTGACTCGTGTGATCATTGTCTTTATGGTAAGCAAAATAGGTCTACGCATAAGAAATCAGGTAGGCCACGCATGACTGAGCCCTTGGCATTGGTGCATTCCGATGTTTGTGGGCCTATGCCTTGCATGTCTATGGGTGGCGCGAAGTACTTTGTTACCTTCATTGATGATTTTTCTAGGAAAGTGTGGGCTTATCCCATAAAGCAAAAGTCCGATGTCTTGGCAGTCTTTCAGCGTTGGCTTGCTCTTGTTGAGAACCAGACTGGGTATAGGCTGAAATGCCTTAGGACTGACAATGGGGGAGAATATGTCTCACGTGCTTTTGAGCAGTTTTGTGATGACAGGGGTATTAAGCGTCAGTTGACCGCCCCTTACACCCCCGCCCAGAATGGTTTGGCTGAGCGCATGAACAGGACTATTCAAGAGCGTGTCCACTCTATGCTTAGCCATGCAGGCCTACCACAGAGCTTTTGGGCTGAGGCAGTTAGTACGGCAGTGCATGTCATAAACCGATCGCCTTCCAGTGGATTGGATTTCCAGGTTGCAGAGGAAGTTTGGGCTGGTAAGCCACCCTCTTATGCGCATCTCCGTGTCTTTGGATGTGAGGCATTCTGCCATGTGCCCAAGGACAAGAGGAGCAAATTGGATCCAAAGAGCATTAAATGCATATTCCTTGGCTATGGTGAGTCAGGAGAGATGGGCTATCGCCTATGGGATCCGCAGGCGCGGAAAATAGTCCGCAGCCATGATGTCGTCTTCCATGAAGACAAGATGCACAGGCAGCCTGAGAAGGTGGTTGAGATCTGCAGAGTGATCTTTCAGGAGGAGCCTAGAGCTCCAGCACAGCCAATAGTACAGCCTGCAGCAGTTCCTCCACAGGGCCAGGGTGTTGGACAGGCAGTTAGACAGGCAGTAGAGCCTGCGGTGAGACGGTCTGCTAGAGACAGACGCCCACCTGACAGATTTCAGCCCTCTATGCATTATGTTTTGGTTGCAGATGCAGGAGAGCCTTTCACTTATGATGAGGCTATGCGTAGGGGTGACAGTCACTCCTGGGAGAGGGCTATGCAGTCTGAGATAGACTCCCTGCATAAGAATGAGACTTGGGATTTGGTTGCCTTGCCTAAGGGCAAGAAGGCTTTGCCATGCAAGTGGGTGTACAAGCTGAAAAGTACCCCTGGACATCCCAAGCCGGCATACAAGGCTAGATTGGTAGCAAAGGGTTTTAAGCAGGAACATGGTGTGGACTTTGATGAGGTCTTCTCTCCTGTGGTTAAGATGACCACCCTCCGCTTAGTCTTGGCTTTGGTTGCACAGCTTGACTTAGATCTATATCAGATGGATGTCAAGACGGCTTTTCTACATGGGGACTTGCATGATGAGATCTATATGGATCAGCCTAAGGGCTTTGCAGAACCTGGCAGGGAGCACCTAGTGTGCAAGTTGAAGAAGAGCTTGTATGGCTTGAAGCAGGCACCTAGGGAATGGTATCATAAGTTTGATGCCTTTATGCAGTCACAGGGCTACCGCAGGAGTGCTATGGATCCGTGTCTTTACACGAAGAAAGCCCGTGATGGCAGTTTGCTTATCTTGGTACTCTATGTTGATGATATGCTGATAGCAGGGAAAGCTCATGATGAGCTAGATGCTCTTAAATCTCAGCTGAAGAAGAGCTTTGAGATGAAAGATTTGGGACAGGCCTCACATATACTTGGGATGCGCATTAAGCGCGATAGGCATCAGGGGCTTTTATATCTCTCACAGCGGGAGTACATTCATAAAGTCCTTCAGCACTTCCGCATGCAGGACGTAAAGCCTATTGGCTGTCCATTACCTTCTTATGTGAAGGTATCACAGGCCGATTGTCCGCAGACAGATGAGCAAAGGGCCGAGATGGCCAAGATCCCTTATGCTTCAGCCGTGGGCAGTTTGATGTATGCCATGATAGCCACTCGTCCAGATATTGCACATGCAGTTGGTGTTGTGGCACGCTATATGGCTACACCTGGCAGCAGACATTGGGATGCTGTGAAGGGTATCATGAGGTACCTGAAGGGCACAGCAAATATGTGTATTTGCTATGGCAGCCAGGATACAGGGGTCATGGGGTACACTGACTCCGATTATGCAGGACATGCAGATAGTAGGAAGTCCACTTCTGGCTATGTATTCACCTATGCTGGAGGGGCTGTCTCTTGGATGTCCAGGGTTCAGAAGTGTACGGCTTTGTCTACCACTGAGGCCGAGTATGTTGCAGCCACTGAGGCTTGCAAGGAGGCCATATGGTTAGGCCGTCTAGTTGCTGACCTTGGGATTGATGCTACACCTACACTGCATTCGGATTCTATGAGTGCCATTTAGTTGGCTAAGAATCCGGTCTTCCATGCGAAGACGAAACACATTGAGGTGAGGTATCACTTCATACGTGGTGTCGTGGAGGACAGGTCTATTGACCTTGTCAAGATCTCCACTGACGAGAATCCTGCAGATCTGCTCACGAAGAGCCTCTTGTTGGGGGTAAAGGCGCCTCCGCCGTGCCGCCTCGGGTATTACTACACTGACAATACCCGCCACTGCACACTGCAGGTGGCGAGCGCCCATCACGTCACTTTATTCTTTATTCTTTTAGTGACAGTTTGAATAAAGGAAGGCCCGGTCACACATTGTGACTGTTGGAGTTCCCATTTCTTGTCTCTCTCTTTCTTGCTCTTGCTCTCCTGCCATAGCTTGCGTGCAAGCTTCGATCCTTCTCACCTTTCATCACCGATCTCACTGTAGTTATCCTTGCCACTAGACTAAATTGACTCCTCATAGTCCAATCCATAAGTCTATTCATAACCCTTTGCAACCAATCTTACTTTGTATCTTCTTACATGTGGTGGTATATATTTTCCTACACTCTTTACTCCCGGAGTTCTAACATGTGGTATCCCAAACTCATCATCCATAAACTTATCCTCTGAACCTTCACCCATAGGATGCACTCCTCAACCTATCACTCCGCGAACTATAACTACCACTACTTTCTTCATGGTCTTAAGGTCCAAACATGTCCTCAATATGTTGATTTCTTTAACCATTTTTTGTTGCAATTTTCTTTCCATAACCATCATCATCACTGCCCTCATAAGCATCCATCTCAACTACAGCTTTCGGTCTATACTCATATTTACTAAGCCTTACATCCCTACTTATGTAGACTCTCTAATGGTAGGATCGTAGCCTTTATAACCCTTATTCTCATTTGGATAACCAATGAAAATACATTTGACAGCCTTTGATTCCATCTTTTTCCTCAAATCATCAAGGACATGAATTTAGCATACAAAGCCAAACACCTTAAGATATGCAACTATATGTGTTCTTCTATACATCTTCTCGTACAAAGACATGTGATGAGTCAAAGGTGTAGGTGTCATGTTGAAAAAATGGACTACAGTATGTACTACCTCAGCCTGATAAGTGAAAGTCATATAAACTTAGCCATCACATATCCCTTGCAACATCCACAAGGATCCTATTCTTTCTTTCTCTGCAACACGATTCTATTGTGGTGTATACCTACATGTAGCATGTCTCTTGATCCCATGATCTCTCAAATAGTCAGAGAACTCATTTGATATATATTCTCCTCCATTATCAAATCTCAAGCACTTTATGTAACTCCCAAATTGCTTTTCTACTATAGCTTTGAACTCTAAAAACTTTTCAAAAGCCTCACTTTTATGTTGCAAGAACTACACCCATATCATCCTGCAAAATTCATGAATCAAAGTGATATAAAACCTACATCTCCCATGCAAAGAAAAATTCTCACATGGATCCCAAATATTCAAATGTACCATTTCCAAAGGATATGTGCTAACTCTCTCCCTCTTTGGAAATGGGAGTCTAGACTACTTGCCAAACTTACAAGCCGTATATACATTATCATCGTTTACATAACCATACTATGGAAGCCCACAAACAACCTATCTAGAGTGCATTTGTTTAAGCCTTTGCAAATTAACATGCCCAATTTTTCTATGCCATAACTCAACTTCTTTATCTTGTCTATGTCTAGTTTTAACATACATAGAACTCTATATGATGGGAGTTCATGCATTCAAAGAAAACAACCTATCTTTCTTTTGACCACGAGCAATCAAACACCAAGTTTTCCATCCCTAAACTTTTCAATGAAACAACCATATTTTTTGAATCTTCCTTGCGGCCCTTCATCAAGTTGAAGCCAAATTTTTAGTGATGGTAGGCACATACAAAATATCCCCTAGGTTATTCTCTATTCCATCTCTAGTCATCAAAGGAACGCTGGCAATATGAGTTATATTGTGCAGTGTATCATCTCTTATAGCCACATACTCTTCACTTTGCCTTTTTTTCTTTCTATCAAACCATTCTATAGATATATCATATGGTTTGTAGCTCGTCAAAAACCAATCATCCTCTCTAGGGGGATGCATCATACTACAAGTACATGCTCCATAGCAAAGAGATGACCTCTAGGTAATGAAGCACCTATAGAACCATAGCCATCACCACTTTATCTACCTATATAGTGCCCAAATTGGGTCCTTCCTCAACCCCTAGACATAGCATTTTGCTTATCATGGCACTTCCTTTCAAAGTGACCAAACTACCCATAGTAATGACATGCACTATCTCTACATGGACTAGAATATCCTGTACCTCTATAGTAGGATCTCCATTTGCCTCTAGACATTAAATCATAAGGTCCAAAAGAGCTACTCTACAACCAATCTTACATTGTATCTTTCTAATGAGCCATCTTTGACCTTATGCAACCACTTGTAGCCACTTGCTTTCTTCCCATAAGTCAACTCAACTAGATCAGATGTATTATTCTTAGTCAATGCATCCATTTCCTCATCCATGGCTTTCTTCCAATCTCTACTTCCAACTACTTTTTCAAAGCAATTAGGCTCTACATGTTGCACATAAGAGACCACGTATGCATAATATGCAATCTTCATAAAGCCATTATATGTCAACCTATCAATTGGATATCTTACTCTATCTAATCTCCTCAATTAAGGTGCAATAGACTGTGTCTCAACCATTCTTGTAGGTGGTGGTACATACTTTCCTACATTCTTTATTCATGGAGTTCTAACATGTGTTAACCCAAACTCATTATCCATAGTCTTATCCTCTGAACCTTCAACCATAGGCTTCTTTCCTTGTGCAATTTCTACCTTCTCTTGTGCACTCCTCAACCTACCACTCTATAAACTATAATTGCCATTACTTTCTTCATGGTCTTGAGATCCAGACATGTCCTCAATATGATGGTTTCTTTGACCATTTTTTTCTGCAATTATATTTCCATAACCATCATCATCACTACTCTCATAAGCATCCATCTCAACTACAACTTTCGGTCTATACCAATACTCATATTTACTGAGCCTTACATCCCTCCTTATGTAGACCTCTCTAATGGAAAGATCATAGCATTTATAACCCTTCTTCTCATTTAGATAGCCAATGAAAATACATTTGAGAGCCTTCAATTTCATCTTGTTCCTCAAATCATCAGGGACATGAACATATCATACACAACCAAACACCCTAAGACATGCAACTGTACGTGTTCTTCTATACATCTTCTCATGCAGAGACATGTGATGAGTCATAGATGTAGGTGCCCTGTTCATAAAACGGACTACATTATGTACTACCTCAGCTTGATAGGTGAAATTCATATGCATCTGGTTCATCACATAGCCCTTGCAACTTCCGCAAGAATCATATTCTTTCTTTCTGTAATGCCATTTTGCTGTGGTGTAGATCTATATGTAACCTATCTCTTGATCCCATGATCTCTCAAATAGTTAAAGAACTCATTTGATATATATTCTCCTCCATTATCCAATCCGAAGAATTTTATGTAACTTTGAAATTTCTTTTCTATCCTAGCTTTGAACTCCAAAGACTTTTCAAAATCCTCACTTTTATGTTGTAAGAAATACATCCATGTCTTCCTACTAAAATAAACAATAAAAGTGATATAAAATCGGTATCTTCCATGCAAAAAGAAACATTCTCATATATGAACCCCAATATCCAAATGTACTATTTCCAAAGGATATGCACTAACTCTCCCCCTCTTTCAAAATGGGAGTTTAGACTACTTGCCAAAGTGACAAGCCTTGCATACATGATCATCATTTACATAACCAAACTGCAAAAGCCCACAAATAACCTATCTAGACTGCATTTGTTTAAGCCTTTGCAAATTAACATGCCCGATTCTTCTATGCCATAACTCAACATCTTTATCTTGTCCATGTCTAGTCTCAACATATATAGAACTATGTACAACAGGAGCTCATGCATTCAAAGCAAACAACCTATCTTTCTTTTAACCATGAGCAATAAACTTGCCAAGTTTTCCATTCCTAAACTCTTCAATGAAACAATCATATTTTCTGGGACTTCCTTGCGGCCCTTGATCAAATTCAAGCCAAATTTTTAGTGATGGTAGACAGATACAAAATATCCCCAAGCTTATTCTCTATCCCATCTCAATGGAACATTGCCAAAATGAGTTATCTTATGCAATGTATCATCTCTTATAGCCACATACTCTTCACTTTGCATTTGTTGCTTTTTTATCAAACCATTATGCATGATGTGTCATACGATTTGTAGCTCTTGAATCCAAAAGTCAATCATCCTCTCTAGGGGGATGTATCATACTATCAAATACATGCTCTGTAGCAAAGAGATGACCTCTAGGTGATGAACCACCTCTAGAACTATAGCCATCGTTACTTTACCCACCTACATAGTGCCCAAATTGGGTCCTTTCTAGACCCCTATGCATAGCATTCTGCTTATGATAGCACTCCCTTTCAAAGTGACCAAACTACACATAGTAATGACTTGCACCATCTCTTTGCAAACTAGAATATCCTCTACCTCTAGAGTAGGTTCCCCCCTACCTTTAGGCATTGAATCAACATGTCCAAAAGAGTTATGACCACATGCAAAGCTATCTCCACGACCAAGTGAAGATCCTCTAGCTCTAGATGAGCTACCATGGCCTCTCTGATGATAGAACAAACTATGCATTCTTCCCAATGCTAGAAATATTAAGGCCCAATTTAATTTCTTTCGTAAGCAATAAAGTAGTCAACTCCTCAAAATGAGGCATAGAGTTGCCTCTCGCAAAAATGGAGGTGTTAAGGGACTTGTATGTAGGTCTAAGTCCATTCAAAGTAACATATACCAAATCATCACCATCAACTAGTGCATTGATCAAAGCAAGATCTTTTGCAATTTGCTTTATTTCTGCAACATAGTCACTAATGCTTCAATTTCCCTACCACGCACTATGCAATCTCTACTTTAGTTGTGTCTTCCTTGCCTTCGTACAAGTGATATACACTTTCTCAATTATCTCCTAAGAATCTTTGCATATTCTAACCTTTTTTATGTGCATAATCAATGTCTCTAAAATGCATATAGATATCTAGTGCAAGATCCTCCTATTTTTATCTATAATGTCTTTATAGGCCTTCCTTTTTCCTCTATGGGCTCATCAAGAAGTTTAGAGCATGCATAATGAGGTCCCATAGACCTCTCCCCATTGAAAATTTCTTCGTACAATAGGACCATACACTGTAGTTGTCCATAGTCAACTTGTCACAAAAATTTTGAGTAATCTATGTAGTTTCTAACATTATAGCAGCTACAACTTTAGAAAAACTCTAGTATGCAATGTGTCAAACCACTTTCCAAGCATGTGAACAAGCCTAAGTATCAACCACTCATATCTAAGTCTAAAAAGCATTAAAAACAAAGAAAATACACATAAATTGAGCTCCACTGCTACGATCGTTATACATGTCTCCAATTGCTCTCACATACACCCATATAGCATGCCCATATGTCATACGTTAGTTATTTACTGAGAAACAATGAAAATGGGCATGAAGGGTCCCCATACATCCAAAAATCCATCCAAATCTAAAATTAACCAAATGTACATTTTTTGCAAATTTTTGGGCCAAAATGAAGTCCCAAGCAAGCTCACTCTATGATCATTTTCTTGGAACAATTTTGACAAATTTTGCCCTTTAAATTGATACACAAAAATGGCATAAAAAGTGATCTTTTTTCCTTGAAACAACTAGTTTAATAAGATTGTAGTGTGAGCACATGACAGTGAACCAGTTTAGGGAATAATTAGTTCAAGCCTACCTTCAATGTGCACAAAGTTTTTGAAATATCCAATTCATAAGGAGGTCCAATATGAATAGAGATAAGGAAAACCAATTTGGTGTAGGATAGTGTGAAAAGGGTTATGTAGAAGGGGTTTAGTAACCTTAGTATTAAGGTTAAGGAATATAAGAGCTATTAGAAGTAGTTGCAACTCTTTTCAATTGACAAAAATCTGATTAGGTCTCTGACTTACCCTTGCCATGGTCGATTTGGCTCGAAACCCACTCATCTATTACTCAATTGATCTAGAGCTCAAGGCTCCCTATTAGAATCACAAACAAAGCTTGAATTTCCATTATCCATATTTTTGCTCAAGAAGCCTCTTGCTTTGTTTGTTAAGCAGCCCATGTGCTTTCTCACCATTTGACTTGTGCTTTTGGACTCAAGTAGGCCCTAAACTTAAGCTGCCCCCACGCTTCTGGCAACCATGACCCAAAATTGCAACAACAAAAAACATTGAAAAACCTCCTTTGGCTTTTGTTAGGAGCTCATGCTCGACCGCCAAGACCCACGGACCACTTATTCTTTCAAGGGCTTCAAGTCGGGGACTAATGGCTACCTCTCACATAGCTGATGTGCTATCCCTCTCTATGAGTGTAGTGAGCTTACCTCGATGCCCGATTGAGTACCCTCCTTCCTCATGCACACCAATAGATCCATGATTCATGATGCGAGTGCTCGAGCAACCTCAATCCCTCTCCTTCAAGCTCCATTCTCTATAGCCGCATGAGACAAGAGAAGAGAAGAGAAGAGAAGACGACGAGAGGAGATGGTGGGAGCTTCTCCACCCTGGTCCCTCATTCTCACACACTCATGCCCTCACTCACTCACTCACTCACTCATTCACACTCCCTCACTCAAGCACAAGGCAAGAAGAAGAAGAAGAAGAAGGAGAAGAGCTTTTGCCACACACCAAAGAATGAGCTTCTCATTCACTTTTTGAGTTTATATACAAAACCCTTATCCCTTTGGGCACCTGTCCCCTTTTTTACATGACTGGCCATTGTGGCAAGGTCCTTTTTTCCATTCCCTTCTAGTTGCCCTTTCTCTTTATCTACGCCAATCTACCCTTTAGAATTTGCACAGGAGGGAGCCTGCCACTCTTTTACAAAAGTTTTATGGGTGCCTTGCATTTAAAAATGCACTTTTGCCTTTGACTTAGCTTTTGAGGCCACCCTTGCACTTTTGGCCATTTCCCTTTCAGCTTCTTCCTTTGTGTCCACATTTGGAGTTTTCTTTGACTGTATTGGACTTCTTTTTCTCCCGTCTCAAACTAGGGTTAACATTACCCCCCTTCTAGATGAGTGCCAGTCCCATGGCACTTACGTGTGTGTGTTGATGAGGGCTCGGTGATATGAAGGGTGGTTGGTGAGTTGATGATGATGGGGCCTCTTGGGGATTAGTCATTGGAGAGAAGCAGATCAAAATGTTGAGGTAGTAGAGGTTGAGAATGGTTGGAGTGGATGGCGGGGCCTTCAAAGTTGGTGGTTTACAACCTTTGTCTTTGTACCTGAAAAGAAAATAAGTGCACTACCTAAGGGGAGTGGCTACCTTATCGTGTGGTGCATTGTGTTTGTGCTAGTGGAACTGGGAGCTAGGTCTCTGACCACATGCAAAGCCTAGGTATTGTCCCACATGAGAGGACCCAGTTCGTGCGTAAGGGAGGTGCGTTGGGTGCGGCAAGAAGTATGATCTCCCTAGGTATGTCTTGCCCCCCTTGATGTGCCCTAAGCGTGATGTGGGGAATCAAAATGGCCTAAGGGGTTAGGGATGGAGCCGCCAATCAAAGCCACTAGCATCTAACTTGAGGACCCCTAGGTGCAGTGATTGTGACCTACATGTAGTGAGGTGATTTGATTGCCTTTCTGGTGATTTCCTTCTCTTTTCCTCTTATTCTCTTCTTTCTTTTCTTTTTCCTTTGCTTTTTTTTTTTTTGAATTACATAACTATGATGAGGAGCTAGTCTTCATCATCAGAGTCATGAGAGGTTGAAGTTGGGGGCTTAAGGGATTTTTCAAGGAATTTCCAACTTTGCATGTAACCCCTTGAGGTTCATTCGCACCTAGAGAGTGGTGGTGGAAAGAAATGGATGATTATAGCAATAGGTGAAGCGACTATCATTCATATCTTCAGGAAGTAGAGTAGTTCACATCATTAATCTAACCATAGTGCAGTTGTTTATGCCATTGGGATCAAAGAAGAGTGTTGGGAGGTGGTGCTCTTGTGGTATCGGATCCTGCCTTAGTAGTATCCTAAGCAATCTAAGATAGTTACACGTGGTGATGATGAAGGCGGGTTCAGGCACAGAGAGAACTCATTAATGAAGCGGGCTATAGAGTCGTATAGGTCCTATAGCATGAATACGAGGGCTTCTTCTTGTTTAGTAGCATTTGCATTATAGATCCATGGAAAGTCATATCTGCCGGGATGCTCGAATTAAAATCCACTCCTACCCTTCTCGAATATCGTATGAAAGTTGCGTTATTCCATTCGAAGAGTAGGATGTTGCAAAATGCCATCCAAGCATTCATGTTTCCGAAAAATGCACCCTTCACTGACTTGGACACTTCAAAAACTTTGTTCTGCCAATAATCAGCATCCTCTATCCCCCATAAGATAGGGTTATGTGCTCTCTTGGATGTCGATCTATCTCCTAGCCTTCTTCCAACATTAATTACCTCTTCCACCACCTTGACTGACAGTATTCTATTAAAATTTGCGGGGAATCAAAAATTAAAGTCGAAGGGCTCGCGAGCATTCTCTTGTCGCTCCCAAATTATGAGTTTAACATGGAAGTTTGCTGGGAGGTCTTCTCTCTCTTCCTTTTAAGTGCAGCTTTCCTTTCTACAGAGGTATCCACTTGCTATTGCTCTTCTACTCAAGGGGAAGGGGGCAGTGAGACAAGTTCTTCCTCTTGAGGTCCCATCTTAAAACTTATTCCTGCCTCACCCTCTTGCTTGTCTTGATGTTGTGCTTCCTCAATGAATCCTAGGGCATCCACTTCTTGTGGGAGACTTGCCCTTAGTAGATAACTCCTCTGTTCTTCGAGGCTAAGGCTGACATCCACTGCCTATGCCGACATATGCAATCTTGCTCTCAAAGCCCTATGGGCAATACCCAGCTTTCTCTTCAATGGTTCAATGGCCTCCCCTTCTTCTGTTTGAGTGATGTCTAGGATTGTGTTAAGGAAGGCACGTTGTTGGGTCTCTAAGCTCACTTGAGTGGCCTCTGCCCTCCCCTTTGCTAGCACCTTGTCATCTTCTAACTAGGCCAGACGGCATGCCAAGTCCTTATTAACTCTTCTTTCATTATGATTGGTCCAATCTTCTACTCTTCTTTTCATTTCTTCAAGGCCCTCCCCTTGCCTTTGAGCCAAGATTATGAGTTGTTGCTCTTGCTCTTCAAACTCTCTCTCTCCAATCTCTTTTGCTCCTCTTGCCCTAAGGTTGCCTCCTTTTTCAAATTTTCTATCTCCTCTTAATACCTATGTGCCCTTTCCTCTTGTGTTGCTTCTAGCATTTTTGCGGCGTCTTGGACATTCTTCATTTCTTCTTGCAGCTCTTCATACAACCTTGCTAGCTCCTCGGTGCATTGCTACATCCTCGCTAGGCCCTATTTCTCCTCAGCTAGCCTTGCTTCCCACTTTCCTTCTTCTCCTTTCTTAGCTTCAAGCTTTACCTTCACCTCATGTATTTCTTTCTAGCACATGGCTACTTGGTGGGTCTTCTCTAATTGGAATGCCTCCATGAACTCCTTTTCGGCTTCTAACTCAGCTTGCCACCTTCTTATCCTCCTTTGCTTTCTCTAACTGCGAGAGAAGCTCTTTGATGTACTCATCATAGTTTGTAGGTGGCGTCATCATTGTGGGAATAGAGGTTGTGGCGGTTTCCACCCTCTGCCTCTTCGGGTCCTGTATTGACTCGGCCTGTCGGTCACTTGGTTCCTGCTATAGGGGTACATTCACATGTCCCTTGGGCCATTTATTTATTAACCAAGAATTGCACCTAGGACAACATGTTGCTAGCATCAACTTTAGACGTGGAGCCTTGGGTGGTTGTGATTGTTGGGGTAGTGGGCACTAGGAGAGTAGGGATGGGTTCAATTAGGCCCTTGCCCTTTCCTTCTTTCACTGGAGGGGGCATGATCTCTGGAACTTGGGCACTTGAGCTTGGGCCTTCATCTCATGGTGGGCTCATAGCACCCAACTCGTCCTGCTTGCACTGTTGTTCTATTGACATGCGCGTTGCTAGCGCAATGTCCTCTTCTTCCTTCCTCTTTTTCAGCTGCTTTCCTCCTTCTCTCCTCTTCGACTCTTCTTGATTCTTCATTTAATCTCTCAGAATCTTCTTTTTCTTTTTTCTTCCTTTCTTCCTCTTCTTTTTTAGATCTCTTTGAGCCTTTTGTAGATCTGTTTTCTCCTTTTTCCTCCTTTTTTCTTCTTGCTTCTCATGTGTAGTCTTTTTCTTACTTTCTTAGCCCCTCCATGGCTAGATTGTGTTTCCTTTTCCTACTCTTTGTCACTTATTGTTCTCTCATTAGATTGTTCTCGTTCCTGGTAGGGAGGTGACCTATCAGGTGTTTCATCAACTCCTTCTTCTTCTCCATGTCCTTCCCCCAAGGCTTCCTTGATAATAGCAATTAAGACCCCACCAACCCAATGGTCGAGACCTTTGAGGATGATGCCTTTCTTGTTGCCTTAGAAGCAGGGGACTCTCCTCTTGTGGGTCTTTCTCCTGTTTCCAATGCCTTTGATGAAGACTCAATGGCCTTCCACATGAAACCATTCAGGTTTACTTCATCTAGAGATCTAGCAACGATAAATAAGTAAGAAAAAAATATTAGCCCAACATTTATATCCAAATTCATTACTGTTGGCAAACTTTTTCAACTAGTTGGATTTTGTTGATTGGATTACATTGTGGTTGCATCATCTTCATTACTAATAGTGCATTCAGACTTGCTTGCATACACATCCCTCCCAGGTATTTCTTTTCTTTCCTTTTATTTTTACTATCCCAAAACCCACACATAATTATTAAAGGGAATCATCATCACCACGTTTTTCACGTGTGACCGTATTAAACACACATATTTTTAATTCAAATCAACCCCCGTTCACTTAGCATGACCTTTGTACACTCCATACACATTTAAGTTTACTTAAAAATAAACCAGTCGTCACCAAAAAGCACGCGCTGGCAAAAAAGCACCCAACACACAATTATTTTTTAATAAATAAATTTGCATTTAGAGACCCCCAATCAAGGTCCAAAGTCCGGGTTACGTTAAAAAGCACTATTTCAAACTTAATAATTGTTAAATAAAGGATAAGAAGGAGCCGCTGTTTTCTTTTAAAGGTTTATAACCTAATAAAATTTTACCCATTATTAATAACTTTATTAAAATGAATCCTTTATTATATTTATTTTTCCTATACTACACATTCCCTTTTTAATGAATGTGCTTTATGGGGATGGGAACGGTGGAGTCTTATCTAGTCCCTTTTGTCAATGGTGGTAAACAGTTTGAGTGACATGTTGGTCTGACCAGTTCTTTTTATGAGAGTCTCTATTTTTGTTTTCTTCATGTTGACGAGTCGAAGATACAATATGTATTTTTCTTTTTCTTTTCTGCCTGATACAGGGATTTAGGGTGTCTAATTATATTGCATTGCATGAAGCTTTCGGTCCCACGTGTATAGAGGTCATGTCAGATTTTTCCTAGGATGTGGACTGCTTGGGGTGGTTAGTTAGTCGGTCGAGTCCATGTGAGTTTATTATGATCAATATCTTATTTATTCCTATCCTTTTGTTTTAGAGGCATTCATTGTGATTATCTATGTGTGTGGTGTGTATGTAATCCATCTAAATGGCGCCTCATACTCCTCCCCCAGTTCAATACATTCTGTTGGTGTCTCATGACTACTCTTTATTATTGGATTGTGATCTTATCGGCAAGGCGGGCTTAGCCAAGTTCGTAGCACTTTCATTGCCGCTTATCCCGGAGGATACTGATATGTGTGATCAGTTTCTAGCCTCTTATAGTAAGAGGTCTGGTCTTGCAATTTATTTACTTGAATCTAACTCTTATGCAAGGCCTGGAGGGCCTACTCATTATGTTGTAAACCTTAGAATATGTTTATTAAAAAAGAAATTAGAAAATATAAGGAAAAGCAAGGCATTTTACCCATGCTTGTGGGGAGATTATATTCAATCTTATGTCACGTATTCTTTCTCCATTTCTATTCTCTATAGCAATTTGTGTTATGTTCAAAGTTTACTTGATTTGTGCAATTGTAAAATGAAGGATCTCTACATTGGCATATCAGAGCAAGGCTATTAGAGGATAAATCAATATCATTGTGAAGGCATATATCCATGTTGAGAGGCTATACCATCCACCTAATATGGTATCTAGAGAGGTAAAAAGGTGGCCCCCTTTGTAACACATGCATATAAGTGATCTTGTTTGAAAAGTTTAGACTAGACATATGTGTCACTCTCAAGATGATTTTGAGCCTACACATATTTTTTGTAATTATTGTTCATGTTCCATGAGGCATGTATTGGGTTTTGAATGAGACGATGTGGTGGTGCCAATGAAAAGTGGACAACATGGTGGACTTTGTGCACACATATAAAATTCTTGTGTGTCTATTTGCATGTTTCTCATATCTAATTTGTTTATCCACCATCTAATTTAGTATCTAGAGAATTAAAATGGTATCCTGCTTTAGTAACTTGTAGAAAAGCCAAGCTTGCAATCCAAATCAAAGAAGCCCTCTCTCTTTCTCTCTCAAACCTGGTGATATTTGCTCTCTCTCTCTCTCTCTCTCTCTCTCTCTCTCTCTCTCTCTCTCTCTCTCTCTCTCTCTCTCTCTCTCTCTCTCTCTCTCTCTCTCTCTCTCTCTCTCTCTCTCTCTCTCTCTCTCTCTCTCTCTCTCTCTCTCTCTCTCTCTCTCTCTCTCTCTCTCTCTCTCTCTCTCTCTCTCTCTCTCTCTCGCTCCCCCTCCCCCTCCCCCTCCCCCTCCCCCTCCCCCTCGCCCTCGCCCTCGCCCTCGCCCTCGCCCTCTCCCTCTCCCTCTCCCTCTCCCTCTCCCTCTCCCTCTCCCTCTCCCTCTCCCTCTCTCTCTCTCTCTCTCTCTCTCTCTCTCTCTCTCTCTCTCTCTCTCTCTCTCTCTCTCTCTCTCTCTCTCTCTCTCTCTCTCTCTCTCTCTCTCTCTCTCTCTCTCTCTCTCTCTCTCTCTCTCTCTCTCTCTCAGTGATATGAAGATTGGTGTTACATTTCATGGGCTTTGCTCTACTACTGCTAAATATGATGATGCAAGGAATACATGCTTATGTCCTCTCTACATGATGCATTGTGAACCAAAGACCCTCATGCCTTTCTTCTTGCATGCAACGATTGGCCAGCCAATCATGTGTGGTCCTATCATTCAAATCCTCCCTGCATGATTTTGACTTCTCTTTAGACTTTGAGAGTTAGGCTAAGTTCACACGATGGTTGCAATGGTTGCAAAGGATGTAAATAGGCTTATCACACATACAATATCATTGGAAAACCATACGATCTAGCACATGAATCTGAGTTGAGTGAGCTTTGGGCATGTTAAAGGCAATATTTTGCAAATTTTTGAAGTGATGTGATATGGATATGCATCATATGGTGCTAGATCTTGTGGTCACTTGTCTTGTTTTACATAACATATCTTGTGGTTGCTTATCTTATGTTTCACAACATTTGTGTATGCATGATGACTCTTTTGATATGAAATGGAGTACGTGAGGTTGAGGCAAACTTGCAACTCGGGAGCTCAATGGAAGAGGATCAAAGAACAACATCAAGCTCAATGGTTGAGATATAAGTAATTCATCTCATCCGAGTACAAGGGGCAATTGAGAAAGCACAAAAAGTGATGAAGGTGGTGGTAGACTTGTGCCAAATGACTTTGGTTTTAGGGTAGATCTATGGAACAATATTGCAAGATCAATGTACAGAGAATATGCAAGGAAGAAAGCATGTCAAGTCTTTAATGACAATATTTTTGAAATGGAGGCATCATTAGCTTCCACCTCAAAGAAAATGTACTGATTTATGTATGTTTCAAGATGGTCTTGTCAGCTCATGTGTCCTCTCTTTCTTACTTACTCTCATGATTGAAGTCCATTACATATCTTTGTAGTTCGCAAGCTATCATGCAACTCATTAAGCTTTTTTCTTAATTCTTTACCAAACAACACATTTTTGTTCGAGTGCATTGTAACTCTTGGATGTTCCTTCTAAACAAGCATAGACTGCATAAGAGATGAGAGTAGTTTCTACACAAAATGAAGGGCTCATAAACACAAGTCTTTTTTAGAATCAAAATTTAGTCTTGGGCATCTAGGTGTTCAACTTAATAAATATAACACATAAGGGAAGAATTTCGTTTAAAACTACCACGAAGCACAACCATGTTACCATACGAAACTTGTAAATGTGCACTTCCATGGTTCCATTCATTGTGTGATTGGATACATTAATTAATCCTAGATAGATTCTAACTACAAATGTTGTGTTCAAAATTGCAGAGAAGCACTTTCCCCTTATTTTTAAGCCTCTACCTTATTAGTCAAAAGGGTGGAATGATTATTTGGCAAAACACCTTCATTGATAATCAGCGCATTTCCTAGAAGCTTGTGTAACTCCTCATCATTCATCACAGCCAATTGGATATGGTGATGTATAATTCTTGTCAGGTTGTTGTCATGTGCAAAATTGCTTACAACCTCTAGCATATGTATTGCCACATTAAGAGGGAAGCTTCTTAAAATTTTATTTATTTTATAAAAGAGATCACATTGAACTTAATAGATAAGTTTGGTCCATTTTCTACTATCCACCAACCCTAAGGTCGGTAGTGACGAAACCTTTGTGGCAATTAGAGAATGCTTCAAAGGTTATTTTTGCTATTTTTCTCTTGAAAATGAAACAATATGACCTTTAAAAAATCGAATTTACTGATAGCACACGACGACCTTTAAAAAATCTAACCACTAAAAATGTATACAATGCATTTTGGTAGAAGAAAACCCACAATTTGTTGCAAGTTTACTAAAAAAGTATACAATTTACTAAAAAAGTATACAATTTACAATGCATAATGATAGCACAAGGCGACCTTTAAAAAATGCATCCACCATTGAAAATGTATACAATGCATTTTGGGAAAATAAGGCCGCCAAGCTATTGCAAATTTTACCAAAAAGACTTAGCAATGGAAATGCATTTCAGCCAAAAAAAGGCCACCAAATTGCAAGTTTGCTATGGGAGTTAAGAGTTGGCTATAAGGGAGGGATATAATGGAGCTAAATTGAAGGAGGGATTATGGAGCTCAACTATGTGGCATTATAAAACATGTCTAATTTGGATGTTTTCACCCTTGGCTTTGTGACAACTGCTCAAACGTTAGGGCTTCCACCATTTGCATGTTTTGGAGTAGTGATTGCCTTCCTATGTTACTGATTACCATTGTATTCTATGTAGGAAAAGATTGCAAAGTACGAGTCATGTGAGTCCTCTGCAAGATCCGCTTCCCTCCAACACTTATCAAGGTTGGTTCCCTACCAAAAAATAATAATTTATAAATTAGTGATAGTAAACAATACTAATAAATAGAGATATGGTAGCAATCTCTCTCTCTCTCTCTCTCTCTCTCTCTCTCTCTCTCTCTCTCTCTCTCTCTCTCTCCCTCTCTCGCTCATTACATGTGTTAATGTGGATAGATTAATTGTTTTTCCTTCTTATATCAATTATTTGTATTTCATATTGATTGAGAAGTCTAACTTTATGTTGTGCACAAGTGTAGGTTTGCCTCCCTTTTATTTCATAGTGATTGCATTAACACACACACGCACGCACGCACACAATCTCTCTCTCTCTCTCTCTCTCTCTCTCTCTCTCTCTCTCTCTCTCTCTCTCTCTCTCTCTCTCTCTCTCTCTCTCTCTCTCTCTCTCTCTCTCTCTCTCTCTCTCTCTCTCTCTCTCTCTCTCTCTCTCTCTCTCTCTCTCTCTCTCTCTCTCTCACTCATTACATGTGTTAATGTGGATAGATTAATTGTTTTTCCTTCTTATATCAATTATTTGTATTTCATATTGATTGAGAAGTCTAACTTTATGTTATGCACAAGTGTAGGTTTGCCTCCCTTTTATTTCATAGTGATTGCATTAACACACACACACACACACACACACTCTCTCTCTCTCTCTCTCTCTCTCTCTCTCTCTCTCTCTCTCTCTCTCTCTCTCTCTCTCTCTCTCTCTCTCTCTCTCTCTCTCTCTCTCTCTCTCTCTCTCTCTCTCTCTCTCTCTCTCTCTCTCTCTCTCTCTCTCATACTCATAGGATGTTTATATGGATGTGTTGATTTTATTGTGTATGTGTGTGTGTTTCTTTTCTTTTATGCTTTCCTTATCTTACAATGCTTATTGTTTATTGTGTGTGCATATGTAGGAATGGAAAATGTTCTATGTTCTAGTGCTAAAGATGTTAATAGGGTTCCAATGGAGCTTGTGTGCTTTTAGCAAGCACACATAAACATATAAAGGATATTGAAAGTTTGCAATGAAGGGGCTATTAAAAAGCATCGTTGTCGAGTTAGATGTGCTTTGCATGGTGATAACAAGTATCTCAATTGTTTAAGGTGCTTGAAATCTCTTGAAATTTTTTATAAGTCATTGGCTAAGGACTATAGAACCTTGAATATTTATGTGGGAGACAATATTTAATATGTGGTCTTGTGAAGTCAAGCAGGAGGTGAAGGACCTACAAGCTACTACTACCAAAACAAATCAGCTTGAGCATATCGTCTTTGATGATATCTGGAAGGTGCTTTGGGGTGAGAACTCTCCTTGAGGGCCTGCCATGTGTAGGAGTGAGTATATCCTGCCATTCACCTAGTTGAGAGAGGATGTGAGCACTTAGCGTGAGGATTACATCCTTGAAAATTTGCACATAGAGGTTCAAGGGCTTGTAGTCCTTGATGAGTTGTAGATCATCTTGAATTTACCTTCCTTGCTATATAGACTCCACTTGCTACATAGAATTGGTAGCAAGGAGTGTTTTGGTTTTTGGACTATTTTCAATTGGCATCAATGCTCTTTTTGTGCCCATTTGTCATTATAATTTCAAAAAGTGTGTCATCTTTTTTATTTGATTGTTTGTTAGGATGTGTTGTTCACTGTCTCATTATTATTCGTTTCATTTTTCCTAAAGGTTTGTTCAGATGGATTGCAATGCTATTGAGACAATGGACTATGCATATGTGTTTCTAGAAATAGTTTTGAGCACACGTTGTCGTCGTGTTGGGGGTTAAGGTCTTCCACTGGGATTTAGAGCAAAAGAGGAGTGTGGGATTCAAGGTTAGGAGGAGGAGAAAAGATTGGGGTTTGATAAGATTTGGGTTTTTGAGATGCTTACTTGAAGAAGAAGATCTCAAGCCTTTTCTTTTATTTAGCATACATGAATGGAATGAAAGACTTTGTCTTGATCACATCAAATGCATAAGCAGATGATAAACAAATACATTTAGGGATAATCTCATATTTAATCCAAATGCATATTCCAAATGCAAGCTCAAACGGTTTCTATTTCATGAACATGCATGGATAACAACTCCAAGATTCAAGTATTTTGATGGTAGACTCAATTACATCCAAGACATAGATCAAAAACTCATGAATTGCATTGACAAAGCATAAAATTTACTTCAGCCTTGTTTTAAAATAGTAATTTCTAGCCCATGATCAAGCTCCAAAAGTGCACATAATCCCAAGAATAAGCTTCTCTAATCATTCACAAATGAAGCCCTAATGTTAAGAGGTCAATTCCTTCTCTTACAACCACATAAATCACTTATTTACTCATTAAAATGGACAAGAATAGTGGGCTGCCATGTTTATGACTGGTTTTTTCAATCCAAAATAGCCACACCTTCAAAATCATCCCCTTTGCTTGCCCCCAAAGTCACTCAAGTACTTGGGTACAAGACGGGCTTCATTAGACCATGAATATGGTAAAAGAATGAAAGAAGGCGTACATAGGAGCAGGCTGAATACTTTTTCTCAGGTTTCCCCCTTTTATGGACTGTCATGCCACTCATTTTCGTCATACCAAATGGACGAGCAAGAAGAGCTCTCACCTTCCTTGTTTATATCTCCTTCTTCAGCTTCAGTTTGCCTTGAGTTTGCATGCTTTGGAGCATGGACCATAGCCCACAGCTCATCCTCCATCTGCCAGAGGTATACAGGCCCATTTTTTGCACCAAAAAATGCGGGCTGCATCCTCCTCAGCTCCCACTCTTCAGTTTGACCATTTAGGTCACTTATAAGTCATATAAGACCATTATTTCAGGTCCCACACAAACCTAGTGGACTTTTGGCACTTCTATTGATTTCCAACCAAATTCTCCTCTTGAACCATTGTGACTTAGCCTGCAAATTGTCAATTACCTCCAGTTGATCAAGTTGTGGGTTCCCATAGACTTAATTTTTGTCAATATACATGGTACAACTGAAAATTGTATGACAGTTACAAAAGAACTTATGAAACCAAGTGATATTTAAGTTAGTTGTTCGGTAACAATGACTGAATTATGTATGAAAGTTCCTCATGTGAATCCTAATAAAGATCTTCTCCAAACACAAGAATTCTATGATTTATTTTATGAACAAAAAACTCTTTGACAACGTCATCAAAGAAACTGCCCACAAATCCCCTATGTGGTTTGAAGATGCAATCATCATCCAATTAAATGTAGCTAGAGCATTTGTAAGCCCAAAGGGCATGACAAGAAACTCATAGAACCCAAAGGATGTCATGAAAGTTGTCTTAGGCACATCTTCCAGCCTAATGCGAATCTGATGATACCCACTTTTCGAATCAATATGGTTGAATATGGCTACCCCTTGCAATCTATCCATAATGTCGTCAATCCAAGGGATCTGAAACCAATTCCATATCGTGATTTTATTCAAAACACGATAGTCAATGCACATACACCATGATCCATACTTTTTATGTACCAAAAGCACTAGAGAACAAAAGGAAGATAAGCTAGGCTAAATCAGTCCTTTTTCCAACAGCTCATTTACCTAGCTTGTTATTTTCTCTTGCTCGGCTGAACTTACCCTATAGGGTGGCTTATTAGAGGGCCACTTCCAAGGATAACATATATGCCATGACCTTCTAGCCTTTTAGACGATAGCTACCCTAGAAGTGACTAAGAAAACCAATCAACATATATTTTCATAACTAAAATGTCATCCTTCCCTAACTTAGGCATGTTTCCAACATTTTCATTATTAACCTTATCCTTAATGAAAAAGAAGTACACTGAAATGTGATTTTTCATCACTTTAAAAATAACAGTGACCGTTACAACAGCAACATATTTCCCCTTCAATTTTGCATCCAAGGTATAGGCCTTGCCCTTATGCTAAATAAGGATCACTTTAGTATGCGAATCAATTACTACATGCATACGATGGCACCAAGGCATACCAAGCAAGACATCACAATCCTCAAGCGGTGCAATGAAAAACTCTTTGCTATCCACATATCCCTAAATGTGCATGTGAAGCTTCCCAATGAGTAGTGTGACAAGCTCTACATGGCCCTTACATGCCATTATCCATACCAACTTCTCCCATGGATCCCATCTCATCCTCTTTGATGTGTAGACCAACTGCCATGTCTGTGGAGATAAAGTTGACTCATGCCCCATTATCAAAAAAGATTAATGCATGCTAACCTCTGATTTTGCCCCATGCTTTGTATAACTCTATAGCATCATGATTGGACTGATCACTAACAACATCTAGCACCAAACCAACAAATGTTTTGGGCTTCTTTCCCTTGGAATCTTCCTAATTTTTTGATTTTCAAGCTGACTACCTATTGGGATAGTCCTTAGCCCTCCTATTCACAAATAGAGTATTTATTTACTATCATTAATTGCCTACATTGTGTGACTGATTTCCATCCCTTTCCTTGCTGTGTTAACCACTTTTTAGCCCGATTTTCAAATCTGCCCTTTTTCTCAACCTTTGATAACTTCTTATTCAGCTTAGGTCATTCATTTGGCCATAAGTGTCAGTTGATGACACTAGGGAAGTGGCATCGTTTAATGGTACCTAACCCCAATCTGATGGTCAAAGATGGCGCAGAGATACTCGGGAATGAAAGTTCCCTAACCAAGTTAATTATTGGCCAATCAAATTATTTTTCAAGGTGCCGAAATAATTATTAGATTAATTTTAGCATTTAAAGACTAAAAATTAATATTTAATTATGGATGATGCTGGAAAAACCATTTGGAAAGGCTGCCACTTGTCAAAAACGCCCATGCAAGATAACGTCTTTAGAGGCTAGAGAGAGGCATTTTCAGTGTATTCAGCCTACAAGAGAGAGGGAGGATATGCTGCTAGTCTAATTTGCAGCCAGTGAAGGACCTTTTGAGGCAGCCAGGAGCAAGAGAAGACCAATCAACAGTAGGTGACAACATCTACAAGCTGTTGAGACAGGGCAGCAACAGTAAATGACAAATTACCTTTAGTTTTGCGCGAAGAAAGTTTGAATTTTTTCACTCCTCGACATTCTCTCTCCTTGGCTGAGAAATTTCAGATTTCTCTATTGTAAACCCTAATCTACATAGCAGAAATTAGGGTTTAGCAACAGCCTCGGGAAGCATGCCAAAAATTGGAAGCTCCAAGGCTTGGATTCAACAAGGCTGAAGCTATTTTTAGCCTATTCAAGTAAAGGGACCAGCAAATCATTGAATCTGGGACATTTTCCATCTCCATCAAAGCGGGTGAAGGGCTATTGATTGCCCAAATCAAGGGGCAAATCAAATTGAAGACTTGGAATACCGAAAGGGATTGGGAGAATCCCATTCTACATCAACTTCTTCTTCAATTAAGTTAAATAAATACCAAAAGGGATGCCAGTTTTGGGGCCAACACATTGTCCAATGTCCAAGATTATATGGTAAAGTGTGCATTTAAGTTTTGTGAATTTGTTCATTGCTATAAATAGTGCTTAATCAAGTTATTTACCACCCTATCCGAGGAGGAAGGCTGGTCACACATTTCCCTATTTTTGTGTTTTGTGTTGTTGTCTAAGTTTACTCAAATTTGTACACATTGTGTTGTCTTTTGCAACCGTGGCATATCTTCATGGACCAGGCCTAGGGAGAGAGTGGGATCGTGTGAACAGATCCCAAATGCAGCAAACCACCAATTCAATGCAGAAATGGACAAAGAGGACTGTCAAAATGCAGCAGGTTTGAAGAGGATAGATGAGGCTGAAGGCTGGAGTGACTAAATCAGCAACTTTGATGGCTAGAGAGCCAAAATGCAGGAGTGTGCAGCCTGTGGCCACAGACTTAGGTGAAGAATGACAGCAGCTGGTAACAAAGCACAATAAGGGGAAGAGTTTGTGGACAAAAACAGTGTGTGCTGGAAGAGTTGGCAATGCTGGCAACAACTCTTAGGAAGATAGGGCAGCGGTAGGGCAGCAGCCTAGATAATAGTTGGAGGTGAGAGAGATGATGATACTGATGATGTGAGAGGAGACAGAAGCTGACAATGATGATCAACAGATCAAGGCAGTAGCATATGGAGGAGAGCTGGCACTGAACGGTGCATGAATAAAGGGATGAACATTAAAGTGCATGTCAATTCCCCTTTTATACAGCTTCCTGAGAAAATTGTCCTGATGAATATTCTGGAGACTTGTATTAATTTACTTAATAGTTATTGGACTGTTTTGAGAGCCAAAAAATGCTTTAAAAATATGCTTAATTAAATGGAAAATTTTGCTGGCTTAGCAGGAGATAGACATACTAGTCCAATATATTCACTTGAAAATAATATATAGATTTTTTATCTATGAACTCTCTACAAAAAAGGTCCATCACATGTGCCAAAACAAAGAAACTCAATGACAAACATCGAGTCCACAGAGCATATGCATGCCCTCCCTCTCCACCATCTCACTTGTCCTCTAACTAGGAGTGTGCAAGAAGAAACCAAGCCATCACTAGGCCAAAAGCAAAATAAGATGGAGATCTCTGTGTCTTCCCATAGTCTCGCCAATAAAACCAACAAGAATATGGACCAGCAAAATATGTTCCGAATGTTTATCCTCATTGAATTGTGACACCATGATCTATCCCTTCACCTTCATGTACATGACCAAGAAGTCACCAAGAGCAGTACTCCTCCGAAGCTTGAGCAATCCAAAATCCTCCCTATAAAACTCTCAACTACAACCCCATAATCAATGTAGAAAACTAACTCTCAAGCAAGGGTACCGATAGGATCAATATGAAGCGAAATTAGAAAAGAAATAACTTGAATTGTTCCATTGTACAAAAGAGAGTAGGCAAGGGAGGGGAGAGAACTTTAACTCAATCACAAGCAAGTGGTGATTACACACAAGACTCTAGCTTCAACATACAAAACATGAATTCCCCATCTTAGATAAGACAAGCCTTGCACTAAAACACCATGAGAACACCAGCAAAAGAACAACATGAGCAAACTTTTAAATAAAAAATTCAACATCTAAACATCGTCAAACCATGTGCTTGATATTAAACACGAGATAAGAAAGTGTTCATGATTCTCAACTTATCCTAGACAAGCTCAACTCACAGATGCATCAGAACACAGCACATCACGTTGGTTAACTAGAACAAGACATCCTATATGGATGATGAAACCAAGTGTCACAAGGAGAGGGCCAATGCTAACAAGCATCAAGCAAATACCTTAGCCACCACTTGTAACCATCCACTTAGCACGCTAGGTCAAGGATTGCCAAAATGCAATCAATTACATATAGTAGCAGCTTGTGTGGCATGCACATGCACTATGTAGTACTCGAAAGCAAAAGTATATTCGGTTTGTCATGACTCATTTTCTACATCAAACCACTAAGTAGGTCAAACACAACAAGGCCTTAGCAAAGGCAACCAATGCCACCCATGCACCATGTCATTCAAAAGGTTCCCAAATCATGTCAGCAAGTGGCAACAAAAATGTTAGCTATAGACCACAAGCAACCTATAGATTAGAAGAAATATAGCACACCACATCACAACTCCAATCTAAGCAATTGATACCATGTTAAAAGCTCAAAACATAGCTGAATAATGAACGAAACAACGTAAATAAATTATAAAACCAAAACCCAATAGTAAGTCAAAAGAAGCATCCATTATGAGAATCGAGAGTACACTAGCTCACACACTCCCTCACCACACCAAGAATCTGGCCACATGACCTCCTTTTATACGTCAAAGTGGGACAATGTATTTAGCACATGGTGTTACACACACAAAAAGTAGATCAGCCAACAATCAAATAAATAGTATAGAAGTTGGCCATTAATTAGGCCTTGGGTGCCAGTGAATCTATGAAATTACAGCCTTCAATATAGCAATCCTCTACCACCATGTTGGTTTAATCCATTATTAGCTTTGATATCTTTATTAGTCCACCTAATTTTTTAACATTGTTCTTGCATGGTGAGGCTCCAATATTGCAAACACCTTAAATGAATATCAATGTGTGCATCATGTCAATGTCAAATGAACCACTCTTATTGTTATCAGGGGCAAATAAGCCTTGCCAATCAAATGAACAGCTCCTAATCCTACACTTTATCTACTCTAGGTGCTCACAGTCTTTCCCCTCCATGTTATACCATCAAAGATTTTGCCCACATATTCCAATATGGCCATCTTCTCTAGATGCTCACAATGTTTCTCCATCCTTGAATAGTCCAAATGTTGTATTACAAGTTGTTTTGCGAATATCTTCAAAAGCACTTAAAATATGATAATACCTACTCTTCAAAATCAATTCAGCTACAAACAAAGGTCATTGAAAGCTCTCTAATCTAAAGACGTGCAAAGTCATCAATCCTTATCCTGTACTATAAGAACTTAGAGAGCAAAAAGGTGAAGCATTATCTCTAAGTAGCCCTTTTTGCATCAGCTCAATACTCCATAGTACAAGAAAGTTTCAAAAATAGGGGGGAACAAAGACGGCAAAAACCAGAGGCTTAGAGTTTCAGCCAATTTTGAAAATGTAGGGAGGAGTTTCAGATTTTAGCATTAAATCCATCTGAAGGTACTTTAATATATCAATGCGCATAACACCAATTACTCGAATTTAACATAGAACTCCAAGCCCTCATATCACCTGAACTTGTCTTCGTTTGGTCTCCTTCTCTTTTATTTCTCCATCTCTTATATTAAAAGAACTATGACAAGCTAAGGGTTTTAGGCCTTTGCATCACTATTTAGTAGCTGCATGTTGCTAGCAAGAGTTGAGAGTTAGTACTGCGAAGATATGCTAGGGTTCGCACTAAGGAAACACAGCATGTACAACTAAGACTGAAACACAAAGACTCAAACAGAGACAAGCAAAACTCAAACCCTAAATGCAAAACGCAAAAACTCAAAACTCAAACACAAAGACAATAAACTCTAAAATGAATGAATGTTGTAAATGAATGTAAGAGTGTACAAATTGCCCAAGAGCAGAGCAATGCACTGTTTGAGAGTAATGTCCACCGGAGACAAATCCCAAGAGCAGTAACCACCAATCGGAGATGAGAGAGTGCTGAATAATGAAGATCAACAGACTAGTCACCAAGACGTAGTAGTGTACTATCAAAGGAAGGCTAAAAACTTATCACATAAGGCAAAGAACTGTCAGGCGACAAGAGAAGTGTTTGTTGGTGTAGATGGCTTGCTGGATAGCAAAAATGTAGATATTGTAGCAATCGCCCAATGGGAGAGATGACAGTAGCCTGTGGCTTGACAATGAGATGCTGCAAACGCAGGCTAATCAGGTGCTATGATGATGCAACAGATGGAGACCTCCAAATAGTAGGGCAATGGCTAAAAACAAGCCGCCTAGGGCTAGATAGTGATGGGCTACAGTTAGTGATGGCCAGACAGCAGATGGTAGGTGTCTAATAGTTGAAATTTGTACAGTAGAGTGAGAAACCTGCACCAAAGGATGAGGCTGAATGGTGGGCAGCCCATCTATTTATAGATGTTGAAGGATGCCCCAAAAATTAGAGTTTTCAAGAACCACTAAAATTATCTCGAACTGCGCATCAAATTTACTAATCAACTGTAATGCATTTTTTAGCTCAACAAGTACTACCTTCTTAGTTATGCAAATCTTTGTCATTGCTGCCAACCTCTCTAAAACCAACCTTCCTCAAAGAAGGTGGTAGTAACTTGATTAATTCAATAATTACAACAAGTAAATAAATCACATAAATTGTAATGCACAATTTACCACTTTAATTCCAGACAACGGACATCCTATTGGCCCCAAAACTAGTGTCAGTTGTAGCATTTCTTTATCTTCAATTACAAATGGATGAAGTATAACTAAGATTCTCTAATCTTCTCCACTAATCGAAGTGCTAACATGAAGCCAACCTTCCTTCTTGGAGAGGGTGGTGATTCCCTGATTAAGCACTTAATTACAATAATCAACAAATAAACATAAATTGAAATGCACAATTTACCTTAATAATCTTGAAGATTAGACACCCCGTTGCTCCAAAATTAGCGCCCCTTTTGGTATTTCTTTAACTTGATTTTACTAATGGAATGAGTACAAGCTAAGATTCACAATCTCCTTTCCTGTTCCAAAAAGCCTCTTTGCTATAGCAACAATCAGCAATCAATTTGGGCCAATTGCCCCTTGATTTTTTACTCAGGACTTGCACAAATGAAACCACCAACTGGCCAAATGCTGCCCCAAATTACAATGAATGGGCTGGCATCTGAATTCCCTAACAATTACACAAATTTCAAGTTCTAAATTCAATGTATGATGCCTTCGCCAATTGATACAAGTCCCGAGGTTGCTGTCAAACCCTAATTTCTGCAAAAATTTAGGATTTACAGCAAAGATCTCTTTGTTATCTACCAAATTTGGCTGGGATCTGCTCAAAATGGTTGAGAAATGCTAAGATCTCCTAAGAATGGATTGAAGAAAGTGAGAGAAAGCCAAGATGAGAGAGAAATCTGATTTTCTTCGCAAGAAAACCCTAAATTCTGCCTGCTGCCTGCTGCCTGCTCCAGCCTACATTTAACACAATCACCTACTGCCAAGCACCTCCAAAATGCTGTCACTTGATCAACAATGCTGTTGCCTACCCTTGGAAGGTGACTTCTTGCTGTCCCATGCTTGCTGAGGCCCCTAGATGGCCGTCTCCTACAGCAAATTGTTGTTCTCTGATCAAAAAATGAACTAGCAGCTCTCTCTCTCTCTCTCTCTCTCTCTCTCTCTCTCTCTCTCTCTCTCTCTCTCTCTCTCTCTCTCTCTCTCTCTCTCTCTCTCTCTCCCCAAGTTGTAAACTAACTCATTGGTTGAGACCCAGCCCCCAAAAACATTTTCTCACTTTATATGGGCATTTTTGCCAAGTGGTAGCCTTCTAAACCCATTTTTCAGCATTATCCAACCATTTAATTAATTTTCAAAATTAAATAATCCTGAAAATTAACTTCAACCCTTCTGACCCTACCCAAGATATAATGTACCCATCCATAATTAAATTGGCTAGGCCATTTGCAACCTACATTGGTCCGCAACCTCTATTGACCATTAGACTGACATCACATAATAATGCTAGTCCCTAGTGTCACTACCAACACTTATTGGCCGAATAACTGTCCTAGGGTCAAAATTGACACCAACTGACCCCCAAAGCCCAGTTTGCATAACTTGTCACAACTTTTGCCTTTGACACCTATTACATCCTTGAGATCCTTGGCCTGTTACCATGAAATAACTGCCATGTGCATCACATGTGTTGAACAACCTTGCACATCTTATTAATAACTTAATCAAATGTTATCAGTAAAATTAAAGCATCTCAAAATTTCACGTCCCCGTGACACTCAAATGGCAAGAATCTGCTGAGTGAAGTTGAGAATCGGATAGAGAATCAAAGATTGCTTTAGAGAAAGAAACTTTTGATTTTCTTCACAAAAAACTATTCCAATCTGTTGCTACCTATTCAGGAGAACCCGACATGTTGTCGCCTACAACATAAAGGCCCAAAGTGACTGATGCCAATCAGTAATTGCTATTGCCTATTGTTAATGACCCTTTTGAGACTGTCACCTGTTGCTGTGGGCCTCCAAGTTGTCCATAGCTCCTGGGTAGGTCTCCAATGGCTTTCAATTAGTTCGGTAATCTCTCCTCTCTCTCTCTCTCTCTCTCTCTCTCTCTCTCTCTCTCTC
The DNA here is from genome assembly GCF_053477565.2 of Lygodium microphyllum. Taxonomy (NCBI): domain Eukaryota; kingdom Viridiplantae; phylum Streptophyta; class Polypodiopsida; order Schizaeales; family Lygodiaceae; genus Lygodium; species Lygodium microphyllum. The sequence goes on from NC_141151.1 coordinate 40,202,824, forward strand.
TCTCTCTCTCTCTCTCTCTCTCTCTCTCTCTCTCTCTCTCTCTCTCTCTCTCTCTCTCTCTCTCTAATAGCCTCCTGCTCTCTCTAAATTGCTGAAACAAACTTTCCCCAACCTCCAATATCCTTCTCCCCACTTAAATGGGCAAGTTTTGCCAAGTGCCAGCTTTCTAATCCCATTTTCTAGCATTATCCACCTTGTTAAATCAATTTCAAAATATTAACTCTAAAATTAGTTTAATAATTATTTCGTACCTAAAAAAATAATTTTACTAGCCAATAATTAAATTGGCTAGGCCAATTTGTCTCCCAAGTATCCCCAGGCAATTATTGACCCTTAAACCAACATTAATTAATTAATTAAAACCTACTCTGTAATGTCACCACCACTAACATTTGTGACCAATAAATTAATCTAGGTCCAAATCTAACACTGTGTACCACCTAGTACCTATCTAATATCTCAGGGTCCTAGGCCCCACATTATGAAATAACTAACTTGCACCTCACATGTGCAAGTCACATTTACAAATTTGATTAACTTTTATTCAAATATTAAGCAAAGCATCAAAATTTCATGTCCCCGTGAAAAACCTCCTCCATGAAATCCTTGCAATCGTCCTCTATTGTGCTGTAATGTACCAAAGCAATACATACTACACTAGAATTTTCCAAAATGCATCCTAGTAAAAACAACATTTTGTCAACCATGCTAATGCCAAACGCTTGCTAAAAATTTTCCAGCTAACATAAATAAAACATAAAACTCATAAAGAATACAAAATTACCATTAAAAACCCATGGAATGCATTTCATTAGCATATCTCAACTATTTCGAACAAACAACCATAGGAAAGCATAAACTAAGAATAAACCATGGTTGAACTATCAATGGCATTCATAAAACATGCTGCTATCCACAAAACCAGTCAAATAACATTGAGAATTGATGATTATCCGCCATTGAAAATCAACACCAAAGCATATACTAAGGCAAATTGATACATACTGATGCACATGTAAAGTGTCAGAGCTATAGATGAACAATCGTACCATATACATACCAACTAACTAGTCATAGTGTTACAAGTAATACCCTAGACCCTTACTCTATTGGACCTGACTAAGTCCAATCAAAAGTTGGATTTAACTAAAAAGCCTCAAGGTAAAGCTGCAACAACTAAGGATGGTCTATCAAGTCATCCTCTTCCATTCACTTAGCATCCATTGGTGAATAGTTCTCAAACTTCACCAAATACCTGCTAGAAACTTTACCGCTATTTTTCATTATTTACATGCCAAAATCTCATCCAACTCCTCAACCTCTAGCTAAATTTCAGGAGATACATCCACGAGTATATCAACACGAAAAGGCCCCAACAAGCTCACATGAAAGGCATTGTGTATCCACTGGTATGTAGGCAATTTCAGCTTATAAGCAATATTGCCAATCCTCTCCAACACCTACAAGGGCCCATAGTATCTTACCTCATTGCGTATGAAATGCTATATGCCCATAGTGTGGGAGCTTGCGCTCAACCGCCAAGACCCACGGACTGCTTATTGTTTCAAGCATTCCAAGTGAGATCTAATGGCTATCTCTCACCTAGCCGACGCGCCGTCGATCCTACGAGTGTAGTGAGCTTAGCTTGATGCTTGATCAAGTACCCGTACCCTCCTCTCTCTTGCACTCTGGTAGCTCCACGATTCTTGATGCTAGCTCAAGCATCCTCAAGCCTCCTCCATCTCCAAGCTCCATCCTCCATAGTCGCGCGTACAAGAGAAGAGAAGAGAAGAGAAGAGAAGAGAAGAAGAGAAGAGGAGATGGTGAAGAGCTTCACCCTCTTGATCCCTCACTCCCACACACGCTCACACTCTTATACTCCCTCTCTCAAGAGCACACACAAGCAAGAAGGTGAGAAGAAGAGAGGAAGAAGAAGATTCTTTTTGCCACACACCAAAGAATGAGCTTCTCATTCACTTTTCAACTTTATATACAAAGCCCTAAATCCTTTTTGGGCGGTCATCCCCTTTTCCCTTTTTTACATGGCTGGCTGTAGCCTATGGCCTTTTTCCCATTTCCCACCATTCTAATTTATCCTATTCCCAACTAATGTGTACACTTTGCACAGGAGCAAGCCTGGCGCTCTTTTAAAAGGATTCGGGAGCGCTTCCACATTTTAATGGTGCGCCTTTTACTCTTTTGTTGTCTCGGGGTGACACTGAGACTTTTTGAGGGTCGTGCCTGAACATTTAAAATTTTCAAGGTCTGGTTACCGGTCAAGGTGACTTTTTTGTTGTTTCCTTTTTTCCATTTTTCGCTTCTCTGTGCTGTGGGAAACACGGTAACATTACCCCCCTCCTAGCCAAGTGCCAATCCCATGGCACTATGGTGGGAAGGAGTGGCTAGTTAAGTCTGCTGCTAGGCAAAACTGGTAGGTGGATGACACTGCTTCCAAGGTGGTTGTGTGAATGAGAGGTGATGGAGTTTAATGACGATGACCAGGAGAGATTCCGGCGTGCTTTAGGCTTCATGAAGATGCTTGGCATCTTTCACACAGTTGTCGCGTCCATTATGTAGCCGGTCGTCTCTTGAGCACTAGAAACGCTTGAAGCAATAAGCAATCCCTTAGGAGGATGGTATTGGAGGGATTTATTCTGGAGAAGCCCCCCCGAACTCTGTCTTGACAAGGATATGGTTTGTCTTCGCATTGAAAATCTGTGTCTTTGATTTGAAGATCTTTGTCTTTGAGTTGAAGGTCTTCAGTACTGCGTTGAAGATCTTCAACTCTACCTTGAAATTCTTCAGGCTTGTGGAATCAATAAGCGATCTGTAGATCTTGAGGCGTTGGGCATGCATCTTTGGAAGATGAGGTTCCAAGATCTATGCCAATGGCAGATCTATCTTGACTTGGTTCAATCATGGTAGCCATCAACAGGCAGATGGCTGGACACCGGCACATGGAAAAAGTTTTGGTCATTAAAGTATGCCGTGGGTGATCCTCTTCAGCGGAATAGCCATTTCTTGAAACTCGAACATAACTTGCAAGAAAAGTTGTGCACTCCCTAAGGGGTGTGTCTGCCTCTCCGTGTAGTGCGTGGTGCCCATGGCAGTGGAACTGGGAGATGGGTTTAACCTTGGGCAAGCCCTTGGTAATGTCCCACCCTTGAGGACCCAGTTCGTGTGTCGTTGGAGGTGCGGTTCAAGTCTTAGGGTGACAGGTCGGAAAGTCCTGCCCTTGATGTGCCCTAAGTGTGAAGTGGGGAAGGGGCTAGGGAGAACCCTAGGTGCAATGACGGCGGTGCACGACGAGGCGAAGGAGAGTTGCAAGCGGATCTTGCAAAGGCCTCTCTCGCTTATCTTGGCTTAATAGTAGATGCATCCCTTGGCTTTGCTATGCTTTGCTGTTGTCTCTTCTTTCCAGTTCACCCTGTTCTTTTGTTGCCTTGTGGCTTGCTTCTTCTTCTTCTTCTTCTTCTTCTTCTTCTTCTTCTTCTTCTTCTTCTTCTTCTTCTTCTTCTTCTTCTATAATAAAAAGGCTTATACATGGATACATGTGATACAAGGGCATGACGAGAGTTTACTCCTCGTCATCCGACTGGCGGGTAGGGGATGGTGGAGAGCGGGGGGCCTTATTAAGGAATCTGCGATTCAACAAGTAGCCCTTGAGATTGAGGCGGGTTTTGAGAGTGGTGGTGGAAAGGAAGGGGTGGTTGCACTGTGTGAATTTGCTATCGCTCATATCTTCGAGCAGTGCAACACAGAAGGATGGCAAAAGGGTAGCATGCATCATGAGGCGAGTCATGGTGCTGCTATCTATGGCATTAGGGTCAAAGTAAAGGGGTGAGAGGTGGTGTTCTTGAGGTGCAGGCTCTTGGTGGACTAGGACCCTAATTAGTCTAAGATAATTACAAGTGGTTATGAAGGCAGGGTCAGGACAGGAGGTGAACTCACTAAGAAATCTATCTATAGAACTGTACATGCCATGGATGGACGGATTAAAGTCGACACCTACCCTTCGAGAATATGGCATGAAAGTGGAGTCGTTTCTCTCATAAGGGAGGGTGTTACAAAACGCCATCCGAGCGTCAAGGTTGACGTAAAAAATGCGTCTTCTCCAGGTGGGTTGGCAATTATAGCCTTCCACTGATCTAGGCACCTGGAGGACTTTATCCTGCCAAAATTCACGGTCCTCAGCTCCCCAAGCAGTTGGGTTGGCCTCTCGCTCCGCTAGCCACTTGTCCTTGAGCCTTGCACCCATAGCGATTACGTCATTTACAAGTTGAATGGGCATTACTCTGTTTAATGTAGCGGGAAACTCAAAGCTCAAGTCGAAGGGATCGCGGGCACATTCCTGCTGTTCCCAGATAATCAACTCTGCATGGAATTCAGCAGGGAGATTCTCAGGGCGTGGTAGGAGAGGGGCAGGTTGTCTTGGAACAGGTCTAACGTTCAGCTTTTTTCTTGCCTTCTCTACCATTTCTCTCCTGCGGTTAGCCTGGGGTGCTTTCCTCTCAGCAAATATGTCGGGGGGTTGCACTTCGTCTTGTTGTGGAGGAGGGGGTGGTGGGACGTAGTCCTCCTCCTGAGGTCCCAGATCAAACTCCGGTTCACCCCCTTCTGCTTGCATGTCTTCTTGTGCCTTTGCCTCTGTGAAGCCGAGTTCGCCTATTTCCTGCACCGTCAGGCCTACCTATGCAAGATATCTTCTTTGCTCCTCCAGGCTCTGTGGCGGGCCTCCTAGCTGTAGTGGCACATGCAGGCCTGCTATTAGGGCTCTGCGTGCAATGGCTAGCTTCTTCTGCAGCTGATCATTGGCCTCGTTTCCTTCTGGTTTGGTGGAGTGGAGCAGCGTGTTGAGGAAGGTGTGTTGCTGGGATATCATGGAGAGCTGGGCTGCCTTTGCCTGATTCTCAGCCAACACCCTATCTCCTTCCGCTTTGGCTAGCCAGCGTGCCAAGTCTCATATTCTCCCCTCATTGTGGTCAGCCCATTCTTTTGCTCTTTTTTCCATATCTTCCAGGCTCTCCCCCTGATGGAGGGTCATAGCCATGAGTTGTTGCTGCTGGTCCTCGAGCTCGCGGTGTAGGCAGGACTACTCCTGGCGTTCATCGGCGATTTGTGCATTGAGCTGGTCTAGCTTCACCTACATCCTTCGCACCTGCTCTCCTCTTAATTGGTCCAGCTCTGCAGCCTCCTGTCTGGTCTTCTCCAACTGGTTTTGTGCTTCCAAGTTGACTGCTGAGAGCTGATCGTTCTTGCGTCGCATGTGAGCATTGGTCTCCCTCTCTCCGTTGAGGCATTCCATTAAGATTTTTCTTCTTCCTTCCCAAGCAGCGTCACGTTCCTTCAGGGCTTTTGATTCTTCTGCATCCTTATTGCTGGCTTCTTCCTTTAGCACAGCGATCTCCCTTTGGCATTCTGCTACCTGCTTTGTTTTCTCCAGTTGGAGAGCGGCTCGTGATTCTCGTTCTGTTGCCAGCTCCTCCAAGGCTGTTCTCTTTTCTTTCTTGGCCCTTTCTAGCTGCAAAAGCAGCTCCTTAACATATTTGTCGTATTGGCCTGTTGGAGATGGGGGATGGGACATGGTGGCGATGGTGACAACGGCTTCTGTTTTCTGCCTTTTTAGCTGCGACCTTGGCTCCATATCAGTCGTGGCTACCCTCTTCACTCCTGACGCTGGGGTGGCCATGCCCACTTCTCTTGCCAACTCCCTTTCCACCAGAATTTGCAGCCAAGTGACCATATTGGTCTCATCGACTTTTGGAGTGGAGCCTTGGGTGGTGGTGGCAGTGGGCGTTGTCATGATGAGAGTGGCTGGCGTGGAAGGTACGAAGAGGGGGGAGAGTTGGCATCATCAGTTCTTTGCCTTTTCCTTCTGCTGGGGGCGGGGGTGTGATTTCTGACACGCTGGTACTGGAACCAGGTGCCTCTGTTTGGTGTGGGCTCTCTGCGCCTTCCTCGTCTCTTTTGTGCTACTCCTCAATGGAGCGACGGGTGGCCAGCGCTATTTCTTCCTCTTCCTTCCTTCTCAGCTCCTCTTTAGTCTTCTTTTTTCTCTCCTCCTCATCCCTGACCGACTCCCTTTGAGCCCTCTCCAGATCTTCCTTTTCTTTCTTCTTGCGCTCCTCTTCTCTCTTTCCATGCAGGGCTTTCGTCCTTTGTTCTGTGTGCCTCTGTGGGCTGCCCTGGGACTCTCCCTCTTCGTCTTCTTCAGTCTCTGTTTCATCTGAAGACCTACGCTGCTCTTCTGTGTGAGGTGGGGATTGTGATGGTGACTCGTCACTTCCTTCTTCGCCTTCCTTCTTGTCTTCTTCTTCCCGTCCTTGCCCTAGTGCTTCTTGGATTATGGCCGTAAGGACGCCTCCAAACCCTATGGTTGCGGCTTTGGAGGATGATGCCTTGCAGGTTGATCAGGACGATGGGGATTCTCCTCCAGCGGCTGTTGCTAGGGCCTTAATCGAAGCCTCTATGGTTCTCCTCACAAACCCATTCAGGTTTACCTCGTCCAGTGATTGTGTTGCAATGCTATCGAGCAGAGGCACGTTGATCCGGCTCATTATGCTGTTGTACCTTTGGCTCGAGAACAAGGCGTGCACCATCTTTACCTACAGCTAGATTTCTGGGTTTGGGATGTCTGCCAAACTAATCCCATCGTTGGTATGGACCTTCACCTTATCCATTCCCAACATGGCGTAGATGTCCCTCTTCGGCTTTCTTTCCACCTTATTCGGCAGCCCCAGTGCCCTTTCCACCAACTCCGGGGTCAGCTCGATCTGTACTTGCCTGCTGGCTTCATTCTCATGCACCGTGATGGTGCCTCTGTTTCTGTTAAAGGTGCGCAAAAAGTCGGCGCACTGGGTGTAATCCACCCTCTGGCCCACTACGTTTAGGTATTTCTGCAGATGGCACTAGTCTATGATCTGGCACACTGCCGGCTCTTCGATGGCCACGTCTTCAAGGTTGAAGATGTGACGGAACTTCAACTGGTTGAAGGCTCTCGTCTCCACTGTGAGGCCGTACTTCGCTTGCTCCTCCTCCGAGAAGGGGAGCTTGCTAGCCTTGTCTTGGCTTGCCATGATCGATGCCTACAAGTTCAACCATTTCCACCATTAGTCTTTTTTACAAGTAACTTGCTGAAAGAAGAAAAGCGTAACAGATTTTATTGATCTGAAATATTTTGAGTGTAGCCTTAACGTTTCTTTTCAGACTTTTACTATTACATGCATTTCAAATTTTATTAACATTTCCTACTTGGTTCACTTTTTAAATTCCACCTTACAATTCCACCTTACCCCCTCTCCCTTTGGAACGAGAAGAATCCGTTCCAGGATTGGAGGTTGAGAGGACAAGGGCGTTCACCATGAAGGGCGTCGGTCTATTTGCGTAGGAGCCACGCATAGAAGTTGGGGTTGTACTCTAGCTGAGCTTCCCAGTCTAATTCAAATGGGCGGATACCCACATGCGTGATGTATGTCAGAACATCGGTTAGGAGATCGCCAGAATCGATTCGACTTGTAATGTGGAGCTCTTCCTCTATTAAGAGGCGGTCAAGGTAGGGATGCCCCTTGATGTGCTCTTCCATGGTGCCACAAAGAGTGGTTAATACTCGATACGAGGTTGGCGCGACGTAGGTGGGTTCGTACTCTGCTGTTTTGATTGCACGACGCTGCTCAGCGTTGGTCATTATGCGGCACCCCTCAACTTTCCATTGCAGCCTAAGAGTGTACCAACGCTTCAAAAACGTGGAGTCCGTATCAGCGAGCTTGGATAACTCGGTGATTTCCTGATCAGTGATAGCAGAAGTGGTTCGCTGATCGTAGGATGTGATGAGACGTTGCTTAATGGCTTGCTCTTTGGAGATCTCACTGTTGAGCAATTCAACAGCAACGCGAGAAGCTTTTGCAAATGCGAATTCAAAAGTCTCCCGAGAGCAAGGCATATTACGCACTTCTATTGCAAAGGGTTCTTCTAATAGACCTAAGTCCACTCTCGCAAGAGATCGACAAGGCTCGTTTCTTCCTTGCCCGTCAAGTCGTCGACAATGAACACTGGTCGGGGTGTTTCCCCTTCCTAGGCTAAGTCTACCTCCTTGACTTTGACTGGCCCCTCGATTGGTTCATCGTCTGCCCTTGACGTTTGGCACCTAACAGAACTACTACCCTAACCCCTTTTTTGAATTTTGTGAAGTGTTTAGGGAGGTCCTGCGGCTTTCGCTGTTCTTCTGATCGTGTATCCCTGGGTTGCTTTGCCTTTTCCTGCCTTGCTCGTCTGCGCCTCAGGTGGACGGGCAGGTCCCCCTTGGTACATCTAGTCGTGGGCGACCTAGGGATCTCTGGATCACTATCCAAACTAACTTCCGATTCAGAGTCAAACCCTCCATCTTCACTGGAAGAGGTGGTCTCTCCTGGTGGCCGTAGTTCAGATGGCGATTTGGTCATAAGTATTGATGTCGTTCCTGGCTGGGCCAGGCCTGCTTGCCCAAGGTCTATGGCTCCTACGCGTTCCAACCAAGCACGATCGCATTCCATGAGCATGACTCCTCGCTCTATTCTAGGGGTCTGCCTTCTCTGCGGCTTGGCATCTACTCGTATCTGCTCAATTTCTCATCCTTCAGTGTCATATTCTATGGTATCTACTTCACCCTCGCTCTCATCACTGAAGGATTGGCAGTCTTCGTATTCGTCTCTAGAATCTTTGTCATCCGACTGCTCGTCGTCTCCTAGGGTTTGATATGCCTCGTGTCATTGGTCAAGGACTAGGGCCCAGTTATACATGAGGTTTAAATCGTGCACCCTGGTCCATTGCCACTTGGATTCCTCTAAGAGATCCTGGAGAGGTTTGAAATTTGCAGCTGGATTGCCAGCTAGCTGGTTCGTTAGGTATTCCAGTATCCCCTGGAGTTCCCTTTTGTTGGATGGTACGTGGAAGGTGACAGGCTTAGGCTTTCCACGGAGGCTTCCTACCATAATGCAGATTGGGGTAGAGAGTGCTTTGTTAGACTTGCCGATCATTTTGAGGGCTTGCTCATATACCTCATGATCTGAGAATGACAGGTCGATTGTAGCAAGAACGTGCATCCAATCCCGCTCATCCTCTAGGCATGGGATATACTTGGTCAAGGGCCCACAGGGCTTCTTGACCTGAGTGTTCCCCTTGAGCATAGCAGAGATGGCATCTAGGTCGACTGGTGAGGTCTTCCAAGTGTCCATCTCTATTCTCACGGCATCCGTTCTATTGCCAAGGAAGATCAAGCCGTTACCCCAATCTTCGATGACCCTAGCATTGCGCATCCAGGGTCAGCCCAATAGGATATCGTAGTCCACTCCCTTCATGACTATAAAGTCAATAAAGAACTAGACACCTGTGATCTTCACTGGCCAATTCTTCAGTACCCCGAATGGCTTCACTCTCATACCGTTTGCTAACGTGACATTAAACCTAGCAGCTTCGATAGGCGGGTTTCCCCAAGTTTGAAGCACTGCATGGCTAAGCACACTAACCCCAGCTCCCGTGACTACAATCCCCTTTCTTGTTGTGTCACCTAAGGCTAGGACCAGTAAGACCGCATGCATCTCAGAGCCTTCCCAAAAGGCATTGACGTGCAAGGATTTAGGCACGGAGTGCAGCGTCAAACTTGGTAATTGCATTTCTGCATCATGGTCTTGAGAGTCTGCCGTGACCTGCTCTTGTGACCCTTTGACACACTGCTTAAGATCTTGCCATAGGGTAGGATGCTGCTTAAGCAGATCTCCCAGGCTAAGTGTTACAGGGATAGTCACTAGCGTGGTCAAGAGATCGTTGGATACTCGTCCTTCCCCTAACCTAGATTGTCCGGACTAATGGCTGCCGGCTGATCTGCAGCTCTGTTTGTCAAGGCTTGGTCTTAGCGGCGCTGCTTGTGGCGCGGGTGATATTGGCATGCTTATGTTGGAGAGGTCATCGATCTTGTCCTCTATGATGGGCTCAGCGTCTTTGAGATACTCTTGGGCCTCCTTCACCCATTCCTTCACCTTTTCTATGGCCTCTAATTGTCGCTTCGGATGCGGGTATTCCCCTACCTTAGCGCTTCCCTTTTCTGCCATCTTAGGGGCTGAAGTCTGTGCCTCTGCGTCTGAAACCTTCTTTCCCGCAGGCAAAGTCGTAGCACTCTCGGTTTTTAGTGCAACTTTAGCTTCCGATCTCTTCTTCTTTAGCCTGCGGCTTTTCTTCCCTATCGAGGTTGCATCAAGATTGCTAGGTCCTGCACAGAGATGCCGGCCTACTTCGTTTGGGCTCGGGTCATAATCCGCAATGGAATAGGTGTGGCCTCTCCATTGAGGTTTTCGACACCAAACAGTCCCAGTGGGATAGATGGCAAGTTAGCTGAGCTAGAGGATGGCTTTCACTTTGGACAATCTACGAAAAGATGGGTGATTCCACACTCTACACACCTTTGGTCAGCCTTGTTTGTGTTTTGTTGCTCTCTTTCAAGGCAGCGTGATGAGACATGGCCAGGGTGACTGCAAGTCCAACAACTGGTTCTTGCGTCTGCCCTTCTAGGCCTCTACCTCGTCCTCGTCCTAACACCATCACTGGCACGGGTCGATAATCCATGAGGACCGCGTTGCCCTCGTCGTCATGCGAGACGTAAGGGTATATGTAGGTCTCTTCATCATTCGGCTCCTCCACGTAGTGGACTGGAGCGTCGCTCGTTGGGTGGGTCACGTAAGGACCAGGCGGTCTAGGAATGCCTGTAGGGTTTATGTCCATTCTAGGGACGGCTGGTTTCATATCGTTAGGCGCAGGAAGGGCCAATGGGGCTCCCCTTCCGAAGAATGGCTACGGCCTGTTCGCTAGATAAGGATGGCCGTAGGGTTGCGAGCATGGAAGTCTTCTTGGCAATCTACAATGCACGACATCATGGCCGAACCTACCGCAGTTAGTACAAAGGTCTTGACACTCCGCCAGCAAGTGGTTCCCGCCACAGTACATGCATTGGATGTGCGGGCGTGTTGGTCATCTCAACATATCTTGCAACTTGGCTAATTCCATCTTGACCTCAGCCAAGCCATGGTATGTCTCGGTGGCCTTCCCCTTATCTTGGGATGATGGGATTGACCACTCACTAGAGGCTGACATTCTCTCTGAGCTTCTCAAGTTAGTCTCCTCTAGATTTGAGCTCCTGGAGCTCTGCTCTTTCAGTTGATCATCGACTCTGATGGCTTCCTCAAACACTCTAGCCACCGTGTCCCGCTACAAGCTTGAATTGCCTGCCAAAGCCTTATACAACTCCTCGTCTCGAATTCCGTTGATGAATACAGTCGAAACTGATCTGTTAGTCAGTCGCTCGCCTAGAGGGATTCTCTTAAAGAGACTCCTCACATGGGTCACGTAGTCGCGGATGTCCTCCTTCTCTTTCTGCTTGACATTCATCAAGCGTACTAGCAGGTTATCGAAGTATCCGGGCTTGGCAAATCTCTTGACAAAGAGATCCTTGAGGTCATTGAAGTTGGCTCACTCTGCAGCATCTAGGCTCGTATACCACGTCCTACCCTTGTCGCCTAGGCAAAGCCCGAATGCTTGCAAGCATTGAGTTTGGTCGTTGAGGCCATTGGCTTCGTAGACTTGCTCAAACTGCTCAACAAAGCTGTATGGGTTGTCATGAGCTTGGTACTTATCGAGTTGCTTGGCAACAATTGGTATTTTGACCTGGCTTTTTGAGCCTTGGTTTGCCCCTAATCCTGCGAGCAACGACATTGCTAGTGCGGTGGCACTCTGCTCTACTGCGGTGTTATCGAGTAGCCTTTTCTTGAGGAGCTCGCTCAACGTCAAGTCTCCCTCCAGTGCTCTCTCATGGTCCGTTCGATTTCAGCCAGCCAAGTTCAGCACTCGCTACACCTCATGCAGCTCCATGCTTTGCCTTTGGCTCCTAGCCTACTGATCCCTATTGTACTCAGCTATTCCCTGCAATGCCTTGCGGGCTAGCCTTCTCTCCTCCTCTAGATCTGCAATGATTGTGCCTGCTGTCCTGCCACGGTGCTCGTACATGGCGTGCGCGTCGTAACTGCTCACTAGCTGCTGAATAGCATCTGGGAATACGTTCAAATCGAGCTCCTCACTAGACCGATGGTCGGAGCTCTCTTCTGTCATGGTCGAGTTCTCGCGCTCCACTATGCTGTCGATCAGGTTGAATAGACTTGACAGATCCTCATCGTTGGCGCTCCTTGCTTGGTCCTATTCTGCGCTTTGATGGTTTGTCTATGTCTTGGTTCTCTCCTGCTGGTGGGTTCCTTGAGTGGTTTTATCTGGGTGAGTTCCTTGACTTATTGAATACTGTCCTCAATTATTGTTCACTCATGGTGTGTCTTTTCTCATGCACTTGTGGTCAATCAGGCTTTCAGCTTCCTCATGTGTACTTCAAGTGCGGAATTCAATGTGAGTGCAGCAACAATCTCTATATGCTTACGCCCTCTTGTCTCATCTCGGGCCTGATAAGCTTCGTCGCTCAAGTCCTGGCCGTTCTAGTGGATTCTGGGGTCTGCACTGCTTCTTACTATTCACTAGGGGGTTGATCACAGGTCCTACAATTGGATTTCCGTTCTCAACGCGTATGGTCGCTGGGGAGCGCTCCAACACCGTCCCCCTGTCCCTTGGTGGTGACTCCTACGTCGAGAACTGCCTACGAGACGCTCGATATGTTGTCCTGGAGCGGGTTGTGCTTCCAATCGGTCGTGGGGGTCAATTTTGAGGTTTCTCCCCCCTTTTTTTTGCGTAAGAGTGTGTTCGATTTTGAGAATCGGACGTCCGATTTAACAGTGGTCCAATTTACCAGTGGTCCGATTCTAGGAATCGGACCAGGTGGGTCCGAGTTTGAGCTGTCTGATTCTTAGAATCGGACGGGGGTTAAGTGTCCGATCTTTGAAAATTGGACAAGTGGTCCGATCGGACCAGGTGTGTGGTCCGATTGCTGACGTGTCCTAATTTGTGAGTCTGATTTGCTCTATCGGACGATCGAACTAAGCGTCTGATCGGACGGGGTTGGTCCAAGTGTAAGAGGGGTCCGTGTTCGAGTGGTCCGAGTGTCCGAGTCCCAAAATCGAATGGGTTGGTCCGATCAGATGATTGTCCGAACGTCCGATTCTCAAAATCAGACATCCGATTTTGAGAATCGGACACTGAATTGGGTGTCCGATTCCGCCGATCCAAACGCACTTTCTAGCATAAATTCGTCCAAAATCTTAAGATATTGATTATTATGGGCTACAAGATTCAACAGGAATGATGCTGGAGTGATGGGGAAGAGATCTATATACCTGGGGATTGCCGGTAGCAATGTCACTCCTCGCCCTAATCGATCGAACGGGTCGCCCAAGCTCTCTCTCTCTCTCTCTCTCTCTCTCTCTCTCTCTCTCTCTCTCTCTCTCTCTCTCTCTCTCTCTCTCTCTCTCTCTCTCTCTCTCTCTCTCTCTCTCTCTCTCTCTCTCAGCTGGTTGCAAATGAGGGTTCCCTTGCCCTTCAAGAACTTATAACCCTACTGGGCATTACCCGGATGTTACCGATCACTCTCCTTGCGATTCCTACACATTCAAATGAGCATTTCCTCCATTTTCCACCTATTTTCCCCGATTTTCTCCCTATTTTATAGCAGCAAACCCTATGCCTCTCGGGTGCGATTTCCTAATGTTAACCTACTCTAAATGCAACAAAAATCGAAAGCAAAAAACTGAACTAATTTCTCCATATTTTCCAATCATCAAACAACCAAAATATCCCAAAATACTTACTTGTTTTGAAGATCAAAAATACCCAAACTTCCTACCTATCTCAAGCTCCGTTTCGGGGATGAATCCCCTACTTCGATGCTCGATATGAGGTGCGCAAGTGCTCGAGCTTGAATCCGTTTGTCCCAGCAACGAAACCAAAATGTGGGAGCTTTTGCTCAACCGCCAAGTCCCACGGACCGCTTATTGTTTCAAGCGTTCCAAGCGAGCTCTAATGGCTATCTCTCACCTAGCCGATGCGCCATCGATCCTACGAGTGTAGTGAGCTTACCTTGATGCTTGATCGAGTACCCTCCTCTCTCTTGCACTCCAGTAGCTCCACGATTCTTGATTCTAGCTCAAGCATCCTCAAGCCTCCTCCATCCTCCATAGCCGCGCACGCAAGAGAAGAGAAGAGAAGAAGAGAAGAGGAGATGGTGAAGAGCTTCACCCTCTTGATCCCTCACTCCCACGCACACTCACTCCCTCACACTCTCACACTCCCTCTCTCAAGAGCACACACAAGCAAGAAGGTGAGAAGAAGAGAGGAAGAAGAAGACTCTTTTTGCCACACACCAAAGAATGAGCTTCTCATTCACTTTTCAACTTTATATACAAAGCCCTAAATCCTTTTTGGGCGGTCATCCCCTTTTCCCTTTTTTACATGACCAGCCATAGCCTAGGCCCTTTTTCCCATTTTCCACCATTCTAATTTATCCTATTCCCAACTAATGCGTACACTTTGCACAGGAGCGAGCCTGGCGCTCTTTTACAAGGATTCGGGAGCGCTTCCACATTTTAATGGTGCGCCTTTTACTCTTTTGTTGTCTTGGGGCGACACTGAGACTTTCTGAGGGTCGTGCCCAAACATTTAAATTGTTTAGGGTCTGGTTACCAGTCAAGGCGCCTTTTTTGCTGTTTCCTTTTTTCCATTTTTCGCTCCTCTGTGCTGCGGGAAACACGGTAACACATAGTCTTACCTCAGCTTTGGATACAACCTCTCTCTACCTTTCAAAATTTCATCTTTTTTCAACCTTTGTCTTTTCAAAATGCAACAGCACATAATTGTCCTCTACAAATTGTAGACCACGTCTATGGCAATCAGTTGCCTTCTTTTGCATCTCTTGAGACCTTTGAAAAGCATACTTAACCTTGCCATAGGCTGTATCTATGTTTTCTATATACTAATTAGCCACAAAGATCTTATCTTGTGTGCAAAATAGGGAACACTTTCTTGCCATCTTCCATAACCTCAAATGGAGCTTTGCCAACGGAACTATGCACCATATTATTGTATGCAATATCTACCAAAGGCTAATACTACTCTCACTCTGACTTATACTCAGATACATAGCATCTCAAGAGTCTATCATATATTCAAAGTGTTTAAAAACTCTCCAAAAAAAGTACAAAAACAATTGTTTTTCGTTTAAAAATCTTGTTTCACTCAGCCATTTTACCACGAGCATTCCGTGTTTCAGCGAAATATTTCAGCCATTTCGCATTTCACTCCCAGCAAAATGCATTTCACAATTACCATGCACCATGGAGAACAAAGCTTTGATAGGCCACAACCTGGCTATCTTACATTAAAATAGCCCCTATACTATTTCCAAATGCATCACATTGAACAACAAATGAATTTTCTAGATCAGACAACACAAGCACAGGATCTAATGTCATCTTTTCCTTTAGCTTCTCAAATGCTGAAATTTCAATTGCTATCCACTAAAAAGATACACCCTTCTTTTGCAAAGATGCAATGGAAATGCAATCTCAACAAAACTGCACACATATTTCCTATAAGAAAAACATAGACCCAAGAAATCACGAATCTCGTGCACATTTCTCAAAAGTGGCCATGAGCATATTGCCTCGATCTTTGCAAGGTATCAGCCAACACAATATGCCCCAAAAGTGGATCTCATGCAAGAAAAACTCACTTTTCTTGGCACGTATAACCAACATGTACTTATAGAACTCATTGAACATAAATTTCCAAATGCTTTCTATGCTTTGTCTCATTTTTTCAGTGGACAACCACGTTGTCGTCGTGTTGGGGGTTGAAGGTCTTTAACCAGGGTTTAGAGCAGAAGAGGAGTGTGGGATTCAAGGTTAGGAGAAGGAGAAAAGATTGGGGTTTGATAAGATTTGGGTTTTTGAGATGACTTAGTTGAAGAAGAAGATCTCAAGCTTTTTCTTTTATTTAGCATACATGAATGGAATGAAAGACTTTGTCTTGATCACATCAAATGCATAAGCGGATGATAAGCCATTACATTTAGGGATAATGTCAGATTTAATCCAAATGCATATTCCAAATGCAAGCTCAAACGGTTTCTATTTCATGAACATGAATGGATAACAACTCCAAGATTCAAGTATTTTGATGGTAGACTCAATTACATCCAAGATATAGATCAAAAACTCATGAATTGCATTGACAAAGCATAAAATTTACTTCAGCCCTGTTTTAAAACAGTAATTTCCAGCCCATAATCAAGCTCCAAAAGTGCACATAATCCCAAGAATAAGTTTCACGAATCATTCACAAATGAAGCCCTGATGTTAAGAGGTCAATTCCTTCTCTTACAACCACATAGATCACTTATTTACTCATTAAAATGGAAAAGAATAGTGGGCTGCCATGTTTATGACTAGTTTTTTCAATCCAAAACAGCCCATACACCTTCAAAATCCTCCCCTTTTCTTGCCCCCAAAGTCACTCAAGTACTTGGGTACAAGACGTGCTTCATTCGACCATGAGTATGGCAAAAGAATGAAAGAAGACGTACATAAGAGTAGGCTGAATACTTTTTCTCAGGTTTCCCCCTTTTATGGACTGTCATACCACTCATTTTCATCATACCAAATGGATGGGCAAGAAGAGCTCTCACCTTCCTTGTTTGTATCTCCTTCTTCAGCTTCAGTTTGCCTTGAGTTTGCATGCTTTGGAGCATGCACCATAGCCCATAGCTCATCCTCCATCTGCCAGAGGTATGCAGGCCCGTTTTTTGCACTGAAAAATGGGGGCTGCATCCTCCTCAGCTCTCACTCTTCAGTTTGACCATTTAGGTCACTTATAAGTCATATAAGACCATTATTTTAGGTCCCACACAAACCTAGTGGACTTTTGGCACTTCTCTTGATTTCCAACCAAATTTTCCTCTTGAACCATTGTGACTTAGCTTGCAAACTGTCAATTACCTCTAGTTGATCAAGTTGTGGGTTCCCATAGACTTAATTTTTGTCAATATACATGGTACAACTGAAAATTGTATGACAGTTACAAAAGAACTTATGAAACTAAGTGATATTTAAGTTGATTGTTGGGTAACAATGACTGAATTATGTATGAAAGTTCCTCATGTGAATCCTAATAAATTTCTTCTGCAAACACAAGAATTCTATGATTTATATTATGAACAAAAAACTCTTTGACAACGTGTGGGAGGCATGGCCGTGTAAAGACCCCACAACTCAATTGCACTGATAATAGTGAGGCATGCATTGCATGTGCAGATAAGAGTTCATCCAAGACAAAAAAAGGAATATTCAAGAGCCTTGCTTAATATGTCTAGTATCAAATGGAGTGGGCGTGCTTTGGGGAAAGAGCTATTTATGGCTAAAAAGATTTTGGATTCTTTTATGGGCCACTGGAAAAGCTTCAAGTGTCAAGAAATCAATCCAATGTTTGACACTGGCCATGTGCAAGAAATAACTTTCATGCATTTTGAAACGACGTGGATAATGTAATTTGAGGTGAAACCATTTAGAGGTTGCCTCTATGATTCACCACTAAGTGCTACAAGCCATTTCTTTAGTTGATGGAGCAATTGTCAATGTTGCAAAGGCAAGTTGGGAAGTTTGAGTCGTTTCTTAGGCATTTGACAAGTTTACTGACAGTAATCAATAGAAAACTATGCACATCCACTACTAGACATAACAAACTTCTTACTAAAGGGTTGAGATACTTGGGTGCATTTTTGTGTTGCGACTTTTATGATCAGATATCATCTTTGCAAAATTTATGGATTAAAGTTTCTATTTTAGTTTTCCCTCCTTCTCTCTCTCTCTCTCTCTCTCTCTCTCTCTCTCTCTCTCTCTCTCTCTCTCTCTCTCTCTCTCTCTCTCTCTCTCTCTCTGTGTGTGTGTGTGTGTGTGTGTGTGTGTGTGTGTGTGTGTGTGTGTGTGTGTGTGTGTGTGTGTGTGTGTGTGTGTGTGTGTGTGTGTGTGTGTGTGTGTGTGTGTGTGTGTGTGTGTGTGTGTGTGTGTGTGTGTGTGTGTGTGTGTGTGTGTGTGTGTGTGTGTGTGTGTGTGTGTGTGTGTGTGTGTGTCTTTGCTCTTTTTGTTTCATTCAAAGTGATAATACATTTAAGCTAATGTCACATTGTGATAATGATGCACTAACATTACACAGCTAATTTTGATTTGACATGAAAGTTTGAATGTTCATGTGTGTTCATGTCTCTTTGTCTCACTCTTACTATACTCTTGCACACATTGGTTTGATGTTGGTCCAAAGTGCATAGCTCTATGTGTGTGTGTGTGTTTGCATTCGCGTGTGTGTTTGCTTGTTTTGTTTCATTCAATGTCATGTTACATACGATAATGTCACATTATGATAATCATGTACTAACATTGCACAACTAATTTTTATTTGACATGAAACTTTGAATATTCATGCATGTGTGTGTGTATCTCTTGCACACGTTGATTTGACATTGGCCCAAAATGTGTAGCTCTCTCTCTCTCTCTCTCTCTCTCTCTCTCTCTCTCTCTCTCTCTCTCTCTCTCTCTCTCTCTCTCTCTCCCCATGTACTTAAGTATGTATCTCTTTGTCTTACTTTATTACACTCATGCACATTGGTTTGACGTTGGCCCAAAATGTGTAGCTATGTGTGTGTGTGTGTGTGTGTGTGTGTGTGTTTGTGCACACATGTGCGTGTGCTCCTTTTGTTTACTTCAAAGTAATGTTACAATGAAGCTAATGTTGCATTATTGTTGAGAAACACGGATCCTTGAGCAAGGTTTAGCTATGGAGGATGGAAGTCAATGACAAGAAGCAAAGTGACTAAGACTAGACACACTAACTATTAGTAAAGTGAATTAGGTTCCAATATAGATTAGCTTGGACTCAAAAATACAATCTTGAGTAGGGAGAGACAAGATTGAAAGTACAATGTACAATAGCATTCATATTCAAATGATTGTCAACTACACTCTTTCATAGTTCCATGATGGTAGGACTTTCCCACACTATGCCTATGGGATACATGCAGCTTCTCCTAGGTTCTTGTATGTTCCTTGCCCTACTAGTCCATACAAATAGGCTATTATAGGACTTTGATTGCATATTTCTCAACACACCTCCTCAATCACAACCATAAAAAGCATTGAGTATAGAGATGCTATCATTAGTAGAACCTTTCTAAGTGTAGACATGGAAAAACCAACCATATAAAGCTAGAGGTTGTCACAAGGCCTCACTAAGTGTGCAGAGGCTATAGTGCACAAGTTACATGAGGGTTACAAAGCTTATGATTGGAGCATTAATGCAAGTACATACAAGACTTAAAAAAGTTTGTCTAAATAGTGGAAATAGAAGGATTGACGAGGCTTGTCCTTCTATTCTTGAGTGTCTACTTCTTCATGGTCTTCTCCTTCTTTGGTAGTTGCTAGGTAGGCCTTTTGTGATCTTTTCCTGGCATGACAAAATTTTTCAATAAGTCCCATTCTTTTGCAAAAGTCATAGACAATGTCTTTCTTCCCTTTGTACTAGTTATTGACATAGAGAACTTATTCTTCCTCTAAAGTGCTTGCTTCCTCTTTACCTTTGAGCTTCTTCTCTTCTTCTAGGAGTGATGCTTTGATGCCTACTAGCTTTGGATTTGATATATTAATTAGTGTGGTGGAGACATTACCAAATTCTGGAGGAAGACTCTCGAGCAAGTCTCCAATGCATATGTCTTCTTCCATCTGTAAGCTAATCCCTGCAAGTCGAGTTAGCAAACTTTCCATATAATTAAGGTGAGTTGCAAGGGATGCACTAGCCTTCATATCTGACCTAAAAAACTCAATCAACAAAGATTTAGATTGGGCACCAAATAGTGTATCCAATTGTTCCTAAGTGGCATGAGATGTATCACATGTGTCTACATGGTAGATGCATGTGACTTTCTAAATGATTGAATGCCACATGCAATACTTTAATTGAACCTTCATCACCCTTGCATGTGGAAATAGGATAGTTGCTATCATTGATAGCAAGTCTAGCAAAATAAAATTGTTTGTAGAATGGATGATAATTTGAAAGTTTGATTTGTATTACTCTGATGTATGGGCAATCTGCATTGATGTCTCATTGTTATTTTTCCCTCTTGCAAACATGCATTGTTTGTATTATTATATTGTCATGGAAAAATAATAACTAAGGATGAGGTGTTGCTTTTTCTCTTGCACAAACAGTAGAGATATTACAGATAGTACTAGAAGTAAATTTAGGGCCTTGGGGGGGGGAGGGAGGGGGGTAGCTAATGGGAATGGGAATGATGTTGTAGATATTTGGAGGGGTGTGTGTGTGCGCGCGCATGCGTGCACATGTAGGTGCGTGCGTGCGTGCGTGCATGTATGTATGTATGTATGTATGTATGTATGTATGTATAAGAGGTTTTAAATACCATCACTTTAGAGGTGCCCTACTATCACATGCTTGTGTGGGTTTCATCATGAGAATATTGCTTAGGTGTCACTCATTCATTTGATAACAAGTGTCACATTACTAGCACACAAGTGCACAACTACACTAAGCAAAACCCCCTCCCCCCCCCCCCCCCCCCCCCCCCAAAAGTCTTATCAAATTGTGTATAAGACTCTAAAAATATATAATTCAACATTCTATTCATTCAATCCCTCTTGATGTCACCTATATAGTCATACATTCAACATTCTACTAATTCAATTCCTCTTGATGTCACCTATATACTCGTACATTCAACATTCTACTTATTCAATTCCTCTTGATGTCACCTATATACTCATACATTAAAGTCTCCAAGAAAATGCAAGACCCCATATAAACTATAGATATATTATGGACATGTATAGATATAAATTGGATTAATGTACTTAGATATAGGATATATTTTCTAGTCGGGTATTTCCTAGAGGGAAATGTAGGTGGTACTCAACTAATATAAGTTTGTTGGAAAATGGGTTTACTTTGTGATGGTGGGTACGCGAAAAGAAAGAGATTTGATCGTGCATTGGGAGGTTGGCTTTTGAGGAACTTCATGTACACACACCCATGGTCCCCACAGTTCAACCCTAAAGACTCCCTACAACAAGAATGCTCAGTTAGGGTCACATACCCAAGAACTCTGGAAGATAGGGCTCGAGAAAGAAATTTGAGCACTATCAGGGATCTTAGGGAAGGTGTTATATATCTTGAAAACCAATAACGGGGTCATATGAGCTAAGAAGAAAGCATTCATTCTATGGAACAAACATAAGGAGATTCTGGAGTGTCTAGAGGTATTTAACTAAAGGACAAATGTAGAGCTTAACACAAAGAGGTGAAAGAGAATCAACCTCCTATCAGAGATTAAAAAAGTAAGAATGGGAAGAAGAATAACATCTTACTCAAAAAATTGGCTAGATCTCCTTTGGTTGACAAAAATGTCTACAGTCCACTTGCTGAAGAGAACAAAGACTTTCGAGAATTTTATTCAGACTCTATTATTGTCAACAGTAATAAACTTAACTTCATCTCATGCAACATCAGAGACCTTTGTTTGGGCAGGAGGAAAGCGGCATGCAAACTTATGATGAGGATGATCAAGCCAAATATACTTGTGTTACAAGAAATTAAGCTACATGTACTGGGGCAATATACCATAATACTTACAACCAAGGAAAGAGGGAGAGGAAGCATGCCATTATGGGTAAGAGAAGAAATAAAACCCTTTATACTCTAGAAAGAGGAAGGAGGGGCAACCACCATAAGAGTGCAAATCAGGATTTTAGGATTGGATATCCTTATTTTCTCCATAGATGGGCCAAATGTATCAACCAAAAGGGCCAAGCTTTGGGAGAGCCTAAGCAAGACATTGAAGCAAGAAAGCATAATCCTACCAGGGGATTGAAATATGACATATATAGCAACTAATGGATCACACAAGTGTGGCTCCATGATTGTAACAATGGAAAGGGAGAGCTTAGCCAAACTATGTCACCAACATGGTAGATATTGCCCACACGTGTAATGGAGATTTAGCCACCTCCTTCACATGGCATAATCAACATAAGGACAATACTTGGCATGGGGCCCGATTATATTGTGCCTATGCCAATTTAGGGCATATGGTGGATAGTACATTATCCCTACCTTTGGATTCTCGCTAAGGCCATTGACTCTAACCATTGCAATACATGTCACCTTGGCAGTAAATATGGCACAAGGATATATGGATGGACTACCCCAATTTATGTTTAACTCTTCCTTTTTGTAGAACTAAAAATTTGTGCAACAACTCAAGGATAAGTCGAGGGAGGATGGAAGGGAGATAGAAGACCCATTCGAGAGGCTTGAAAAGGCAATCCAAGCCATCATGGACCTCACAAAAAGTTATGGTTGAGCTCATGCTAAATCCAAAGAAAGGAATACTAATTCAACTGTCTCGAATTAAGCTAGCCTCTTAGCTTGCCTTAGTATTAATTCTAATAATCATTGTTGGTGTGACTACTTCAAAGAACTAAAGATCGTCTTAAAATGGAAGAAGGGAGGAGGGTTATAGCTATGGAGAGCATAGTTTATTGAAAGAGATGCCCCAACCCTTGTATTTTGCAAATCCCTTTAGTAGAAACAAAAAAGAGAATACATTGCAATGATAGAAAATGAGGAGGGAAAGTTCCACATGGATAATGTCTCCATAGTGAGAGTGTTTTTGTGAACTATTTGGTTAGCATGGTAGGGACCCAGCCAACATAGGAGACAAACTATGTGGGAAATTTGTACAATTTTTAGAACGAGTGGGAGTTAGTATAGAAACATCAATGATGTTAGCTAGACCCTTTTCAAGTGATGGGTTTCAATTTGTGGTGACAAAGATGAAAAGAGGTAAGTCCCCATCAAGACCATGTGGGATATTGGTGCAAGTCTTCCAAGAGATATGGCATGTTTGTGGTAAAGACATTGTGGACTTTGCCAATGCATGTATGAGAAGGGGGACAATACTAGAAGAGGTAAACCAAATAATATTTTAGCTCGTGCCTAAAGGGGTAATAAAAAACAAACCTTCATAGTGGAGGCCGTTATCAATCCTAAATGTCACATATAAGATCACATCCAAAGCCATATCTTTGAGATTGAAATTCCTCTTGGAGGAGATAGTGCACAAAACCCAATACGGGTTTGTATACGGGAGATAGATCCACAATGCTATCCTGAACATAGTGGTGGCAATTGAGCATGTGATGGAGAAAGGGAAAACTTCATCCTAATAAATATGGAACTTGACAAAGCTTATGATAGGCTAAGGTGGGACTTTCTAGTGGGGTTGATGGGGAAGCTAGGACTAGGAGATGGGCTTTGCAAAACAATAAGGATACTATTTGCTCATGCCTCAGGAAGGGTGGGGGTAAATGGCTACATGTCCCATCCATTTGAGCTCCAAAGATTAGTATGACAAGGGGGCCCTCTCGCCCCATTACCATTTGCTATTGCTACTAATCCCCTACTAAGGGTGCTACAATGTAGGGTGGAAAGAGGGAGTAGAAAAGGGCTTCCCCTACGTAATGGTATGTAGATATGTGCATGACTATTCACATATGACAACTTAGATATTGTACAAGGAGAAGAAGAAAATGGAGCTAATCTATTGCAGGTGTACGAGTAGTACTCCTAGGTGTCAAGTGTAGTCATAAGTAAACCAAAAATAGAGATCCTATATCTGGGGCTAGAAGACCAACCAAGTTGGCTATTGAGGATGGTACTAATGTTGGTAGCTATGTTTGTGACATGTATAACTCCCTTCTCCAAGAACCAATGTTGTAGGCTAGACAGAATATTGAGAAATTTTCTATGGACTCATGGGTAATGAGAGATGACACTTGACTTGGACATAGCAATAGAGTCACAACACAATGGAGGTCTAGGCTTATAGAAAGTCTATGAGAGGGTTGAGAGATTAGCCTTAAGACCCTGCTTAGAGTAGAGGAAAAGGAACCATGGACCATAATCACTCAAGTTGTAGCTAGTACAACCAAAGTAGGAGGTGGAAGATAGGCCTATTTGACTTGGGAGGACAAGTTGCTAACCTTGACCTCCAAATTGAGTTTGAAGGGCTATGAAATTGTAAGAAACTCTGTGCAAACATGGAGAAATGTGATCAAAGGACTGAGTTGGGGTAAGGGAAACCCAAGGGTACGGGACATTGCATTATTGGAGTGTGTATGGACATTCCCGCAGGCATATAGAGACAAAAGGCCACCAATTAACAAAAATGTTAGATTGGTAGGTAAACTAGCAAACAAAGGTCTCATAAGATGGATAGACATAGGGAGCGAGTCTAAAATAGAGCTATCAGACATATGTATAATCAAGGGCAAGTTCAACTTGGAAGACAGAGAAGCAAAGTAGTTGTAGGAAATAATATAGAGAAAGGCCAAACCTTGGCCATCATTTACCAAAATAGGGCCCATGGAGGTTTGGAAATCAATGTGCAATCACAAGGGGAAGCCAACGTATAAGGTGAGACACAGGAGGGACTTTTAGGTCTAGAAAAGGGATATATCACCTAGGGCGGCTCACTCAAAGTGGAAGAATACCTTCCCTCAAACCTCGGTGCGAGTGTCGAGAAGGCGATTGAGCAGAACCTGGAAAGGTACACCAAGCTGCCAACTCAACTTGATCCTATCAAGGATTGTAGCTCTAAAGTTGTTCACAAAAGACTAAATTAGGAGAATGGTGAGAGTAAATACATGCTGTGCCCTATGTGCAACTCAAAAGGAAATGATGAAACACTTATTCTTCTGGCATGCAAAAATACCATGATAATTTGGAAGAAGTTGAAGAACTAGTTTAGGAAGGCGGGTTTGAATGAATAAATAAAGATAAGACAACTTTGCTCGGTGACCAAGGCAAGTTAGATGAAGAAACATTCAAGCTATGGAATAAAGTGAAAGCACTCATGGCCAAACATATTTCAAACGACGAGAACAAGCTAGTGATGAAGAAAGAATGCAAAAGCTCGTTACATGAGAATTTTCAAGCTATCAAGAGAGAGAGCCTAGCAGTCTTCAAAGCCCTTAGGAAAAAGGCCCCATATCTTCAAAGTGGCAAGTAGGAAGCCTGTGTGACTTAGGTTGTTGGCTATAAGCCAGAAGTATGTATCTCCAAATTTTGATTAATGTATCCCTACTGACTACAAGAAATAATCAAAGTAAGGCGCTTCCTTTCATGGTGGCGATGGCGCAGCTAATGATGATAAGCCAGCTTTTGCCGTTTACGTCGAGCTCCACGCTCTCATCCCTCAATCCTTCTCGAAACTTCTTTGGCTTATCGCGCAGCCTCAAGACGCAATGCAAGAGGAGCGTCGCCCGCTGCAGCTCCTCTACCGCGTCTCCAGAACCGGGTGAGTCGTTTCTTCGTACGGGAAAACCACAGGTGTTGATGCGACCTGTCAAGTGGCACTCATAGTTCGTTTTGTTTCTCTTTGCTTCCTTTTCCTGTTGGCGTTTCCATATTGTCAGACAAGAATGAAAGCCCGAAAGTTGGATTTTTGGGACTGGGAATCATGGGGACTGCCATGGCAAGCAATCTGATTAAAGCCGGGTAAGCATGCTTTTCTTTGAAATACACGGACGTGCACACATATTCTGGCCGGCAAGTCATCTGGACGTGCTTAAGTGAGTGGTAGAATGGCAAATTTGAAGATGCTAAAGCGAGGTAAAAGAGTAAATCTAGAAATGCTTCAAGGGTAGTTTGCAAGGAAGACCGCCATTGCTTGCTCAGATATAGCTGTGGCCTTTATTCAGCATTGCCTTTTCATCTCCTTCTCTATAGCTTCATCAACTCAGGATATGCTAGATTGATTTTTCCCCTTCTTGTTGCAGGTACAACGTGACAGTTTGGAACAGAAATGCCAGCAAATGTGAGCCGCTCTTGAAACAGGGTGCCAGGTATGGTAGAGCTAAACTCTCTAAATGTTCTGGTTGTATGCCTGAGCTTGGTTAATGGTCGATTTTAGCTGTCTGAATTTTGTCAGGCCTACAATGTTCTTGACTTCTTACCCTTTCCTACAAACATTGTCTAAGGTTCACTTTATACTGCTTATACTGGTACTATCTAGTTTGCTCAGCCTACTACAGAATGTCAGGCAAGCTTGGTGCATGTATCTCAATCAGTCAAAGAGAAATGCAGCAGCAACTTGGATACTGGATGTATAAAGATAATGCTTAGTAATCAGGCAGACACTTAGCATTTTTCTATTGTGATGCAGTTCATGTGCAACGCCAGCTGAAGTTGCTTCACAGTGCAATATCACTTTTGCAATGCTTGCAGATCCCACGGCCGCGGTCCTCAATCCGGCTCTTCTTTTCTGTATGCTTTCAGTATTCTTTGTGACTAACAGGCTCAATGCATGAGACGGGACTGCTGAATATTGTTTCGGCGTATATCTTGACAGCTCGAAGTTGCTTCAGGAAAGATTGGGGTAGTGCATGGGTTGGGTCCTGGAAAAGGGTAAGCTACAACACTTTTAATGAATTATGTCTTCTACAAAGTTCAGTCACGTCATGATCTTGAAACAGATCACGTTCTTTCGGATTTAGGTTATATAATATCTGCAAGGAAACCCTTGTTGTCTGAAGAGCTGTGAGAAGCGTAGAGTTTGAAGTTCATTCTATTTGGGCAGCAAAGAAGTTGCATTATCTTCTAGTTTAGTCAGTACATTTCAAGCTGATGTTGTCTTTGTGGTAGTGAAGAGGATTTCAATTCGGTGATCTGTTTTCATTCATAAGGCATCTATTACACTAGTCCAAGTCAACAGATCAGTGTTTAACTTCCTGATGTTTTGAGCAGGTATGTGGATGTTTCAACGGTAGATGGTGAAACTTCAAAAACAATCTGTGATGTCCTAAAATCCACTGGAGCCCTTTTCTTAGAGGTAAGCTTCATTATTCAAATTAGTTTGACTAACACTGCAACCTGAGAAGGATTAGAGGTGCCAACATAATAGACTTTAACTGCTGTCGTGTGCTAGTATCCCCTCAGGATTGTTTGGAGAATCAAATCAGCCACATGTAAACCTTTTGAATATCATGTCAGCGCATGATCTCCTTGCTGGTGAATCTTCTACTGAAGTAGAAGATTGATCATGCAGTGGTGCAGTTGCCATCTTTCATGGGTTGAGATTTCAGTTCCATTGTATCACACCTGCACACATAGGGAATTCTTTCAGTATTGTATGATACAAGCATACTACTCCCATATAGCTGCATCTTTGAGAGAGATTTGCAAAGAGGATGTAAAGTATGCATTAGTATTGAAAGACCTGCTTGCTAAAGTATCTGATTTTGATGTTTTCCCATATTGTGCTTATAGCCCGAAGTTTACTCATGCCAAATATTGCAAGTAGGCAGCTGAGGCAGTGTGATTTTTTTTGAAGTCCCATAAAGGTTCTTTTGCTATTTTGACATTTTGTGGATCAAAACATTTTTGTGGAGGAAAGTGTGTGATGCTGGACAAGACCATAAAATATGTGGTACTGCATAGACTGCATCTTTGGCAAGAAGCAAAGGTCATGAAGAAATTTATTCACTGTTCTTCACTGCTAGAATCCCTCCAACAACTTCATTATATAATGCAGGCCGTTTGCTGCATCTATTTGATAGACAAAGCTGCTCATTGTTCTTCACTGCTAGAATCCCTCCAAAACTTTATTATATACCGCAGGTCATTTGCTGCATCTGTTTGATAGACAAAGCTGCTCTTGTATCCCTAAAACAAAGCAAATGCTTCCTTTTAAGATCATAGACAAGAAGGATTCTTTAACCATAGCAGCCTTTGGCACCTAGATGAATAAATACAAATCAATAGAAGGATTATGGAACTCACTCTCCTCAGCAGGAAAGGAGGCCCAAGAAGATGCTTCAATTGCCTTTGAGAAGGACCCTAGTCACATGGCTTCTTAGCTTGATATCCCAAAAGCTCTACATTTATTAATGTGTAGATTTGTGAGATAGATCCTGAGGACTAGAGAATGTTCCAAGGATGGGAAAGGTTGGAGGATCTATATTCCCCTTGATTTTGCTGCTTCACAATGTGTTTTTTAAAAGATTGCTAATGAGCATCTCCTCTTGATAAGTAGAGATGAGCTTTATTGAAGACCTGACAACTAGCTTTTGAAGACTATTGATTTGATTCCAAACAGTCCATTGCCTCATTGATCTTTGTAGAGGGATAGTGAAAGCCAATAAGAGATTATTAGACAGCTTAATGAGCTGAATCCTCAATAGTATCCTGAAACAAAGTTTTAGAAGTTTTGAAATCTCATTTGGGATTGATCTTTTTTGTTTTTATTTTTTTGGGGGGAGGGAGGGGTTTTTGGGGTTTGTGAAAAAACATTTGTTTAGTGGGGAGAGGCCTTGAACTTTAGCTACATGCATTTCGGTTTTTAGTTGACAAGCAATATATTTTTATGCAAAACTTTCAATTCTAGCCTTTAAATTACACTTTTATTGCATGTGTTTGTATGTCTATTTCTCTTCATTAAAGCCATCTATAGTGAGAATGTCACGATGATATGAATTTTTAATACTTTGCTTAGTATTTGATTAAAAGTTAATCAAATGTGCAAATGTGACTTGCATGTGTGAGGTGCATGTCACTTATTTCAAAGTGTGGGACCTTGGACCTTGGGATATTAGTTGTACCAAAGTAATAAGTTATGCATGACATGTACTATAGATAGTACCCGATGTGAGATTGGGGCCTAGACCAATTTATTGGCCACTAATGTCAGTGGTGGTGACATTAGAACTACTTGGAAGACAAATTGGTCTAGCCAATTTAATTATTAGTTGGTGAAATGATTATTTGGGATGCTAAGATAATTATTAAATTAATTTTCAAATTAATGTTGGAAAATGGGATTAGAAGGTTGCCACTTGGTAAAACTTGCCCATGCAAATGGAGAGAAGGATGTTGAAAGTCTATTCCAACCATTCAAAGAGAGGAGGTGGCTGTTAGAGAGAGAGAAGAGAGGTTGCTGAACTGATTGGTAGCGATTGGAGACTTGCCCAAGAGCTGCCAATAGTAGTTTGGAGGCCCATGATAGCAAACAATAGCCCTAGAAGGGTGACTAATAGCAAGTGATAATACTTGGTAGTTGGTGATAGCCATTTTGGGATTGCAGGCTATAGGTGATAGCTGGTTTGGTCCTCTTGAACAAGGCACGAGCAAATTGGAAGAGTTTTTTGCAAAGGAAATCAGAAAATCCTCTCTAAAGCAATCTCTCTCATTTTCCAATTGATTCTCAGCTTTGCTCAGCATGTTCCACCATTTGAGTCATCAAAGGTGGATATTTTGGTTAATCTTTTCTATAAACCATAATTTACATAAAAAAATTTAGGGTTTGACAATTACCTCAGGATGTGTGTTTAAAATTGAGGGCTTAGGACTTAAATTTTAGTAGTTGAAATCGAAGAATTTTAGGGAGATTTAGCAGCCAGCCAATCTCAAGTTTGGGCTCAGTTTGTCTTGCAAGGAGTAGGGTAAAGGCCAATCCCCAAGCAAGCCAAGGGGCAAATTGGTTTGAAGGCATGCTTGTCACTTATGACAGCAAGAAGCACTTGGATTAGCGGAGGAGATTAGGAAATCTTAGTTGTGCTTCATCCAAGATTAAAGTGGTAAAGTGTGCATTTCAGTTGATGTGATTTTATTTACTTGTTGTAATTATTGTTAAATTAAGTTATTACCACCCTCTGCGAGGGTGAAAGCTGGTTTTATGGTTCCATTGTTGGGATACCATCAAATCCCTTGACTTGGTGCGCTTGAGGCACCTACTTGAAGCAAATCTTTGCTCTAGTGCTGAAATTGTGTTTAGCTGAGCATTTACATAAAGTATGTCTTCTTATAGTGAGATGGGATCAAGTAGTGCTGATGCATCTCATTCTGAAAATGCACATAATGAAGGGAAGAACGCGATGCCTAATCTTGGTACATGCTTATAGGATGGATAACAAGGAGAAATTGTGGTTGTTGACCAAGAAGTGGGTCCTTCAAGGCTACAAGATACTAATGACCAGCAAGGAGATAAAGAATATGATGACCAATTAAAGGCTCGGGTTGAAGGCAACAATTGACATCTTTGTGCAATTGGCCCAAGGTCCATAGTTTGAGAGATTTTTGAATTTCGCCAATAAGGACAGCAAGGGTAAGAAGAAGATGCCACCTTCAAAGGCATTTGGATAACAAGAAGCTTCCAAATTACAGCCACTGTAGCCTAAAGACACACCATAGGTTGAGGATGAGCAAAAGAAAATGGTACCAATGGGATTGGATATCCAAATGCAAGGCCATCTTGGTAGTGCCAATCCAATGTGTTTTGGATAGCTGGGCATGTATACAGTGATGGGGCAGCTAGGATACTTTGGTGGTAGCACCATTTTTCATGCTATGGTGGGTCAGGGATTGCATACGGGAATATATGGCACAACTCCTTATGATATGTAGCAACCAATGCATGGTGTGCAAGGTTCAATGTATTCGAGTATGGTTAGTAATATGTATAACCCCATGTATGGCAGCCTTGGCACAATGCCTAGGGCACAAAGTGGCATGTTTGGTAATTCACCCCTAGTGCTTATGGGGCTCAAGGAATGAGTGCTAGTCATGCAAATGCTTCTTTTGGTGTTGGTCATGATGCAAATATAGCAAATGCAACCTTTTTGCTGCAGCTAGTGTATGACAACTTGACTCCCAAAGGGGCAACAAAAGACTATGATAAGGGTGGTCAAGGGGTGAAGTTTGAGTCCTTAAGTGGTGCACAAGATAGGTTGATAGCTTTGACTTTTGTTCAGCAGTTTGATGCAGCCTATTCCGGAGGAAACTTCACCAAATCCTCTAAGATTCTGAAGGCAATCGCTTTCTTGAAGGGAAATGCATTGTAGTTGTGGTCTATGCCCTTAATGCAAGGTAGAGCACCCTCAACATGGTATAATTCAAGCAAATGTTTTCTTTGAATTGGTTGAGTAATACTTTAGAGGTGGATATCATGGCAACTTGGAATAAGCTAGATGCAATGCAATGCAAGAATTTGGAATATTATAATAAGAAGTTTTGGGATGCCTTGTTGTCGGTCACTTCTTATTGTCTAGTTCCACTTTATGAGCGAGTGAAAAGGTATGTATGTGGGCTGCCTAAAGGAATTAAGGATTTTTGCATTAAATCCACTATGTCTAGTATGTCTTAGCTCATAAAAATTGCTGTTATAGCTGATGTATTGCTGTGTGGGAAAGATTTGGGCTTCCAAGACAGTGGAGATAAGCCGAATAAGAAGTTATCAAAGGTTGGGAAAAGGGGCAGATATGAAAATCAGGCTAAA
Organism: Lygodium microphyllum; assembly: GCF_053477565.2. NCBI lineage: Eukaryota > Viridiplantae > Streptophyta > Polypodiopsida > Schizaeales > Lygodiaceae > Lygodium > Lygodium microphyllum. The sequence goes on from NC_141151.1 coordinate 40,234,169, forward strand.
AAGAGGTCAACACAGCAAGGAAAGGGATGGAAATCAGTCGCACAATGTAGGGAATTAATTATAGTAAATAAATACTCTATTTGTGAACAGGAGAGCTAAGGACTATCCCAATAGGTAGTGAGCTGGAAAATCAGAAAATTAGGGAGATTCCAAGGGAAAGAAGCCCAAAACATTTGTTGATTTGGTGCTAGATGTTGTTAGTGATCAGTCCAATCATGATGCTATAGAGTTATACAAAGCATGGGGCAAAATCAGAGGTTAGCATGCATTAATCTTTTTTGATAATGGGGCATGAGTCAACTTTATCTCCACAGACATGGCAGTTGGTCTACACATCAAAGAGGATGAGATGGGATCCATGGGAGAAGTTGGTATGGATAATGGCATGCAAGGGCCATGTAGAGCTTGTCACACTACTCATTGGAAAGCTTCACATGCACATTTAGGGATATGTGGATAGCAAAGAGTTTTTCATTGCACCGCTTGAGGATTGTGATGTCTTGCTTGGTATGCCTTGGTGCCATCGTATGCATGTAAGGATTGATTCGCATACTAAAGTGATCCTTATTTAGCATAAGGGCAAGGCCCATACCTTGGATGCCAAATTGAAGGGGAAACCTGTTGCTGTTGTATCGGTCACTGTTATTTTTAAAGTGATGAAAAACCACATTTCAGTGTACTTCTTTTTCACTAAGGATAAGGTTAATAATGAAAATGTTGGAAATATGCCTAAGTTAGGGAAGAATGACATTTTATTTAAGAAAATATATGTTGATTGGTTTTCTTAGTCACTTCTAGGGTAGCTATCGTCTAAAAGGCTAGAAGGTCATGGCATATATGTTATCCTTGGAAGTGGCCCTCTAATAAGCCACCCTATAGGGTAAGTTCAGCCGAGCAAGAGAAAATAACAAGTTAGGTAAATGAGCTGTTGGAAAAAGGACTGATTTAGCCTAGCTTATCTTCCTTTTGTTCTCTAGTGCTTTTGGTACATAAAAAGTATGGATCATGGTGTATGTGCATTGACTATCGTGTTTTGAATAAAATCACAATATGGAATTGGTTTCAGATCCCTTGGATTGACGACGTTATGGATAGATTGCAAGGGGTAGCCATATTCAGCCATATTGATTTGAAAAGTGGGTATCATCAGATTTGCATTAGGCTGGAAGATGTGCCTAAGACAACTTTCATGACATCCTTTGGGTTCTATGAGTTTCTTGTCATGCCTTTTGGGCTTACAAATGCTCTAGCTACATTTAATTGGATGATGATTGCATCTTCAAACCACATAGGGGATTTGTGGGCAGTTTCTTTGATGACGTGGTTGTCCACTGAAAAAATGAGGCAAAGCATAGAAAGCATTTGGAAATTGTGTTCAATGAGTTCTATAAGCACATGTTGGTTATACGTGTCAAGAAAAGTGAGTTTTTCTTGCATGAGATTCACTTTTGGGGCATATTGTGTTGGTTGATACCTTGCAAAGATCGAGGCAATATGCTTATGGCCACTTTTGAGAAATGTGCACGAGATCCGTGATTTCTTGGGTCTATGTTTTTCTTATAGGAAATATGTGTGCAGTTTTGTTGAGATTGCATTTTCATTGCATGCTTTGCAAAAGAAGGGTGTATCTTTTTAGTGGATAGCAATTGAAATTTCAGCATTTGAGAAGCTAAAGGAAAAGATGACATTAGATCCTATGCTTGCGTTGTCTGATCTAGGAAGGTCATTTGTTGTTCAATGTGATGCATGTGGAAATAGTGTAGGGGTTGTTTTAATGTAAGATAGCCAGGTTGTGGCCTATCAAAGCTTTGTTCTCCATGGTGCATGGTAATTGTGAAATGCATTTTGCTGGGAGTGAAACGTGAAACGGCTGAAATGTTTCACTGAAACACGGAATGCTCGTAGTAAAATGGTTGAGTGAAACAAGATTTTTAAACGAAAAACAATTGTTTTTGTACTTTTTTTGGAGAGTTTTTAAACACTTTGAATATATGATAGACTCTTGAGATGCTATGTATCTGAGTATAAGTCACAGCGAGAGTAGTATTTGCCTTTTGGTAGAGATTGCATACAATAATATGGTGCATAGTTCCATTGGCAAAGCTCCATTTGAGATTATGGAAGATGGCAAGAAAGTGTCCCCTATTTTGCACACAAGATAAGATCTTTGTGGTTGATCAGTATATAGAAAACATAGATATAGCCTATGGTAAGGTTAAGTATGCTCTTTAAAGGTCTCAAGAGAAGCAAAAGAAGGCAACTGATTGCCATAGACGTGCTCTACAGTTTGTAGAGGACAATTATGTGCTGTTGCATTTTGAAAAAGCAAGGTTGAAAAAAGATGAAAATTTGAAAGGTAGAGAGAGGTTGTATCCAAAGCTGAGGTAAGATACTATGGGCATATATCATTTCATACGCAACGAGGTAAGATACTATGGGCCCTTGTAGGTGTTGGAGAGGATTGGGAATATTGCTTATAAGCTGAAATTGCTTCCATACCAGTGGATACACAATGCCTTTCATGTGAGCTTGTTGGGGCCTTTTCGTGCTGATATACTCGTGGATGTATCTGCTGAAATTTAGCTAGAGGTTGAGGAGTTGGATGAGATTTTGGCATATAAATAAAGAAAAATGAGCGTTAAAGTTTCTAGCAGGTATTTGGTGAAGTTTGAAAACTATTCACCAATGGATGCTAAGTGAATGGAAGAGGATGACTTGATAGACCATCCTTAGTTGTTGCAGCTTTACCTTGAGGCTTTTTAGTTAAATCCAACTTTTGATTGTACTTAGTCAGGTCCAATAGAGTAAGGATCTAGGGTATTAATTGTAACAGTACGACTAGTTAGTTGGTATGTATATGGTATGATTGGTCATTTGTAGCTTTGACACTTTACATGTGCATCAGTATGTATCAATTTGCCTTAGTATATGCTCTGGTGTTGGTTTTCAGTGGTGGATAATCATCAATTCTCAGTGTTATTTGACTGGTTTTGTGGATAGCAGCATGTTTTATGAATGCCATTGATAGTTCAACCATGGTTCATACTCAGTTTATGCTTTCGTATGGTTCATACTTAGTTTTATGAATGCCATTGATGGTTCAACCATGGTTCATTCTTAGTTTATGCTTTCCTATGGTTGTTTGTTCGAAATAGTTGAGATATGCTAATGAAATGCATTCCATGGGTTTTTGGCGGTAATTTTGGATTCTTTAAGAGTCTTATATTTTATTTATGCTAGGCAAGTGTTTGGCATTAGCATGGTTGACAAAATGTTGTTTTTACTAGGATGCATTTTGGAAAATTCTAGTGTAGTATGTATTGCTTTGGTACATTACAGTGCAATTTAGGATGATTGCAAGGATTTCATGGGGGAGGTTTGTCATGGGGACATGAAATTTTGATGCTTTGCTTAATATTTGAATAAAAGTTAATCAAATTTGTAAATGTGACTTGCACATGTGAGGTGCAAGTTAGTTATTTCATAATGTGGGGCCTAGGACCCTGAGATATTAGATAGGTACTAGGTGGTACACAGTGTTAGATTTGGACCTAGATTAATTTATTGGTCACCAATGTTAGTGGTGGTGACATTACAGAGTAGGTTTTAATTAATTAATTAATGTTGGTTTAAGGGTCAGTAATTGCTTAGGGATACTTGGGAGACGTAAAATTATTTTTTTAGGTACGAAATAATTATTAAACTAATTTTAGAGTTAATATTTTGAAATTGATTTAACAAGGTGGATAATGCTAGAAAATGGGATTAGAAAGCTGCCACTTGGCAAAACTTGCCCATTTAAGTGGGGAGAAGGATATTGGAGGTTGGGGAAAGTTTGTTTCAGCAATTTAGAGAGAGCAGGAGGCTAATAGAGAGAGAGAGAGAGAGAGAGAGAGAGAGAGAGAGAGAGAGAGGAGAGATTACCGAACTAATTGAAAGCCATTGGAGACCTACCCAGGAGCTATGGACAACTTGGAGGCCCACAGCAATAGGTGACAGCCTTAAAAGGGTCATTAACAATAGGCAATAGCAATTACTGATTGGCATCAGTCACTTTGGGCCTTTATGTTGTAGGCGACAACATGTCGGGTTCTCCTGAATAGGTTAGCAACAGATTGGAATAGTTTTTTGTGAAGAAAATCAAAAGTTTCTTTCTCTAAAGCAATCTTTGATTCTCTATCTGATTCTCAACTTCACTCAGCAGATTCTTGCCATTTGAGTGTCACGGGGACGTGAAATTTTGAGATGCTTTAATTTTACTGATAACATTTGATTAAGTTATTAATCAGATGTGCAAGGTTGTTCAACACATGTGATGCACATGGCAGTTATTTCATGGTAACAGGCCAAGGACCTCAAGGATGTAATAGGTGTCAAAGGCAAAAGTTGTGACAAGTTATGCAAACTGGGCTTTGGGGGTTAGTTGGTGTCAATTTTGACCCTAGGACAGTTATTCGGCCAATAAGTGTTGGTAGTGACACTAGGGACTAGCATTATTATGTGATGCCAGTCTAATGGTCAATAGAGGTTGGGGACCAATGTAGGTTGCAAATGGCCTAGCCAATTTAATTATGGATGGGTACATTATATCTTGGGTAGGGTCAGAAGGGTTGAAGTTAATTTTCAGGATTATTTAATTTTGAAAATTAATTAAATGGTTGGATAATGCTGAAAAATGGTTTTAAAAGGCTGCCACTTGGCAAAAATGCCCATATAAACTGAGAAAATGTTTTTGGGGGCTGGGTCTCAACCAATGAGTTAGTTTACAACTTGGAGAGAGAGAGAGAGAGAGAGAGAGAGAGAGAGAGAGAGAGAGAGAGAGAGAGAGAGAGAGAGAGAGAGAGAGAGCTGCTAGTTCATTTTTTGATCAGAGAACAACAATTTGCTGTAGGAGACGGCCATCTAGGGGCCTCAACAGGCAGGGGACAGCAAGAAGTCACCTTCCAGGGGTAGGCAACAGCATTGTTGATCAGGTGACAGCATTTTGGAGGTGCTTGGCAGTAGGTGATTGTGTTAAATGTAAGCTGGAGCAGGCAGCAGGCAGCAGGCAGAATTTAGGGTTTTCTTGCGAAGAAAATCAGATTTCTCTCTCATCTTGGCTTTCTCTCACCTTCTTCAATCCATTCTTAGGAGATCTTAGCATTTCTCAGCCATTTCTCTCACCTTCTTCAATCCATTCTTAGGAGATCTTAGCATTTCTCAGCCATTTTGAGCAGATCCCAGCCAAATTTGGTAGATAACAAAGAGATCTTTGCTGTAAATCCTAAATTTTTGCAGAAATTAGGGTTTGACAGCAACCTTGGGACTTGTATCAATTGGCGAAGGCATCGTACATTGAATTTAGAACTTGAAATTTGTGTAATTGTTAGGGAATTCAGATGCCAGCCCATTCATTGTAATTTGGGGCAGCATTTGGCCAGTTGGTGGTTTCATTTGTGCAAGTCCTGAGTAAAAAATCAAGGGGCAATTGGCCCAAATTGATTGCTGATTGTTGCTATAGCAAAGAGGCTTTTTGGAACAGGAAAGGAGATTGTGAATCTTAGCTTGTACTCATTCCATTAGTAAAATCAAGTTAAAGAAATACCAAAAGGGGCGCTAATTTTGGAGCAATGGGGTGTCCAATCTTCAAGATTATTAAGGTAAATTGTGCATTTCAATTTATGTTTATTTGTTGATTGTTGTAATTAAGTGCTTAATCAGGGAATCACCACCCTCTCCAAGAAGGAAGGTTGGCTTCATGTTAGCACTTCGATTAGTGGAGAAGATTAGAGAATCTTAGTTTTACTTCATCCATTTGTAATTGAAGATAAAGAAATGCTGCAATTGACACTAGTTTTGGGGCCAATAGGATGTCCGTTGTCTGGAATTAAAGTGGTAAATTGTGCATTACAATTTATTTGATTTATTTACTTGTTGTAATTATTGAATTAATCAAGTTACTACCACCTTCTTTGAGGAAGGTTGGTTTTAGAGAGGTTGGCAGCAATGACAAAGATTTGCATAACTAAGAAGGTAGTACTTGTTGAGCTAAAAAACGCATTACAGTTGATTAGTAAATTTGATGTGCAGTTCGAGATAATTTTAGTGGTTCTTGTAAAATAGATGGGCTGCCCACCATTCAGCCTCATCCTTTGGTGCAGGTTTCTCACTCTACCGTACAAATTTCAACTATTAGACACCTACCATCTGCTGTCTGGCCATCACTAACTGTAGCCCATCACTATCTAGCCCTAGGCGGCTTGTTTTCAGCCATTGCCCTACTATTTGGAGGTCTCCATCTGTTGCATCATCATAGCACCTGATTAGCCTGCGTTTGCAGCATCTGATGTCAAGCGACATGCTACTGTCATCTCTCCCATTGGGCGATTGCTACAATATCTACATTTTTGCTATCCAGCAAGCCATCTACACCAACAAACACTTCTCTTGTCGCCTGACAGTTCTTTGCTTGTGTGATAAGTTTTTAGCCTTCCTTTGATAGTACACTACTGCGTTTATTAGATTTCAGTCTTCGATTGCTTTGTCTGGGTGACTAGTCTGCTGATCTTCATTATTCAGCACTCTCTCATCTCCGATTGGTAGTTATTGCTCTTGGGATTTGTCTCCGGTGGACATTACTCTCGAACAGTGCATTGCTCTGCTCTTGGGCAATTTGTACATTCATTTACAACATTCATTCATTTTAGAGTTTATTGTCTTTGTGTTTGAGTTTTGAGTTTTTGCGTTTTGCATTTAGTGTTTGAGTTTTGCTTGTCTCTGTTTGAGTCTTTGTGTTTCAGTCTTAGTTGTACATGCTGTGTTTCCTTAGTGCGAACCCTAGCATATCTTCGCAGTACTAACTCTCAACTCTTGCTAGCAACATGCAGCTACTAAATAGTGATGCAAAGGCCTAAAACCCTTAGCTTGTCATAGTTCTTTTAATATAAGAGATGGAGAAATAAAAGAGAAGGAGACCAAACGAAGACAAGTTCAGGTGATATGAGGGCTTGGAGTTCTATGTTAAATTCGAGTAATTGGTGTTATGCGCATTGATATATTGAAGTACCTTCAGATGGATTTAATGCTAAAATCTGAAACTCCTCCCTACATTTTCAAAATTGGCTGAAACTCTAAAACTCTGGTTTTTGCCGTCTTTGTTCCCCCTATTTTTGAAACTTTCTTGTACTACTGAGTATTGAGCTGATGCAAAAAGGGCTAGTTAGAGATAATGCTTCACCTTTTTGCTCTCTAAGTTCTTATGGTACAGGATAAGGATTGATGACTTTGCACGTCTTTAGATTAGAGAGCTTTCAATGATCTTTGTTTGTAGCTGAATTGATTTTGAAGAGTAGGTATTATCATATTTTAAGTGCTTTTGAAGATATTCACAAAACAACTTGTAATACAACATTTGGACTATTCAAGGATGGAGAAACATTGTGAGCATCTAGAGAAGATGGCCATATTGGAATATGTGGGCAAAATCTTTGATGGTATAAGATGGAGGGGAAGACTGTGAGCACCTAGAGTAGATAAAGTGTAGGATTAGGAGCTGTTCATTTGATTGGCAAGGCTCATTTGCCCTTGATTACAATAAGAGTGGTTCATTTGACATTGACATGATGCACACATTGATATTCATTTAAGGTGTTTGCAATATTGGAGCCTCACCATGCAAGAACAATGTTAAAAGTTTCGGTGGACTAATAAAGATATCAAAGCTAATAATGGATTAAACCAACGTGCTGGTAGAGGACTGCTATATTGAAGGCTGTAATTTCATAGATTCACTGGCACCCAAGGCCTAATTAATGGCCAACTTCTATACTATTTATTTGATTGTTGGCTGATCTACTTTTTGTGTGTGTAACACCATGTGCTAAATACATTGTCCCACTTTGATGTATAAAAGGAGGTCATGTGGCCATATTGATCTGAGTTGAACTTGTAGATTCTTGGTGTGGTGAGGGAGTGTGTGAGCTAGTGTACTCTCGATTCTCATAATGGATGCTTTTTTTGACTTACTATTGGGTTTTGGTTTTATAATTTATTTACGTTGTTTCGTTCATTATTCAGCTGTGTATTGAGCTTTTAACATGGTATCAATTGATAAGATTGGAGTTATGATGTGGTGTGCTATATTTCTTCTAATCTATAGGTTGCTTGTGGTCTATAGCTAACATTTTTGTTGCCACTTGCTGACATGCTTTGGGAACCTTTTGAATGACATGGTGCGTGGGTGGCATTGGTTGCCTTTGCTAAGGCCTTGTTGTGTTTGACCTACTTAGTGGTTTGATGTAGAAAATGAGTCATGACTAACCGAAGATACTTTTGCTTTCGAGTACTACATAGTGCATGTGCATGCCACACAAGCTGCTGCTATATGTAATTGATTGTATTTTGGTAATCTTTGACTCATCCTTGACCTAGCGTGCTAAGTGGATGGTTACAAGTGGTGGCTAAGGTATCTCCTTGATGCTTGTTGGCATTGGCCCTCTCCTTGCGACACTTGGTTTCATCATCCATATAGGATGTCTTGTTCTAGTTAACCAGCATGATGTGCTGTGTTCTGATGCATCTGTGAGTTGAGCTTGTCTAGGATAAGTTGAGAATCATGAACACTTTCTTATCTCGTGTTTAATATCAAGCACATGGTTTGACGATGTTTAGATGTTGACTTTTTTATTTAAAAGTTTGCTCATGTTGTTCCTTTGCTGGTGTTCTCATGGTGTTTTAGTGCAAGGCTTGTCTTATCTAAGATGGGGAATTTGTGAGAGTGCGCTGCAGAAGAGGAAATACGAACACGGATGGAGAGAGAGAGAGAGAGAAAGCAGAAAATAAGGAAGAGAAATCTGCACTGACTGAAATGAATGCTGAATACACTGAAATGGACTGATCAGTCCCTGCACGCAGCCCACAGCGTCAGTGAGGGCACCAGATCAGGCTGATGATGATGGCAGCACCACCACGGGGAGGAGTGTCGGAATCTGCAAGAAGACAAGTGACCAAGTGGGGAGGGGGGCTGCCAATAAATAGGCAACGGACAAACCCTAACCCTAACCCTAAAATGGGCGCAAACCCTAAAAGTGCCCTAAAATGGGCGCCCCACAACAGTGACCAAAAAGTGGCCGGGCAGCCAGTGGCTGCCCACTAAGAGAGGCCAAAAAGAAATACACAACCTAAGACAGCCAGTCAAGAGTGACTAGCCTCCCCCATCATAACACATGACAGACATGTCAGAGCTCCTAATGTCCTCGTCTGACTCAGACTGAGGCTCACAGGCAGGAGATGACAAGGCATGACAAACATGACTGCTAACAGAATTCATGTTTTGTATGTTGAAGCTAGAGTCTTGTGTGTAATCACCACTTGCTTGTGATTGAGTTAAAGTTCTCTCCCCTCCCTTGCCTACTCTCTTTTGTACAATGGAACAATTCAAGTTATTTCTTTTCTCATTTCGCTTCATATTGATCCTATCGGTACCCTTGCTTTAGAGTTAGTTTTCTACATTGATTATGGGGTTGTAGTTGAGAGTTTTATAGGGAGGATTTTGGATTGCTCAAGCTTCAAGAGGAGTATTCGCTTTTTGTGACTTCTTGGTCATGTACATGAAGGTGAAGGGATAGATTGATGTTTCACATGGTGTCACAATTCAATGAGGATAAACATTCGGAACATATTTTTCTGGTCCATATTCTTGTTGGTTTTATTGGCGAGAGTATGGGAAGACACAGAGATCTCCATCTTGTTTTCCTTTTGGCCTACTGATGGCTTGGTTTCTTCTTGCACACTCCTAGTTAGAGGACAAGTGAGATGGTGGAGAGGGAGGGCATGCATATGCTCTGTGGACTCGATGTTTGTCATTGAGTTTCTTTGTTCTGGCACATGTGATGGACCTTTTTTGTAGAGAGTTCACAGACAAAAAATCTATATATTATTTTCAAGCGAATATATTGGACTAGTATGTCTATCTCCTGCTAAGCCAGCTAAATTTGCCAGTTAATTAATCATATTTTTCTAGCATTTTTTTGGCTCTCAAAACAGTCCAATAACTATTAAGTCAATTAATACGAGTCTCCAGAATATTCATTAGGACAATTTGCTCAGGAAGCTGTATAAAAGGGGAATTGACATGCACTGTAATGTTCATCCCTTTATTCATGCACCGTTCAGTTCCAGCTCTCCTCCATATGCTGCTGCCTTGATCTGTTGATCATCATTGTCAGCTTCTGTCTCCTCTCACATCATCAGTATCATCATCTCTCTCACCTCCAACTATTATCTAGGCTGCTGCCCTACCGCTGCCCTATCTTCCTAAGAGCTTTTGCCAGCATTGCCAGGTCTTCTAGTACACACTATTTTTGTCCACAAACTCTTCCCCTTACTGTGCTTTGTTACCAGCTGCTGTCATTCTTCACCTAAGTCTGTGGCCACAGGCTGCACACTCCTGCATTTTGGCTCTCTAGCCATCAAAGTTGCTGATTTAGTCACTCCAGCCTTCAGCCTCATCTATCCTCTTCAAACCTGCTGCATTTTGACAGTCCTCTTTGTCCATTTCTGCATTGAATTGGTGGTTTGCTGCATTTGGGATCTGTTCACACGATCCCACTCTCTCCCTAGGCCTGGTCCATGAAGATACGCCACAGTTGCAAAAGACAACACAATCTGTACAAATTTGACTAAACTCAGACAACAACACAAAACACAAAAATAGGGAAATGTGTGACCAGCCTTCCTCCTCGGATAGGGTGGTAAATAACTTGATTAAGCACTATTTACAACAATTAACAAATTCACAACACTGAAATGCACACTTTACCATATAATCTTGGACATTGGACAACGTGTTGGCCCCAAAACTGGCGTCCCTTTCGGTATTTATTTAACTTAATTGAAGAAGAAGTTAATGTACAATGGGATTCTCCCTATCCCTTTCGTTATTCCAACTCCTCTTGCTGTCCAAAATCACCAACAAGTCTTCAATCTGATTTGCCCCTTGATTTGGGCAATTAATAGGCCTTCACTTGCTTTGATGGAGATGGAAAATGTCCCAGATTCAATGATTTGCTGGTCCCTTTACTTGAATAGGCTAAAAACAGCTTCACCCCTGTTGAATCCAAGCCTTGGAGCTTCCAATTTTCGGCAAGCTTCCCGAGGCTGTTGCTAAACCCTAATTTCTGTTATGTAGATTAGGATTTACAACAGAGAAATCTGAAATTTCTCAGCCAAGGAGAGAGAATGTCGAGGAGTGAAAAAATTCAAACTTTCTTCGCGAAGAACTAAAGGAAATTTGCAATTTACTATTGCTGCCCTATCTCAACAGCTTGTAGATGGAAAGAATTGAAGAAAATCAGTCATTTACTACTTTTGCCTTGTCTCAATAGCTTGTAGATGTTGTTACCTGCTTTTGATTGGTCTTCTCTTGCCCCTGGCTGCCTCAAAAGGTCCTCCACTGGCTGCAAATTAGACTAGCAACATCTTCTCCCTCTCTCTTGTAGACTGAATACACTAAAAATGCCTCTTTCTAGTCTCTAAAGACATTTTCGGTCTTGCATGGGAATTTTTGACAAGTGGCAGCCTTTCCAATTGGTTTTTCCAGCATTATCCATAATTAAATATTAATTTTCAGTCTTTAAATGCTAAAACTAATCTAATAATTATTTCGGTGCCTTGAAAAATAATTTGATTGGCCAATAATTAAATTGGCTAGGGAACTTCCATTCCCGAGTATCTCTGTGCCATCTTTGACCATCAGATTGGGGTTAGGTACCATTAATTGACACCACTTCCCTAGTGTCATCAACTGACACTTATGGCCAAATGAATGACCTAGGCCAATAACTAGCACTAGATACCACCAAGTACCTATGTGGCATAACTTATAACAACTTTTACCTTTGACATCCTGTGATTTCCTCAGGTCGTGGGCTCATAAATTTATTCTAACCCTAGCTACACCTCACATGTGCAACATTTACTTAACCATCTCATTAAAAATTAATCCACATGTTAAGTGAGGTTTCAAAAATACATGTCCTCATGACAAAATGTATTTAATGAATTAATGAATACTAAAATGAATGAGGGGAGATAGTGATCTCTTTCTTGTGAGGGTGGGAGGCTGTGCCCATCTTATTCCTTTTTTCTATGTGTTCGGTTTACACATATATTCCTTTCAGTCCTCTATATGCTTGAGCCTTGAGCTCTCTTGCCTTTCAACCACTGTAGTGATCAGTAGACTCCTCTTGTGGGTACAGTAGCAGCAATGCATTGCTATTGACTCCATCTTTTATACGCATAGGTATGCCCTGCCTTTCAAGGCTGAATTCTGATTTCAAATCTTAGCATTTATTTCCTTTCAGCATCGATCTGTGTGCAACCAATGCTATGTATATTTAGATGTTACAAAACTTTCATGATTTGTTATGTAGGCTTTTTATAGCTGAAGGCTATCTGTATGCTTATGTAGCAGCTCATGTACTTTGATGTGGGGGCTAATAGTTACTTAGATAGAAAGTGGTGCATTTCTAATAAGAGCAAGTCCTGGTCAATATTATGCTCATGCAGCTGCTCTTATGCTTGGACTTGGGGGCAAATAGTTACTTAGATATAAAGTGGTGCATTTCTAATAAGAGAAAGTCTCAGCCAATAGTATGCAAATAGGAATGAAAGATGATTATAATGGCATTTATTATAGGTTTGAGTCATAAACTAAGAGGTTGAAATGGCTTGCGACTCATGTAAGGATCTTTTCGTTTTTATACCAGGCACCTGTATCGGGATCGAAGAAACCTGCAGAGGATGGAACACTAATTTTTCTTACTGCTGGTAAGATATGTGGGACTACTGATCATTCACTTCTGTGCTTGATTTTGTGGGTTGATGGAAGCTATGTAGTCATCATAGCCTAATATTTGAGTGTGGAAAGTGCTGCATATGGACTAGTTGTGGCATCTTGGTGTAGTATTTAGAAGTAGGGTTGGTTTTAGAAGCATGTCATTCTAAAAGCTGAGCAGATGCCAGAGATAATGATTAAAACACTGATTTGATAAAATGAAGTATCCTGACTTAAACCTAAGTGCCTCAAACAATTTACAAGTTCATAATTACGACATGCTTCTATCAAAGATCTGTTGCCTTTGTACTGCCAAGGCATTGTAGATTTCAAGTTGCTTCATGAAATCTAATCCTGCTGTATGTGATGCATACAAAGAAGATTGCTGCTACTTTACATTGTGCAAGTCACAACTCAGAGAGCAAGAACAAAAGTTGGAATGCGACCCTCTAGCAGAGTGGACTGCCTCACATGACCTGACTGCTGTAAACCTGCTGCGGATCTGGGAAGGTTACAGGCAGCATTCAGGAGACGGGTAAACAAGCAGCATTCACTGGTGGGCTTGTTAACTGGTCTGCCACCATAAAATTCCACAATGACAAGGTCATTTGTCAAAGTGCCTAGTCATTCAAGTGGTCACCTCCTATGATCGCACTATCTGAACAATTGTAATCCATGCATTATCATGGTCTAGACGCCTCAAACAATGCTCTGAACCACCAGCTGTGAAGATATGCTAGGATTTTCACAGAGAAAACATAGAATGTATGAACATGGCTGAAGCACAATAACTCAGATAGTAACACAATAAACGCAAAATGCGTAAACACACAAAAACAGAGAAGGAGGACTCTGAAGTGAATGAATCAATACTGGAAATGAATGAGAGAATGTACAGAATGCTCAAGGGCAAAGCTGTCTAACAGCTAGTTGCTCTTGTGGGAGCGGGCTGAGGGAGGTTTTGATGCGTGTCTTCCACTGAAGATAGATCCCGAGTGCAATAATCACCAGTCAGCAGAGAATGATGAAGAAAAGTGCTGAAAACACAAAAATGACATGTTGTAGATGCAACACAAATTAGTCTGATGCTGAAAATGGAAGGTTGATAGGCTGGAAATGTAAACGCAAGTCTTTGGCAGTGGAATTGGTAAATGCAGCAATGTAACCACTTGAAGATAATGGTAGATGATCACTAGCAAACAGTGGGAGGTTAGGCGACAATTGTAGACCACGTAGTAGTAGTCACTGGGGATTGGACAACTAGTGAAAGAGGGCTGATGGTCGAAACTTGCAAGACAAGGATAGATTGAATGGTGGGAAGCTTGTCTATTTATAGATATAGAAGGATTCTTTTAAATTAGGGATTTGCTTATGGGACACAAACTCTCTAGGGCCGAGCACTGTTTAATGAAACTTTTGGTAATTTACATGTTTTGGGGTTGTTTTTAAGAGCTAATGAGTTTGTAATGCATTTTTAGGTCTATCCCCCTCTTAGGCACAAAACTGAAACTAAGAAAGGATTCGAAGTAAAGCTCACACCCATGTATTGAGCTAAAACATGCTTTATAGCTGATTAGCATTTTCAAACATCTCCTAAACATGCTTAATTAATGAGAAACATAAAATTGATGCATAGTTTGAGAGAGTTTTAGTGATTCCTCAAAATCCTAGTTTTTTGGGGCACCCTTTAACATCTATAAATAGACAGGCTACCCACCATCTAGTCTCATCTCTTCGGTGCAGGTTCTCACTCCTTTGTTCTGTTTGGTCCATTTGTCATCACCAATTGACAAACTGTCTCCTTCTTCTTGCGTTTAGACTCTATATCAGCCCGACGATAGGTGGTAGTTCTCTCTCGTCATTAGGCAATAGCCTTGTAGTCTGGGTTCGGCCTTTTTTCCCCTAGGTGGTGGCTGGTGACCATAATTTATCTGTTGGTGATTCTCAGGATAAAAATAAGGGGTAGAAAAAATGCCCCCACCCATTAAAGTGGTATGTGAACTAGGCTGAGAACATCGTGAGACAGTTTGGTCCATATCCGGTGCGGGCGTTAGAGCATTGAGAGGCATTGCCATTTGTGGCGATGACAAGTACCAGATCAATGTTTTGGGCGTTTTCAAGTATGGCTAGACGATAACCAAATAACAATACTTGTTAATAAAGCAGAACGAGCTACTGAAATCGATCTCGAAGAAACTCAAGAGACGTTTTGGATAGCTTAGGCTAATTCAACTAAGGCCTCTTCTACCTGCTTGTGGCTATCCTAGAGGTGTGTTTGTCGCTTCCTGTTGCTGCCTAGTGCTCCAAGCATCATCCTTGCTGTTGCCTCTGTCTTTTGATTGCGTGGTGATCAACATTTGGTGTTTTTCTCGTCTTCCGCACCTTGACTATTGGTCACAACTCTTGGGATTCGTCTTCGGTGGATGTCACTCTCCGACACTCCATTGCGTTGCCCTTGGGCATTTTGCATTTTGTGTCTTGCATTTAGGGTTATAACTTTCATTTACTTTAGAGTTTCTTCTCTTTGTCTTTGAGTTTTGAGTTTTGTGTTTGCGTTTTGTGTTTTGCATTTATGGTTTGAGTTTTGCTTATCATTGCCTGAGTCTTTGTGTTTCAGTCTTGGTTGTACATGTTGTGTTTCCTCAGTGCGAAACGTAGCATATCTTCACATAGTATTAAAGCCGGTGCTCTTCTAAAGAGTATCTTGCGTTAATTGTGGAGGCTAGTGTTTGTGCGAGACTCACATGTGACTCGACTTTGACTCATTATGTCTCAGACACCTTCTTTTGGGGATCCTATGACGCCCTATCAGGCTCCTCTATTATTAGAAGCTCCAAGAAAGCATTGTGGTCTCGAGGAGGAGGTAGACACATCTTTATCTTTACCACCTTCTTCTTCTCGTTTTGGTGATTTTACAAGTAAAGAGTTTTAGGAGTACTTGCACATCACATATAGTTAGGTTTACATTGCTCCAAGAAGTGCTACTAATCCATTTGGACCGATTTATGAGACTAACCACCTCTTTGATCTTGGAGGAACCACGACATTTGGCGCGTGTGGCGATCCATGTCCTTCATCTTAGCTAGGCCTTATGCCAAGTTTATATAACCCTTTTGAGTTGTATGAGCCAAAACCCTTTCTTGTTTTTTATTTTGTTGTGTAAGATCCAGATGATTTTCAATGTCTTAGCTTCAATAGAGGAGGCTCTCGAAGTAGATACCCTTTATCAAGTATATCTTTAGCATCCATTTTATTTGAACAAGTGAATTACACTTCTCAACTCCCTCCCATCCTACCACTATCTTCTCCACATTTTGATCTACCCATATCGTCATTTTAAAATCTTGGAGCACACTCCACTTCCACTCAAAGTATTGCTTTGCCACTTCCACCAGAAAGTGAGGGTCTGTATGAAGAAATGTCAAGGCAGCCAATCGTATGGGATCCTAAAGATATAGGTCATCAGTTTATATCTGAAACATTATAGGTATTAAAAGTTGGTACAGAAGGGTTTCTTTTGCCTGTTGAAAGAGACTGTTTGAGATGTTCGCTAGGCATGGAAAGGCATTTGCATTTCAACTAACTGAAATAGGTTGTGTGGATCCAAATGTTCTCTCCTATGGTAATATTTACTGTGCCACATGTACCATGGAACTTGAGGCCTATTCCAGTGCCTAAAGCTTACTTGCCAAAGCTAATGGATTTGCTAAATGAAAAGATTCGCATGAAGATCTTGGAGCCCTCTTCAGCCCTATACTCAAATCGTTGGTTTACTGTACCCAAAAAGAATGGGGCTTTGAGATTTATTCAGACATGCAACCGGTGAATAAAGTGACCACATAAGAAATGCATGACAAATGCTATGAATAGAGAACTCAAGGATTTTATATCACATTTGACAATGCCCTTCTTGGATGATGTTCCAATCAAAGGGTGTGCAGTGGATGAAAAGAATGAAGAGATGGATGCTTATGGGTGCAGATTGTTGGGTGTAAAGGCTCTTCGCTACACTTCCCGTGTATATATTTTACTTGTACATGTGACCGCACTCTTGCGGGTGTAAATGTACCGTACCCTAAAACATAAATACATTCTTTCATTCTTTGTGTGTGCCACACTGGTACACACCCAACTCAAGTCTCTACTCTCTCTGCACTCTCTACTGCTGAACACACTCCATTCTCGCTGCGCACACTACTTAGGCATTTTCACTTTCCTTCAAACTGGTATCAGAGCTTCGGCTAAGGTGTGCGCGCTTCCCGGAGCCTGTGCGAGACATCGCCAGCGCTTCGCTTGTGAGAAATCAGCAAGTCGTCATCTCTGCTGGTCAGGCGAGAGCACGCGCGAAACAGGAGACAGTGCTGCAGGGTCGTTTTTTGCTCAGTCTGTAACCAGACAGGTCAGGCGCAGCCATTCCAGGTCAGCACAGGTCAGGTCGTCAGCTTTCCTGGTCATGTTTCTGTTCAGGACAGTCGGGCGACAGTGTTGAGGTCACGTTTTACTCAGGCGACAGTGTTCAGGTCACGTTTTACTCAGGCGACAGCTGGACAGACAGTCGCCAGGTCAGAAACAGGTCGGCGTGGACAGGCGACAGCCAAATCTGCTCAGCGACAGTCAGGCGACAGCTGACGTGGTCAGCGTGGACAGGCGGCAGTTCGTTTCTGATCAGCGTGATCAGTCGACAGGTCACGACAGTCATTTTTGCAATTTTTTGTGACTTGTCACATTAAAACAGGCCCCGGTTCGCGTGCGCAAGCACAGTTTTCACAGTTGTGCAGATTTGAGCCAGAAAATTTGGGGCTTTTCCAGATTTAGTGCTGTTCATGCATAATACAGACATCTGCGTCAAAATTGCAGACATTGTGCGCGTATAAATTGGGGATTTCGCCAAATTTGGTGAAATTTTGCTCGTTTGAGTAAAATTTCTCAACATTGGACCCATAAACTTTGGGCCTTTTGCTGTATTGGTGAGATTTTGCTCAGCTAAGTCAGATTGGTTGACATTCGTGCACACTTGGACCCGGAAAATTTGGGGCTTTTGCAAAATTTTATGAAATTTTACTGAATTTGCCCGTTTTATGCTCTCGGGAACATGTATTAATGCAATTGGGGCAGATTTATTGCAGAAATTTGGGGCTTTTCACATTAGTGATGTATTTTGAGCCGATTTGTGCTTTGACAGTGGAATTACAGCAGATTCACTGCTAAGTGGGAGAAATTTGGACTTGGGATGTATCAAATGTTATGAAAAGGTAGCTTCTCTTGGTACATGTATTGCTGAATGCTCATTGTGCAGTGAAACAGTGGCACATACAGCACTCGGGTTATTGCATTTGGGCATTATGGTGATGTATTATTGAAGTGGGAGCTTTTTGAGATTCGCAAATTTGATGGCAATGGCTTTGATCTTTGGAAAGATCGTATGCAGGGTATCCTTTTTCTGAAGGATTGTGAAGATGCTTTGGCAGAACAAAAACCTGCTGCTTTGTCAGATGAAGATTGGGCTAAAATGAATAAAAAGGCCATTACTTACATCAAAATGACAGTTACTGATGATATCTTGGTTGATATCAAGGGACTCAACAATGCATATGCAGTTTGGGAGAAACTCAAGGCTACGTATGAGAATACTACTCCTGTTAATCAGGTCCATCTCATGCGAAAGTTAGTAAACTTAAAGCTTGATGAGTCTAAGCCCGCCTCAGAGCATTTGGGTGCATTTACAGGTATTTTGAGTCAGTTACAGGATGCAGGCTTGCCAGCTTTTGATCCTAAGCTAAAGGCTATCTTCTTGCTCATGACTTTGCCAGATTCATGGGAAGCATTGGCTGTGTCATTGAGCAACAACCCCAACTTGACATTTGATGGTGTACGTGGTTCTATCCTCAATGAGGAGATTAGACGCAAGTCTAGTGGGGAAAACAGTGGATCAGCCTATAATGTTAGAGGACGGACTGAAAAGAAGTCAAATGTTGCAAATAAGCATAAAAATCGCAGCAAAAGCAAAGAAAAACAGCAAGATGTCACTTGCTATCAGTATGGACGCAAAGGGCATAAAAAGCCCGATTGCAGGTACTATAAGAAGGAGCAAGAACGCAAGAAGCAGGCTAATGCAAAAGGCAAAAAGAATGAGAAGGATAGCAGCTCTACCCCTAAAGAAACAGAAAAGGCAAATATGGTATCTAGTGTTGTCATTGAGGAGATAGAAGATGATAAAGATGCTGATTTGCTGGTTGCATCTTCAGATACACATGCTATGACAGTGGAAGACATGTATATCACTAAAAGGGATGTGATAGATGCCTTGTTATCTGCTCATGATGGTTTGTCACAATCGTGGATTGTTGATAGTGGTGCCTCATTTCATGTAACTCCATCTCTGGAGTGTTTTTCTACTTATGCAGCAGGTAATCTTAGGAAAGTTTACCTAGGGAATAATCATGCATGTGACATTGAAGGAGTGGGCACCATACACCTGGCTCTTGAAAATGGCCAGGAATTGATTCTTCATGATGTTAGGTATGTACCTGGTATTAAGAAGAGCTTGCTTTCTGTTGGGTAGTTAGATAGCAGGGGCTACTACACTACCTTTGGTGGTGGAATGTGGAAAATACAGAAAGTATCTATGCTGGTCACTAGAGGTGGTAAAAAGGGAACTTTGTATTATCTTCATTGCAAGGCACTTCCTGGAAAGTTTGTTGTAGGTGTAGAAGTACAGTCACACATGGAGCTATGGCATAAGCATCTTGGACACATGAGCCAAAAGGGTTTGGATGCACTTTCTTCACTTGGAAGAGTTGATGTGAAAAACTCAAAGCTTGACTTTTGTGATGATTGTGTCTTTGGAAAACATGTAAAGAGTTCATACTCTCATGGAGCCTCTAGGAAGGCATGTATCTTGGATCTAGTCCATTCCGATGTATTTACCATGCCAATAAAAACTCATAGTGGTTTCTGTTATTTTGTGTCTTTTATTGATGACCACTCTAGAAAGCTATGGGTTTATTTGCTTAAGCAGAAAAGTGAGGCATTGGATGCCTTTAAAAGGTTTTATGCATTTGTTAGTACTCAAAAGGGCTTAAAACTGAAATGCATAAGAACAGATAATGGGGGAGAGTACGTATCTAAACAATTTAATAGTTTTTGTGATGAAAATGGGATTAAACGAGAGCTTATAGCCCCTTATAATCCGTCATCTAATGGTGTGGTTGAGCGAATGAATCACACTTTATGTGAGAAGATTCGGTGCATGCTGTCCACAGCTAATCTCCCGCAATTGTTTTGGGGGGAGGCACTTAAAACCGCGGTGCATATTTGCAACCGATCTCCACATCGTGCACTTGATAGTGGCATCCCTGAAGAGGTTTGGTCTGGCAAACCTGCTTCATATGACCACTTAAGGGTCTTTGGCTGCGAATGCTATGTACATGTGCCTGTTGATAGCAGAACTAACCTTGACATGAAATCCCTCAGAGGCATTTTCATGGGTTATGGAGATGATGGTGAAATGGGTTATAGAGTTTGGGTTCCAAGCATGAAAAAGGTGCTATGCAGCCGAGATGTGGTATTTAATGAATCAAAGCTGCTGAAAAATGTCACATCTAGTGATGTAGACAAAAAGAAAGTGAAATTTCAGCATGATCAGCCACTTAAACAGCCATTAGCC
Organism: Lygodium microphyllum; assembly: GCF_053477565.2. Taxonomy (NCBI): domain Eukaryota; kingdom Viridiplantae; phylum Streptophyta; class Polypodiopsida; order Schizaeales; family Lygodiaceae; genus Lygodium; species Lygodium microphyllum. The sequence continues at coordinate 40,254,649 of NC_141151.1, forward strand.
ACTGAAAATTCAGCTCCATCTGATGCTGGTTATGATAATCAGCGTGTCATTATTGAGCCAAATGCAAATGGGCAGCAAAGGGATGCTGAAAATCAGTTTGGGCAACAAAATCAGCATGCTGAACATCAATTACAGCAGCCTGAAAATTTATTACAGCAACCTGAAAATGCAGTTCAGCAGCCAAATAATGAGGTCATTGACATTCCTTTGGATGTAGATCCATTGCCTGATAACACAGATCATTGGGTGAGAAGGTCTACACGTGTCAGGAGACCCATACAGAGGTTTGATCCCTCTTTGGACTGCATTTTACTCACAGATGAGGGTGAGCCTCTTACATATAAAGAGGCATTGTCATGTGAGTTAAAGAAAAAGTGGGAGCAAGCTATGCAGGAAGAAATGAAGTCATTGTATTAGAATGATACTTGGGATTTGGTTTCATTGCCCAAAGATAGGAAAGCTATTCCTAACAAGTGGGTCTACAAAATCAAATGTGTGGATGGCAAACCCAAATACAAAGCCAGGCTTGTGGCTAAGGGTTATACTCAGAAAGAGGGGATTCACCTGTTGTCAAAATGACGACTCTTCGGGTATTGTTTGCTATTGTTGTATCTATGGATCTTGAACTTGATCAGATGGATGTTAGAACTGCATTCCTGCATGGTGATTTAGAAGAAGAGCTGTATATGAAACAGCCAAAGGGCTTTGTTATGCCAGGAAAGGAGCATTTGGTGTGCAAGCTTAAGAGAAGCTTGTATGGTTTAAAACAGGCTCCTAGACAGTGGTATAAGAAGTTTGATGCCTTCATGCTCTCACATGGGTTTAAAAGAAGCAATGCAGATCACTGCTTATACACAAAGAAGGCTGATGATGGAAGCCTTATTATCCTTGTGCTTTATGTGGATGATATGCTTATTGTTGGTAAGCATAAGAGCCAGGTTAATGCATTGAAAAGACAGCTGAATTTAGCCTTTTCCATGAAGGACTTGGGTGCAGCTGAACATATTTTGGGCATGCGTGTGACGAGAGATAGAGAGCAGAAGCTCTTATTTCTCTCACAAGAAAAGTACATCAACAAAGTACTTGATCGTTTCTCTATGACAGATGCTAAGTCACTTGGTGTTCCATTACCACCATACCTTAAGCTTAGCAAAGCTGATTGCCCAAAAGATGACATGGCAGCCAACTCTATGAAGGGTGTTCCTTATGCTTCAGCTTGTGGATCACTTATGTATGCTATGTTTGCCACTAGACTTGACATTGCTCATGCAGTGGGAATTGTGAGCAGGTTTATGTCGAACCCTAGCAAAGCACATTGGGAGGCAGTGAAATGCATCTTTCGATACCTTAAGGGCACACAAAGAAAATGTATTTGCTATGGAAAGGGTACATTAGATCTGCAGGGATATTGTGATGCAGACATGGCAGGTGACTTGGATACTCGCAAGTCTACTAGTGGGTATATATTTACCTTAACTGGTGGGGCAGTTTCTTGGTGCTCTAGATTGCAAAAGATAGTAGCACTTTCTACCACTGAGGCTGAATATATTTCAGCCACTGAAGCTTCAAAAGAAGCTGTTTGGCTTGGTCGCTTGGTCAAGGATTTTGGGCTGCCCACCAAAACACCTGTACTTGGATGTGATAGCCAGAGTGCTATATGTCTGGCTAGGAATGCCATGTTTCATGCACGTACTAAACATATTGATGTACGGTATCACTTTATCAGACAAGTTCTGGATGATGGTCTAGTCACACTGACTAAGATCAAAACACAAGATAACCCTGCAGATGCTCACACCACTTAGGTATTTTCGCTTTCCTTCACAGATAGTTTGTTGCAAACCATATTGTGGATTGTGAGAGGATTTTGATGCGTCTAGAAGAGGTGCATTTAACTCTTTCTAGACAAAAGTCTGTCTTTGGAGTTGAAGAGGTTTTGATTGTTGGGCATATGTGTGGGCCCTATGGGCAAAGACCATCACCAACAAAAATAGATGGGATTGATAGAATGCAAGATGTATGCATGAATGTATCAGAGGTGCGTAGATTCTTGGGAGCATGTGTATTCTATTTGATTTGGATCCCTCACTTTACACATGTAGTTGATGCTCTATATCAGCTTCTAAGAAAAGGTCAGAGATTTCATTGGAAAAGGAAGCATCAGAAAGCAATGAAGAAATTGAAGTAGCTCTTAAAATCAGCTCCTACATTGAGAAAGGCTAATTACTCACATGGAAAGCCTATCATTATTACTGTTGATATAAGCCCAATCGAGATTGGATGGGCAATTGGACAAGATGATGAGGAAGGGCAAAGATATGCAATTTGCTTTGGTGCTAAAATATTGACTGAACGACAGAGAAGGTATCCACAAGTAAAAAGAGAATTATGGGGAATTGTGACAGCCCTTAAATGTGATAAAGAGTATTTTATAGGTGCTTGTGTAGTCATTGAGACCGATTGTTTGCCGATATTGGATATGATTACTAGTTGTGCTACCTCGGACATTGCTATGCTCCGGTGGATTGCATACATCAAATCTTTGAACCCTGAATTTCAGCATATTACAGGAAGAGATAACCCAGTGGCATACGTGTTATCTCGGGTACACTATGAGAATGAAGATGGGATGATGGATGAGGAGGAAGAAGATGACTTTCTTGCGGCTGAAAATGATGTTGTAAGAGTGAATTTAGCAATGCAAGGAGTTGCTACAGCATTAACAGAAGCTTGGACAACAAAGAGAAGATACTTTAGATGTTTTGTATCTTGTGTAGAAGTGTTTCTGGAAGATAAATATGCAAGAGGATGGCGAAGAATTGGTCAATACCTCAATATATTAACAAAGAGAGACGAATGGTTAGATGAGGAGTTTAAGAAGATCAAGAGGAAAGCCTATGGGTTTTTCTTAAAATATGGATACTTATGGAAACATACTAAAAAGAAACAAGGTATGCCATTGTAAGTTTTGGGTGACAGAGCTTCACAAGTAAATGTTATATAAGAATTTCATTAAAGCTTGTGGGCTGGCCAGAGGTGTTTGGGATATTTTTGCAAAGATCAAAGAAAGATATTGGTGGGAGGGTATGTATAAGGATGTTGGTCACTTTGTGGAAATATGTACGACATGTCAAATGTATTCATCTGTGAGACATCGGGATGGATTGCAGACCACATATCCATTGTCTCTTCATTTTAAGTGGGTAGTGGATTTAGTCACAATACCTATAGGTCTTTGGCAAATGAGATATCTTGTACTTGCTTGTGAAGACTTGACTAATCAAGTAGAAGAGAGAGCTCTACGTATTGAGACAACAAATGCAATGTGTACTTTTCTCTTAGAAGAGATCTTTTGTCGGTATGGCTGTGTGGAAAAAATTACAGCAGATAGGGGTGAGCTGGATGCAGATGAAGCTCATGATTTCTTTGTACGGTTAAGGATAAAGCTTGCTTTAACTTTAGCTTATAACCCTGAAGGAAATGGCAAAAGTGAAAGAGGTCATCTACCTATTGTGAAGGCATTGGCAAAAGCATGTGGAGAGAAGGTAAAAGAGAGGCCACGATTGGTCCCTTATGCTTCGTGGGTTGACAAAACAACTCATAGTGCCATTACAGGATATATGCTTGCTTAATTGATGTATGGTCAGAAACCTATTGCCAATAAAAGAGATGACACTCACATAGAGTGTGCTACATTGGGAAGAGGAGTTGAATCGAGGAGTTGTTGGCCTTGTGCATTAGACAGTTGGAAAGAAAGTTAGAAGACATAGAGGCAGCAGTTGCAAAATTAAGGGCATCAAGGATACAGAACAAGAAACTGTTTGATAGAAGACATAGACTGAGACCAAGAACCATACAAGATAGGGATTGGGTATTGGTTTATGATAGGAGTTTAGACAACCGATATAGTGCCATGTGTAAAGTTTCCAAAAGATAGTTTGTACCCTATGTAGTAAGACAGGTGTTTGATAATGCTATTTATGCATTAAATGAGCTGGATGGGACAGCCGTAAAACTTTCGGTAGCAGGGAAAAGAATCAAACTATTCAAGAGGCGGGAATCTACTGCCTATGAGTTGCTAGAATTGGAAGAAAATAGTGGCCATGATACAGGGGCTAGCTAGGAAGATGTGGAAGATGAAGAAGCAAAGGATATGATTGTAGAGGAGGATGAGGACTCAAAATCTGGTGACAACTAGGATTTTGGCACATACCGGAGGATGTGCTGGTTCAGAGGGGGTGGATGTTGTGCCACTACGCGGATACAGTGTGAAAAACTCTAGAGTACATTATCATCCGACTTTCTTATTGATCTAGAGAGTCAATGTGATTTGAGTCATTAGTGCTAGTGCGAGTGGCATGACTGGTCCAAAAACACTAGATTTTTGGACAATTTTAGCCTATTTTTGATATTATTTATTGTAAAAATTCTAAAAAGCTAGAAAAGCTTCTAGATTAGGATGGCATGGCATGCAAAAAGCAAGCTTCTTTTTCAGCCAATTTTGGATTTTTCATAAAAAAGAAAGATGGGCAAAATCGCGCGCGTTGCGATCGTAGTTGATAGCCAGAAAACAACACTTTGAACTGGAGGAAGAAGTGAACGGGAGATTTCGGATTAGGTGTCCTAGGTGTCTTGAAGTTTACCCCTCTTTCGAAGCTAACGGAGCCATCAAAATTGGGTTCTGAGCAGCAGAGAGAAAGATGGGCAAAATCGCACGCGTCACGATCGTAGTTGACAGCCAAAAAACAACACTTTGAACTGGAAGGAGGAGCGAACGGGAGATTTTGGATTAGGTGTCCCAGGTGTCTTGCAGTTTTACCCCTCTTTCGAAGCTAACGGATCCATCAAAATTGGATTCCGAGCAGCAGAGAGGAAGCTGTTGTTTGGATGTACGTTTTTGGCCTACGAGGGAGCTCTAGGAGATCTAATGCTTGGAGATTGCTTCTGAGTAGTGTCAGACAAGGGATTCCAGGTTCTATCAATACATATTGATTCAATTCTTTGTGCTTTGACTTTATTGTGTTTACCTCTTATCTATTTTTTTTCTTCTCTTCCATCTCTTATCTCTACTTCCTTCTATCTATGATCCTCGGTGAATACAACCTTTCGACAAAAACCCCTCTGACAATGTTGGGAGGAAAATACTCCATGTTGGTCCAGTGGGTGAAGCACCATCAAGGAAGGGCAACTAGAAGTGCTAAAAGATCCAAATCTTCACTCTGATCAATCGATAGGTCTCGTAAGGATTAGTTCCAATCTACAAAATACAAGTTAGAAGCCAAAAAACACACACACACACACACACACACAAAAAAGAAAGACCATAAAACACACATACCTCAACTTCAATGTGCTAGTGAGTGCAATGTGGCGGGCTTTGAAAAGATAGGCACGCCAAAGAGGTAGGAAGGTAAGAGGAGAAATGTGCAATGGAAAGGAGAAGCTAGGCTAGAACGCATCTTGCAAGAATCAATAGATATGTAAGTGGAAGGAGTGTTAGGTCTATGGTCAGTGTTGCTGACATTTGAACTAGTAGAAAGGTCCAATGCTTCACAATTTTTGGATTGGAGGATCTCTAGGAAAAGTAGACTCAACCGCTCCTGGCTTGACACTCAATGTAGAGGGAAACTTAGAACTAGATAGGGACTTGGCAAGTCTATGCTCAAGGGAGACAAGGACTTGAGGATTGAATTCCATGGTATTGGCATGGGCAGACCAATTAGATCACTTCTTTGGTGAAGCAAGGGTAGACGGTCTTTGCCGCCATGAGTAGTGGGATTTACCTTACTAAGGTGAAGGATGAAACCTTCTTAGTTGTGGAGGTCGAGTTGAAGCGCCCTTGGCTGATATGCTCGAGTTCTTAGGTGGGAAGAGGGTCTAGTCTTCGGTGGACTGCCCTTGGCCTTTGAGCGACACTCTTTGTCAAAATGGCCAGCCTTTTGGCTAGTCTTTTTGGGAACATTTTGCAAACTTGGTTTCAATCTTGGAGGGTAGTTACTTTGCTCTGCGCCACCTAACTCAATTTTGGTATTGTTATTTTTTCTATTGTGAAGAAGAGTATAGAGGCACTGCTAGGGTTTGCATTGAGGAAACACAGAGTGTACGACCACGACAGAAGCACAACGAGACAAACACAGACACAAAAACCAAAGCTCAAAACTCAAACACAAATAGAAGAAGGGATAGAAATAACATAACTTTGAAGTGAATGAATGCTGTAAATGAATGTAAGAGTATACAATGTGCCCAAGGGGAGAGCAGTGTGTTGAAGAGTGACGTCCACTAGAGACGGATCCCAAGTGCTGTGACCACCAGTCGGAGTGACAGAGTGAGAGACACCAAACGTTGACCACTAGAGTGTGAGGAGACCGAGGCGACTGTAGAGGATGATGCCTAATGATGTGGAAGAAGCAACAATACGTAGCAGTAGAACTCCGCAATAAAATGCGGCAGTAGAACGCTGCAGTTGAACGTGATAGTAAAAGATAGCAGTAGAACGCTGCAGTCCGCCACGTGGTGGGAGATTGATGGTTGAGATTTGCACACGAGGGTGAGAAACTTGCACAGAAGAGATGAGACTGAATGGGGGCAGCTTATCTATTTATAGATGAGGATGGACCCTCCCAAATTAGGGTTTTACTGAAAACTCTCGAATTGCCCCCCGTTTTCGGGTTTTCATTAAATTAAGCTTGTTTTAGGGCTGTTTAAGTGGCTAATCAGTATGAAATGCATTTCTTAGCTCAACACCCCTTCTCAGGCCGAAAACAAGGTGAGAAGAGAAGGCCAACCCAGTTTGCCCAAGGCGTCCCACCCCAAAGCAGCCAAGGCATTGGACAAAGGGTGCACAATGGCTGCCCAATGGCCTACCAAGACTACAGAGGTGAGGGCTATTGTAACCAACCTTCCTTCTGTGGATGGGTGGTAAATCTTTGATTACAACTTAATTACAATAGCAAACAATAAATGCAAATCTGAAAATACAAATTTATCTACTGATCTTGGACAATGCACACCCGATTGGCCCCAAATTTGGCACGCCTTTTGGTATTTCTTTAGCTTTATTGAAGAAAAAGTGAATTTACAATGGGATTCTCCGGATCCCCTTCGCAATCCAAACTCCCCTTGCTGTCCAAAGTGACCAACAAGTCTTCAATTTGATTTGCCCCTTGATTCGGGCACTTGATTGGCCTTTACCCACGTCATAGATGATTGGTCTACAACAAATAAATATGCAATTTCTCAGCCTCCAAGGGTCCAAATGTTGAGATCTTTAGAGCATGGTTGTGAAATGGCTGGGAGATGAGAGAGAAAGCTGTAGAGAGAGAAAAGTCAGAGTTTCTTCGCAAAGAACTAAAGAAAATCTGTCATTTACTGATGCTGTCCTCTCAACAGCTTGTGGATGCAAAGAACTAAAGAAAATCAATCATTTACTACTGTTGCCTTGTCTCAACAACTTGTAGATGCTGTCATCTGCTGTTGATTGGTCTTCTCCAGCACCTGGTTGCCTTAGAAGGTCTTCCGATGGCTGCAAATAAAACCAGCAACATCTCCTCCCTCTCTCTTGCAGACTGAATTCACTAAAAATGCCTCTTTAGCCTCTAAAGACGTTTTTCAGTCTTGCATGGGCATTTTTGACAAGTTGCAGCCTTTCCAAATGGTTTTTCTAGCATTATCCATAAATAAATATTAATTTTCAGTCTTTAAATACTGAAAATCAATCTAATAATTATTTCAATGCCTTTCAAAATAATCTGACTGGTCAATAATCAAATTGGCTAGGCAACTTCCATTTCCGAGTGTCTTTGTGCCATCTTTGACCATCAGATTGGGTTTAGGTACCATTAAACACCACTTCTCTAGTGTCACCAACTGACACTTATGGCCAAATGAATGACCTAGGCCAACAACTGACACCAGATACCACTAAGTATCTGTGTGGTATAACTTGTAGCAACTTTTGCCTTTGACATCCTGTGATTTTCTCAGGTCTCAGGCTCGTAAATTTACTCTAATCCTTGCTACACCTCACATGTGTAACTTTTACTTAACCATGTGATTAAAAATTAATCCACATGTTAAGTGAGGTTTCAAAAATACATGTCCTCATGATAGCTATGTTATCAAGGGAGTCCAAGTAGTCACCCAAGAGAGGATAGGGCATTGGACAAAGGGTGCTCGTCGGTTGCCCAGTGGCCTACCAAGCCCTACAAAGGCGGATGGAACTACAATGAACTTGATTTTTTTATAGAAAAAAGTGAGAGATGGTTTGCGGTCGATTGAGTAGATGGTCAAGTTCAACCCATCACAAAATAGACAAGCTACCCATCCACTTGAGGATGTCAGTGATGAAAAAAATGGTGAGGAAGTAATAATGGTGTGGTATACAAATCGCCAGTGGAAACAACTTAGGATCCATCTAGTGGTGCTCTTTACAATGAGTATGCTACATGCTATGAAATGCTCATGCAATAGCAGAGACCACTTGGACAGTGTCTCTCGTGGAAAAATTGTTCACTTGCCGAAGTGCCCTAGTACAAAGATGATGAAATCATGCAATGCAAAGGATGAAGGTACAATAGGGGGGAGGGGGAGAAGGTCGATGTGGAAGACAAGTGTCGAAACCTATAGAATACCAAGAAGGGTAGGAACTCTCTCTCAACTTGGAATGGCGATGCCGAAGGAGGAAGAGGAGTCGAATGTTAGTCTTCATGTGGTGCTGAAGTGAACCATGATGAGGAGAAGCATTCTGACTAGAAACGCAAGATAGAAGTCACAGCCATGATAGCATTAAGAGAGATGCTATATGATTTGCCTCGGGAGGGGAAGCCTCCATGCTGGTAGAAGAGCAAAACTCCTAGGAAGATAAAACCATGAAGGGAACGATGCGCATCCCATGTCTCTAGCCTAGGTAGGACTATACAAACTTATATGTTAGCCCTGTGCTGAAAACAAAGTTTGCAAAAGAGTAAGATTTGCAATCACAGAGGTGAGTAGCGAGATACTCTAAAAAGAAAAACAAAATTGACATGAAAAATGAACTGAATGAACAAGTGCAATAATGCAAATGTGTATGTGTGTGTGAATGCAGCGAAAGACTTGAAAATGAAAGGCTAAGTGTGTGGCCACCATTGCATACAGGGAGGTAGGGAAGAAGGCCTAAAAGGTATAGCGGAGTTCCTAGGAAGGGATGCGTAAAGTGCAATAGGATCGGTGCTAGCAAACCGGTCATTCAATCCCTTAGGAGTAGAGTAGGATGGCCGCTGAGATTGTCTGTGTGCCACATGTCCAACAGTCATGGTGGTTGAAGGAGTAGATGGGGTTTCAACGGGAGGCGTAGCCCCACTAGACTAATGTAGTCATAGTAGTCTGTTGTGGTGTTCTAGGAGGAAGACCTTGGGCCTTGGTACGACACTCCTTTTCCACATGGCCCGATCTCTGGTAGTGAGTGCAAAATATATTTTTCTAAGGAATTTGCTGCCAAGGGGATCGAGGTTCTTTGTTTCTATTGGAGGAAGTGGTGTCACCCTTGTTTTGGCTTGCCTTTGCATCTTGCAAGTTCTTGCCATTGTTGGTTTGTCCTCTCGAAGAAAAGGCAACCAACCCAGGCCCCTCTGAATAGATATAAGTGGAGGACTTGTTGCGGACTTGATCATGCAGCCTCACGTAATGCAGAAACTGACACTCAAACTTGTAGAAGGTTGGCAATCTAAGCAGTGAGATAATGTGCTGGATAAAATGGAAGTATTTGTCAAGCAACTTGTTCAAGAAGAACGTGACCTGATTGTCATCTAACTTTGGAGAGTCAGTAGCGGCAAACTTGGCTAGTAACCTTCGATATTCAGCCAACTTGACTTTCAGATCATCCCCTTAATGGAAAATTCTTGAAGCTCAAAGTCGATGTTTATACGCTGAATACGATCTCTGATTACACAACAATTGATGAGACAACTCCAACATTTTGATGCAAGAGGGAAGTGCTGTAACTGAGAGTGAAACTCAGGAAGCAAATCTTGCATTAGCTGGGCATTGGATGTGGCACTGCGAGCTATCCATAGAAGAATGTAATCAAGGTGGGCTAGGTGAGGGTCAGGCATAGGCTCAAGACCAACAATAAGGTCCCAAAGACCTTGAGACTCAAGCACTTGTTGCATATAGTTCGACCAAGTAATGAAATTCAACCCGTTGAAATGAGTCTTATCTGTGAAGGCATTCTTGGCCGAGGCAACAGGAGTGGCAGTGCTCAGATAAGGTGGATAGGGTGGGTATTGTGATGGAAAGGAGTACACTCGCGAATGGGTCCCATAGTGCCCACCAGACATTCGAGAAGTGTGTATGGTGGATCCAAATGTGTGCATGGGATGACTAGGCATGGGCATTGTTGTTGCACGAGGACCTCATGGTGGAGGGATAGGGACATGTGGAGCAGAGGATGGAAATCCCTGTGTAGGAGTGACCCATGGAAAGTGTGACGATGCACTATAAGTAGAGGAGGGAAATCCTTGCATCTGAGAGGTCATGTGTTGTGTCTAGCTAGGGGTAGTGAGGGGGATGCCATCACAGCCGTCCCAATAGGAAAAGATGTGCCTACATGAGGAAAGGTAGAGGAAACTGTGTTAGAGGGTGGCATTCCCTGTAACGAAGTCCCATAGTGCGGAATGGCTTGTGGAAAATGGTAGGTGATAGTGTTAAGAGATGGAATGCACCCTAACGAGGCATTGTGATGTGAATATGGAATAGAGAATGAGAATGTGCTAGGAGTGGAGACAAAAAGTCTAATTCCCAGTGTGGTAGAGGCGGATGTGGAATGTAAGCTGAGGTTTTGAAATGAGTGTGATATGGCTTCAAGAGAAGAGGGTGGGATGGGAGGCAGAAAAGAAGAGTAATTGACTTGCTCAAATGAAACAGAAGATGTAGGTATACTTGATGATGAATGTTTGTTTCTTGAGTCCCATCTATTAAGATTTACATGCATTTGACCATTCGGATCTTGCACACCAAAATGCAAAATAGGAGAGGGTTTTGATTCAAATGGCTCAAAAGGGTTGTACGAACCTGACACATGGCTTGGCAAAGATGATGAAGATGGATCGCTAGTTGTTCCAAATGTTGCATTGCCTGCATGATCAGAAAGGTGGCTAGTCTCACCAACTAGTCCGGAAGGAGTAGCAAAATTGGAAGAAGGCAATGTCTTCTAGTCCATACTTGTTGGGTAGCTACTCCTCAAACTCCTCTGTGAGGTTAATGAAATATGGAATATCTGGCATGGGTGTAAACATAGAGGGTGATGGTGAGGGTGAATATGGAGTGTTGTCTTCCTCGCAAAGTCTATAATGCCTCCTTAGGGCCTCTAGTCATGGAGAAGCTTGATAAGATATCGTGAGGTCACGAGAAGATGTCTATGACATTATGATTCGGTCACGAGTCGTATTGTGTGCCTTGTGCAAAGACTAGCACTCCACAATATCTGTAGGATACTCTTTATAAGAGCACTAGCTTTGATACCATGTGAAGAAGAGTGTGGATGCACTGCTAGGGTTTGCATTGAGGAAAAACAGAGTGTTCGACCACGATAGAAGCACAATGAGACAAACACAGACACAGAAAGCAAAACTCAAACCCTAAAAGCAGACACAACTCTAATACTCTTTATAAGAGCACTAGCTTTGATACCATGTGAAGAAGAGTGTGGAGGCATTGCTAGGTTTTGCATTGAGGAAACACAAAGTGTATGACCACAATAGAAGCACAACGAGACAAACACAAACACATAAAGCAAAACTCCAACCCTAAACGCAAAACTCAAAACTCAAACACAAACAAAAGAAGGGATAGAAAGAACACAAGTGTGAAGTGAATGAATGCTGTAAATGAATGTAAGAGTATACAATAGGCCCAAGGGGAGCGCAGTGTGTTGGAGAGTGATGTCCGCCAGATACGGATCCCAAGTGCTGTGACCACCAATCGCAATGACAAAGTGAGAGAAACACCAAACCTTGACCACTAGAGTGTGAGGAGATTGAGGCGACTGCAGAGGATGACGCTTGATGATGTGGATGAAGCAGCAAAACGTAATAGTAGAATGCCGCAGTAAAACGCAGCAGTAGAATGCTGCAGTGAAATGCTATAGTAGAACGCCGTAGTAAAATGCAACAGTTGAACGTTGCAATAGAACGAGGTGCTTGTAGCAGTTGCGAAGGTTGGACCGCCACGTGGTGGGAGATTGATGGCTGAGATTTGCATACAAGGGTGAGAAACGTGCACGGAAGAGATGCGACTAAATGGAGGCAGCTTGTCTATTTATAGATAAGGATGGACCCTCCCAAATTAGGGTTTCACTGAACTCTCTCAAACCATTCCTAGTTTTAGTGTTTTCATTAAATTAAGCTTGTTTTGGGGCTATTCAAGTGGCTAATCAGCATGGAATGCATTTCTTAGCTCAACATCCACTGCCTTGCTTCACCTTTTGGAAATATAAGGCTCCCCCTAAATATTGGGATCTCTTATGAAATTGACCAAAGAGGCTAGCCTAACGTAGTCACTGACACTCAAACTCATGGAAGGTGGATAATTAGGACTGTGAGATGACTTATTGGATTATAAAATTGAAATATCTGTGTGGCAATTTATTCATGAACAAGTGACTTGGTCTTTAGTTGACTTGGGTAAGCCAGTGGTGGGAAATTCAATGAGCAATTATTGATACTCAGTCAACTTGATAGTTGAATCATCGCTCCTCTTGATTATGAACTCTTGGAGCTCATGGTCAAGGTTGATTTGTTAGGTATGATCGCGAGCCGTGTGTTGGTCAATACCCAAAGCTCAGATGCAAGGTCAAAGTGTTGGAGTCAAGAGTGAACAAGGCATTAGACCTTGCATTAACTCGGCGATGGGTATGATATTTCTACTCTTCTAAGAGGCTAGAGAGAACTACCTCATATGAGAACCAAATGGGGTCAGGCTAGGGTGCAGTGGAAGAAGATGGGATGGGTGGGATTGGAAAGTGTGGTGTAGATGGAAATGGAGTGAATGGAAATTCTTTTTTTAGGAAATTGAAAATTAGATGATGATGTTTGAAATGATATTGCACCGACTTCATTTTGACTTCGAGAAACAAAACTTGAAGGAAGCCTTGAAGAAGGAAAATTTGACTTTTTGTGATACACACCTCTTATTGTGTTAATATATAGAAATTGACAGCCCTCTTCGAGATTTATTTCATAGTCAATAAACTGAAAAGTATCTTCCTTTCAACCTATTTCAAAATCCTGCATGGGTGTAGAAGCAAAGAAGAAGGCTCTGATTTAGAAACTTGTGTATCTCGCACTGGATTGGATGTATTAGGTTGAAAGAATGAAACATACTTTGGATCTCTTTCTCCAATAGGGGGGCCATTCCTAATGGAGGCCTCGATGATCCTGCAACATCTTTAGATTTATATGAAACATCTAAAGGGGAAATATCATGTTTACCTTCAATGGCTTGCTAGGCTCAATACATGAGAATCAAGTCGTACTCAGCCCATGAAATCTCAAAGGTTCTGTAGACTCCATGATAGTGAGAAGTCTCTCCACTTGTGTTGAAATTTCATTGGGCTGACTGTGTTGCTTCACATGACCTGACTGTTGTAAACCTGCTGTAAATACTAAATCTGTTGAAATTTCATTGGGTTGACTGTGTTGCTTCACATGACCTGACTGTTGTAAACCTGCTGTAAATACTAAATCTGGGAAGACTACAGGCGCATGCATTCACTGGTAGTCTGGTGGGTTTGTTAACTGGTCTGTCACCATAAAAATCCAGTGACAAGATCATTTATGAAGGTGCCTGGCCACTCTTAAGTGATCACCTCCTATGATCACACTGTTTACAGATTAAGTGATTGTAATCCATGTACCATGGTTCTGAACCACCAACTAGAAGCGAACCACCTCCAGTGTTGTTGAGGTCTGCTCCAGGTAGATGCTTGCACCTGTGGACAAGGATCTCCCACATTCTAAGTGTACACATGATGATCCATGGCTGTACAATTGGTTCCTGGCTCTCCACAGGGACCAGGGACACTCTTGGAAGAGCCTTTAATGACTTGTATTTCTGTCAGAGATGGAAAATCTGGTTCCATGTCCCAACACGTGTCAATCAGCCTTTGCTTCGCTACTAAGCGCATACACAACAAAAAACCTTTTATTCTTTCAATCTTCCAAAAAAATGAAGAAATTTGAAATTGACCGACTTTGTATTGAATAGTTTAAACTCAGAGGTCCTTTGACTTTTGTTCTATCACCCAGATGCCTCAAACAGTGCACAACGAATTACATTTTCTTCTTTCCACCTTTTAAAAGAAAAGGAGATTTGAAATTGACTGACTTTTTATTGAATAGTTTAAAATCAGAAGTCCTTTGACTTGTACACCTTCAATGGTTGTAAGGCAGCTCTATTTTAAAATATATCTGGCTATAAACTATAGTCAAAGGTGTTTAGAATTTGAGAGATTTGTATTGACTGTTTAAAACCAAAGGTCGTTTGACTTGGTCATTTATGTGTACAGCTTCAATGGCATAAGAGGACTGTAGCTTAAAATACGTCTCGCTCATAAACTATACCAATAAGGGTTTGCTCCTTTAATATGGAATGATGGCTGTCAACCCATGCTTTTTTTTTTTCTAAACTGATTAGCTGGAGAGGAAATCCATTTTCCTATGCATCATGATGTCCCAGTCTTTCAACGTTCTTGCAAATATCTATCTCCAGCTTTTTGTGTGGCCTTGCTTTGTTTGTCTTGAATGTTGACCTGATTGTGAAGTTGTACAGGAGATAAAGCTCTTTATGATCAAGCAGCACCCATGCTAGATGTTATGGGTAAGGTGGGTTTTAAAGTTCTATTGGTGATCTGAAGTCTTCTTATTGGATTCTGTGGAGATGTGTCCTCTGACTTTCTGTTTTTGAACTTCAGTCGAGGTTTTTTTTGGGGGAAGTTGGAAATGGTGCAGCCATGAAGCTGGTTGTCAACATGATTATGGGAAGGTCAGTGAAAAAGGAAGTTGAATATTTCTGACCCACAAGTATCCTCTCCCTTTTGATTGAACTCTTGAGGAACGTAGGTCTTCATTGAAGCAGCTCAGTGTTTGCACAGGATTGATGCTTGTTAAGCTGTTAAATCTCTTACGTTTTACTTTTATAAACTTCCATGCATTCTGTCTTATCATTTGCTTTCGAATGTGAATGTGCATGGGAGTATGCAACTTGTGCGGGAGCTTGTGAGAAAGATCTTTGTTTGCATGATGAGTGTCACAATGTGTGATGCAGCTATATGTTACTGTGTTATGTAGTTTTCAGAATGTTACTGTGCTATGTAGTTTTCAGAAATCCTTGCAGTTTGTTCATTATTCAGCATGTTCTTGTGCAGGTTATTTTTGCATTTGTTATTCTGTATCTTATTATATTCTTCTATTCTGGCAGCATGATGGCTTCTTTCTCAGAGGGACTTACTTTAGGTGATAAAATTGGACTGGACCCAAGTACCATCATTGAGGTAATAGTGACTCTTTGGATCGAGCTCTTTTAGAAGCGAGTGTAGAGATAAGTAGCCATTGTCCGATGGTGAGAAAATGCATGTACGCATGCTTCTATCCTTTTTTCGATTGTTGAGTAGAGGTTATTTAATTCTGTCAGGTCATATCACAAGGGGCAATAAGCTCGCCTATGTTTGCTCTCAAGGGCCCTTCAATGGTGAAAAGCAGCTACCCCCCTGCATTCCCTCTGAAGCATCAACAGAAAGTATGCATTTTGTTTCAGCTTTTTGTAGGTGCATGGTTGATGCTACCTGATACTATGCACCTGAGGAGTGCAAAACAAAGTTGATTGACATGTACGCTTGATTGCAGGATCTGCGATTAGCATTGCAGATGGCAGAATCAGTCTCTCAACCAGTCCCTGTTGCAGCAGCAGTAAATGAATTATACAAGCAAGCAAAGTCTGCAGGCCTTGGAGATCAAGACTTCTCAGCAGTAATCGAGGCGGTGAAGGTGAATGCTAAATCATAACAATTTGGCCCTTTTCCAAAACCCAGGTCACAGTGAACGTCTAGTAAAAACAGAGGGAAGACAAAAGGAGGAGGCAAGGCAGGTCTACTCCAAATAAAGAATTGGTAAGCGTTAGTGTTAGTAGTTTGCTGGCATACTTGAGATAATGAAATTAAGATCTCAATCGTTTTATAGGGCAAAGCTTTTCTTGTGCTTCTTTGTGAGGTAGATCCCTCAAGAAGGGTGTGTTGCACACGTTTTTACAATATAGACAATATAAGATACTGTCTTGTGGGCTTTGTTCCTTACATGTATTGACGAATAATTATTTTGTGCTTGAGTTATCTTTGCCATATGAATTTGTCATTCGGAGAATGATCTAAAAGTTGGGACAGAAAGTTTCAACTTTCTCACGAGCTTAATGGCTTTTCTCAAGTTTTCCTGGGCTAGAGAGCTCAAGAGGAAGATAGAGAAGACAAGACAAAACGAAGAGATAAGAGGTGCATGCGGTGTCATGCTGCCAGTTGTAGCAACATGAAATGGGAGAATGGGACAGGAATGTGGGAGGTAGGGAACATAACATATACAGGAAGGGAATGGGAGATTTAAAAATAGGTAAAATTAGAAATCTCTCGTTTGATAACTGTACGAAGAGACCTCACAAGCACTACTTTAGAACTGAATGGTACAACGCTAAGATTGCTGCGGGATGAATAGTAAATACATAATACAAAAGTTAGAAGTATTGAATAGAAGTTATTGGCTGGTAGTGTGACATGGTTTTTCAATGCCACCCCATCACCCATCACCCATCATCGCCCGCCCCCCCCGCGTTGAGAGAGAGAGAGAGAAAAAGAGAATATCAATCATCTGTTACCCAAAAAAAAGAGATTATTTTAATCGTCTAAGCCACCTTAAAGGTGCATAGGACAAACTGACGAAACTCATGATTTCATGTACAATCTACTTGGAGGTATTGCTACTCTACTATTTCAAAGCAAGAGGTGCCTAAAAGCCACTACAAAATCTATCGCCATGGCTTTGCTTATATTTTACAAGGTAAGGTCCTCGTCTCAATCACTTAGATGGAGACAAGTTGTTGGTCGACACGATGCAAAGCTTGGATATTATTCTCCTTTGGTTCTTGGTTTAGGATAATGGTATGTTGGTCTACTTTGCTTTTTTGGGAAATGTGAAAATAAAATAGGGCAAGAATATGGTGCTCATTTACAAGTGTAGCTATGTGATGCTTTATATATATATATATGTTAAAGAAAGAAAACATAAGCGTACACCCAAAATTGAAGAAAAGCTTAAATGTTTGAAAGCTTTTAGGTTCTTCAAGTTTGTAAACTACCGAAGCTTTAAAAAGCTTAAAGGAAAGCTTTGAATGTTAGGAAGCCTTAAGCCTATATAAATGGGGGAGAGTCAAGTAGTATGGCCCATTCTTTTCATTACGAAATTCGTATCTTATTTGAGGAGAGAGAAAGGTCATACACAAGTGTGTGGAGATGTGTACGTTAGTTCCTCGGTCATTGTGTTCGCAAGCTAAAAGGTTAGATTCAAATCTTCATCATGCGTTCTTTTTAGGATTAGTTTAAACACTTTTGCCATTCTTCTTTTTAGTTTATTAAGATTGGATTTAAATCTTCGTTATTCGTTTTTTAAAGGATTAGTAAATAGTAGTCAAATAAAAATGAAAGAAAACGATCTTTAAACGTATGGCAAAAACAAAAGCTTTACGAATTTTCAAACGTACTAAAAAAAACGAAAACGTATAATTTCAACAAATCGAATATTTTGAATGGATGGAAGAATGACCCCTCTTATAATTATTTAATTACGAAGAGATTTGTGTCAACTCTTCGACAAACTATATATCATGCTTTCTCATTTCACGTTTTGTCTTTTTAGTTTATCAAGGTTAGATTCAAATCTTCGTCATTCTTTCTTTTTAGGATTAGTAAATAGTAGTAAAACGAAAATGAAAAAAAAAAGATATTTTGAACGTATGGTGAAAAGAAAAGTGGAGTGAAGTTTTGAACATATTGAGAAAAAATGAAAATATAAAACTTTAATAAATCAGATATATTGAATGGACGGGGAAATGATACCTTCTTCCATAATGATTTAATTACGAAGAGATTTGTGTCAACTCTTCGACATGCTATATAACATGTTTTTTTATTTTATTTAGCTTTTTAAAGTTTTTGAGATATTGATATTGTTTGTTGATTTTATTTATTTATTTTATTAAAAGTATTATTAAAAATATCATTTAAAAAAGTAAAATTATGAAGTATAGCATGTTTTGTCGTGAACAAGTGTGCTGTAGTTTTATGGTAAAAACATATTTTTCTCATTAATATTAATGGACACTACAAAGAAACAAAGTCACAAGGTATCTTTCTAGAAAGAACTAAGATTTCTAGAGAAAGAAAAACTAAGATTTCTAGAAAAACATCACTAAAGCCGTTTGTTGCAACTTGGTACGATAAGGAAAAATTTGAATAATCTTGGGCAACAATGTGAAAGCATCATTGGAAGACTAACAATGTGCGTATATTGTGATATAGTCATAATGCAATATCATGTCGTCAACTTGCCAAGAAACGATCCATTTACAAACAAAAGAAATACAAGTTGTAGCGGCTTTGTCAAGCAATATTCTCATCATTGCATGCCAACAATATAGAGTCAACATGGTAACTAAATATTATCATGTCTTGCGAAAAAAGAGAAATAAATGTGTGGCGTCATTCTTTCCAGACTACACAAAATGAATTCTCAATGCAAAGTTATTACAACTTTAACTATTGAGTATCATTGATACATTCATCTCGGTCTACAAAACAAGAAGAGCGATTGCATACGAAACCTTAGATTGTCGATCTATTCTCAATAACCCTCTAGTCTCTTGGAATGATTGATCGCTTTCGCAGTCATCTTTTAGAATTGACTTGACTTCATTCAATAGTGCAGATGTGTTTGCTTTTAACATGCCACATAATTCATTGATCCACAAGTATATAGCTATAGTAGAACATTCACATCCAAGAACAGGGCGTTGCATCCTCGACGGGCAATCCATCAAAAGGATTATAGTGCTCCATCATAAAAGCTCTCCATTCGACCCAATGCTCCAAGCAGATCACGAGAATGAACTATGTTATAGTTTGCTTGAAGATATAGTGGAGCCAAGTCTATGATATGTATTCCAAAGAGTTGATTAACACATGTTTGTATGTATTATATTACGGAATAATAATCGTCTCGTTGAAAAAACGATGATGTTCAGGATAGATGACTGGCTTGCAAGATCCTCATGTTACTTAGATATCACCTTGGAAAATATAGTGTTTTCATTCTTATTCCCACTTGACCATGGTGCTTATGACCAAAAGAAATGTGAACATTCAAAATCACGATCAGTGACTCGAACCACACACACACACATACACACACACACACACACACACACACACACATACATATTTTTCTTTTGACAATCTCCATGTATTTAAACAATGCAAAAACTTATCTATTAATATACTTCGCTTCGAAATACGATGTAGGTCTAAATACCATCAATAAAACTGCTACATAACAAACATGCAAAAACTGCATATAGAACTTCAAACTTCTTTACTGAGCTGCACATGTCAACCTACTTTAGTTTAAGGTGTCCTTCTCTTATTCTCAAGTAGGTTATTTTCAATGAAGCAAGAGTTCTTGTTGTTACAATGGTTTGTAGATTCATAAGAGTTACCTCATCGATCCAAGTGGCATCCTCTTCAGGATAATCCTTCCACTGGATGAGATATTCTCTAAGGGTCATATTCCTAAGGATTCTTTCTTTTACATCTAAGATTCTATCAGGTTGAAGTTCAAGTAAACCTTGGCTTTGCATTACAACTTGTTGATCATCAAGAATATGATCAGGATCAAGTACATAGGGCTTTAAGAGACTTACATAGAATACATCATGAACTTTTAGGGTTTCAAGAAGTTGCAACTTATAAGCATTAGATCAAAGAGCTTTTATGACTTTGTAAGGTACACAGTATCGTGGTCTTAGCTTCTTGAATTTTTCCAAGAATAAAGAACTCCTCTTTGGACGTACACGAATAAAAAACCTTGTCCCCTTTTTGGAAGATTCGCTCTTTTCTCCCTAGGTCAGCATAGGCTTTCCGCTGATCCTTGGCAGCTTGTATATCCTGCTTGATGGTTTTAACTTGTTCGTCCATCTCTTCAAGCATCTTCTTAGAAGCTTCAACCTTCAAGGTAGGGTCAAAGAAGTTTAGGCATTCTTGCCTATATAGAGCTTGAAATGCGGTCATCTGAATGCTTTGATAATAGGACGCATTGTAAGCAAATTCCACCAAAGGTAGATATTATATTCTCTGTCTAGGTTCTTTGCAACAATATGCCCTAAGTATGTCTTCAATGACATGATTTACACGTTTGTCCATCAGTTTGAGGGTGATGAGCTGTACTAAAACAAAGCCGTGTACCAAGAGCTTCAAATAATCCCTTCCAAAAATGCGAAGTGAATAGAGAATCACGATTGCTGATAATTCTCTTTGGCAATCCATGAAGTCTAAATATTTCTTTGACAAATAACCTGGCAATATCTGAGGCTTTGTAGCTGGTTTTGATTGGAACAAGGTGGGTAACCTTAGTCAACATGTCCACGATTACCATGATCGAGTTATATCCTCCTTGAACTGAGGGTAATCCAACTACAAAATCCATATTAATGAATTCCCATTTCATTTGGGAAATATCAAGTGGTTGTAGCTTTCATGGCAGCTTAACTCGTTTGGCTTTTATTCGTTGGCAACTTAAGCAATCGATTACATATTTAAGTATATCGCTTTTGAGTTTTTCCCAATGATATCTTTTCCTAACTGCATTGAGAGTTTTAGCATAGCCAGGATGTCCTGAAAATGGGGAATCATGAGCTTCCCATAGTATCCTCTTCTTAAGCTCTTGACTTGAAGGAATACATAATCTTGTCCTGAAGTAGACAAGTCCTTCGTCAATAGAGAAGTTAAGATACTATGTCTTAAGCTTAGAATTTTATTCTTTATTTTGAATTTCCTTCAGCATTTGCTGATATTTGGGGTTATTATTCGCCTTCTCCTTGGCTAGCTCGATGATGGGATTGCTAGGCATTGATATCATTGTAGCTAGTGTTTGAGCCCTAGGAGGTTCTTCTGAGATAAGCGCATTGAGAAATGATTTGCGACTTAAAGCATCTGCAATTACATTCTCTTTGCCATGTCTATATTTCATCTCAAAATCATACTCTTGCAAGACTTTAATCCATCGATGTTGCGTGATATTTAGATCTGATTGAGTGAAGATCCATTTAAGACTTTTATGGTTGGTTACTAGTGAATTTCTTCTCGAGTAGAGAATGTCTCCATAACTTAAGAGCGTGGAATAATTGCAAGTAACTCCAGGCCATGAGTAGCATAATTTCTCTCGCGAGTCTTCAATTTTTTGGAGGAATATGCTACTAGATGTTCTTCTTGCATGAGTACGCATCCCAAAGCAAGAGAGATCGCATCGGTCACCACTTCGAATACCTTGCTAAGATCATATAGTTTGAGGATCGGGGCTGTGACTAAACTTAGCTTGAGCCAGTCAAAGCTAGATTGTTTAACTTAGGTCCATTTAATGGCAACTTGCTTCTTGAGTAGGTCAGTGAGGGGTGCAACAATCAAGGCATAATTCTTGTTAAAGACTCGATACCATCTTGTTAAACCCAAAAAGCTATGAACTTCGCTTACAATGGTTGGAGGTAGCCAATCTTGTACATCCTTGACCTTGGTCGAATCTACTGAAAGTCCCTCTGCTGAAACTATAAACCCTAAATGCTCGATTTGCTTCTAGAAGAATGCACACTTATTCTTCTTAGCATATAGCTTGTGAGTTCGCATTGTCTCAAGAACTGTCAGCAGTTGTGTGACGTGTGACTTCCTTCATCCTTGGAATATGTTAAAATGTTATCAAAAAATACAAGGACGAAATCGTCAAGATAAGGTTTGAATATATCTTGCAATAATCTGTTGAAGGTAGTAGGGTGTTTGTTAATCCAAATGACATTACAATAAACTCGTAATGACCGCACCTTGTGCTAAAAGCGATTTTTGGGATATCTTCTTGCTTGATTCTGATCTAGTAATACCTCGATCTGAGATCAATCTTAGAGAAAATCTTCGCTCCTTGTAGTCGATCAAGTAGTTCCTTGGAATCGGATACTTATTCTTGATTGTTACTTGATTTAGCCCTCAATAATCAATGCAGAGATGGAGAGTTCCATCCTTCTTTTTCTGAAATAACATCAGAGCTTCCCAAGGTGAGTTACTAGGTCTAATGTATCCCTAATCTAAGAGTTGTTTGAGTTATTTCATTAGTTTTATGGCTTCCGGGATGGACATTCAATATGGTCGCTTTGCAATTGGTGCAGCTCTTAGTACTAGCTTGATTTCATGGTCGACTTCTCTCTGTGGTGGAAGTTTAGTTAATTCTTCAAGAAATACATAAGCATATTCCCTAAGCCACGACAGTTCAACTTTGGCTTCTTTATCCTTCCTATTTAGTCTTATTTAATTTGATTAGGTATGCAGGTAAGCCTTTTCTTAAACCTTTAGTGATTTGAGAAGCTTTCGGTAATTGAATCTTTGATTTCATTGCTTCTCCTTATGTGGGCACTTGTTATTCTACAAGATTCAAGAATGTGACTTGGCCCCTTTCACAATGAATATGAGCGTCATTGGGAATTAACCAATCCATTCTTAATAGGCGCTCATAGGTTCCTAGGTTCATCACTCTGAATTGCATGTTGGTCTGATTGCCACCCAGATTAAACTCCACCTTACTTGTCTGTTATATTGAGGAAACTTCTTTTTCATCAGCTAACTCAACTCTCAGCCTAGGTGCTTGCATTGTGTGTATGCCTAGTTTTCTAGCACACCTTGGTGATATGAATGAATGTGTGCTTTCTCAATCAATCAAAATTTTGAAGGGTTTACTATTATAGGTTGATGGTGTTTGAATCACTAAGAATTGTTGATTTGGTCCCTTCTTGTTGAGAGAGGTGTGAATTCTTGCTCTCTCCATGTCGGTTTTCAAGGTGGGACCTTCATCATTTTCTACTTCCTTGAGGGTTATGCCGGCAACTCTTCCTCTAACTGTGGCTGTATGGCTCTCGTCGTTATGGAACTTGCTTTGGTGTTCATTCTGTCCGAGTTTTGAGCATTGCCTTTGGATGTGGCTAGGTTCATTACAATAATAGCACCTGAAAGCATCCTTATTACTGCCGGTAAAGTTCTCCAGTGTTGACGTCTTAGCCTTCTTGCTATTAGCAAGTTGGAATTAACCTTGGGCTTTTTTTGCATAGCCCCTAGTTGTATTTCTGTTTTGGAATTTATTATTCCGAGGCTTATTGTTTCTTGGTTTTGACTGGAGTTCCTCTACAATCGGTCTGCTCTTATCAATGCGTCTTGGAGGTCAGATGGATGCATTGCTTAAAGCCATGTGTTCAGGGGATTATCCAATCCGTGGTAAAACTTGGATACTTGTTGCGCAATATCCATAGACGGTGCAAACTTCAAGGAAAAGGCTTCCAATGTCATTCCAAGTTGCTTTAGATCGAAGAAATCATTCATCTTTTGTGCGTGGTATGCTGGCGGAAGATACCGGCTTTGCACTATATCCTTCAATATGTCCCAACTAAGAGACGCTTCAGAGATTCCTTGGTCTTTACACCATGGTTTTCACCAAATTCAGCCTTCTCTAGTTAGCTTTAACTTGCTGATCATTGCTTGATTAGCTGGGGTAATTCCGATAGCAATGAAATAATCTTCCATGGACTCGACCCATATTTCTGCTTCAACCTCGACATTTTCCCCTTGGCCATCAAACTTAGGTGGTTTGATTTGCTTAAGCATGAACTTCTTTTCTTGGATCTCAGCAGCATTAAGGGTAGAAACAGCTTCCTGTGGTATCGTAAGATTTTCTCTAGTTAGCTCTACGAATGTTATCATACAATTTACTTGTATCTTTTCAAAAAGAGAAATCATTTCAGAAAGATAGAAATACTTTATATTAATTTTTCAAAGAAGGTTACATCATGATAGAGTTTTTCGAATTAACTTAAGGAATCCAACCATGGATTTCAGATATATCTACTGACTCGTAATTCTTAATTGCTAGAATGGTAACCGATTTCATATTCAATGGATAGACAAAATAATTTCTTTTACTGTAGGGGAAAAATACATGGTTTATTTTGGGATGACTAGTTATTTGGAGAGAAGATTTCCCTGATATAATCTAAGTATGGCATTTGGATACATCCATTGGGTAATAATCGGTCTTTGAAGAATGCATATCTAAAAATGAGTACTTTAAAGAAAGATCAGGAAGTCCATCTTTGGCGTAGTTGCGGCGTTTAGAGTGACCAACAACTATAATTCGGTCCACTGGATGACCTTTGTCACTTCCTCATAAATATATCGATTTAGTTTAACCTGCCGACCTCTAGTGAATAAAGTTGAATTCACTCTGGCTTCATGGAATAAATAAACCTTCACGACTTTAAGGTTTTCCATCCATCTTATCCTCGTCAAATTGGTCTGAAGGAATGCAAGACGGTTTGCGTTGATATAACAATATCCACCACTTATCATCCAACGTCTTTCCCGATATAGTGGAGAAGGATCGGTAGAATGCATTGTCGATGTAAACATTGGTAGGAAGACTAGGAATTGCTCCCAATCTTCGTCTCTCTGGGTAAGATTAAAAAAAACACATATCAACAAGAGAAAGGAGAAAACATCTCACATCTCAAGCTACAATTATCAAGTTTTTGATTTCTTTTGGCTCTGATACTTGTTGTAGCGTACCATCCTTGATTATATGACGGATAATGTTTTAGTAGTTACCTAGAGTTTACCTTCCACCCGTTACCATCCATACTCTAACCAAAATGATTGGATTTTGTTCATCTAGTTAACCCTAGGTCTATCCCGCAAGAGAAGCGTCATGTCGTTACCCACGGAGGACGAACCTGAAGGTTCCTAATTGACCTAACAGTCACCTATCAACAACTAGCTCACATCCAGAGGTGTCCTTGGAGAGGCTTCTTGTCCGAAAGGAGCGACTGCCATTACCCTTGGTTCATGGAGTACAACACTTTTTTTCAGTAGCAAACTAAGAATTTATGAAATCCCTCGTAGTGCTCTAGTATAGTCGCCGTACCTTTTCCCTAAGATAATTTACAGTTCGGGTTTTGAGACGAAACCCTAGGTAAGTCAGCGAACCGGCTCTTTCTAGATTTTTTTCCTAGTGTTTGTTTTTGGGGAAACCTCTCGGCTAATCGAGACCACCCTGACATAGGACTGGATTCGTCGAGAATCTATCCACCCGCTTCCCTCTATGGTAGTTCTTAGTTATTTAATTACCTACCACATTATATGAAATATATAAAAACTGCATTAATAAAATCTTTTTATGCACAGTTGTTCGTTTGCGTAATTTACTCACAAACATATAATCAGAATAAAACAAATTCATTGATTATATTCCTTAATGTGTGTTCTCTCGCCCATACATGAGAAAAATTAGAATTTCACGTGCTGCCTCATCTGGCGCATTTGCACATTGTCAAGATCAAATCCACCTATAGCTAGCGCTTTTAAGTGTCCCAAGTAGAACTCGGGCCATACAAGGGACAAAGTAGTTTCTATGTCGTAAAGGATTTACTAGCCAGTGGCCCCCTGGCACCCTATCCACCTTCTACTTAATACAATCCCTACTGGGAGACCTCTCACCATCACAGCCGGTCCATGCTTCCGTAGTGGTAGAAACATCCCCTCTTGGTATGGGAATTCAGCATCTATCCTTGGGGGAGGTATAGGGCTCCTTATTTTTTATCTATTCCAATACTTAATTCAATCAGGATCTAATCTAGAAAATCACAATCAAGATTGATGTCTTCAAGCAGTTATGACTTCAATCAATCATGCAACTTTCAAGTGATGATTAATCTAGTAGCAACCATTACTTGAATTTCACATAATGAACTCTTCTCCTTGGAATTTAACTAAGGGTATCTAGATTTTGGGGTCTCTAACTTTCCAGTTTAAGGTTTATTCTTGTAACCAAGTTTCTTGGCCTTAAGTTAGTTTCTTTAACTTGAGTTATTTTCGATTTTTAAAATCTTCTATCAAAGCTTCTAGATTAAAATTATATCCTTGGCTAGTTTCTTCAGGATTTCACTCTTAGTAAATTCGCCTTGAATTCAGTAGTAATCTTTTCTATGGGGTTAACATTAAAATTTCTCATGATTTCTCTTAAGTTCTAGGTTTTCATAGTTCTCATAACAGTTTCTAACCTATAAGATGTTCTAATAATTTATTAAGTGAATGCTCTAAGATTGTGACATTTCTTAAGAAACTTATCTTATTTCTATTGGATTTGGATAGAATTTTTAGAAAAACGTATGGTATCAAAATTAGTAAAGGGTTGTTATCCGCGTCCGTGACTCTATTAGTGACTCTTGTGGTCACAACTCCAACTGTTGCTTCCACGTTAGTAGGGTTTTTTGCGATTTTTCACTTTTGAATTCTTTTTTTTCGGGGTCATGACGGAAATATGATTCGTAGAAGAAGAAGAACATGGCAGTAATATCGGCTAGCAAATGTGTAAGACTCATGATGATGATGATGGTTATTGCAAGATTCGATGATATAGACCTTGCAGATGGTTCTTCTTGCTTCGTGGAGAGCAATACTTCTCTCTCTCTCTCTCTCTCCTCTTGGCAAGCAAGGGTAAGAACAAGAGTAGCACTTTCTCTAGTATAGAGCAAGAGCGAGAGAATAAGTATGATCTCTCTCTCTCTGGTCGGTGGAATAGGGACGAGAGTAGAGGTATGACTTCTAACCGGATTGATAGAATAGGATAAAGTTCTTTAGTGTCTTCTCTTCTCGGATTAGAGTAGAAGAGGATGAGAGACCTTTAGTGTATCCGCTTCCTTGGGTTGAATGGAATGATGTCTCTTCGTCTCGCGGAATAGAGTCTCCTTCTTTTCGATCGGTGTCTCGTCCTCGTCAAGATTGCTCTTGTCTATCTGCCTGGTCATCCCCAAGCCCTCAATTTATAGTTTTGCAAGGCGGAGGGTTAAAATAGAGGACGCTCGTTTTTTTAGCGTTTTTCGATGACATCATTGATAACAAAGAGAAAACGCTTTTTTTTAGCGCTTTTGATAACATCATTGATGATGTCAGAGAGGGAGCTCCATTTTTGTAGCGCGAAGATTAAAATTTATAAATATATAGGTGAGTATCGTGTTGTTGGATAGCCGACACTCCAAGGCGTACGACTAATGTGGCGACCAAGGCATAGACCTTGGCATACTTGGCAATGAGCTACAAAGGCTTCGTTGGTGCCGTTGGTTGCGCATGAGAAGCTCCCACTAGCAGTGTCGTCACCCAAGTGCACTTAACTGCCAAGTGACTACCGCTAGGCTAGTTCTTTTTGTTGTTCTATATTACAAACATAGTTTTAATAAGCTAGTCTTGGGAGGGTCTTCCAAGTCTTTCTTCCATGAACTGGCATATAATATCTCATTAATAATAATAATTATCTTTGTAATGAGAGTCAGTTTCGTAATTAGAGCTAGTTTTTTTTAAATGTGCAACATAAATCAATTTTCTTTGGAATGTATGCGCACATTAAAATAAACTAAGCAATGGGGACATTACAAGTAGATTGAGGCTAACCTAAATTGACATATATGCTTGATGTGCTTATTTATTGGAGAGGCCTCCTCACACGTATATCTAAAACTTCTACCTTTGCACTACAATAATGTGACTCAAACTCTTAGAGTTGTACTCTTAAGGCTTACAATTTGCATGATTGTGTGACACAAGCTATACCATGTGTAGTGAGAAAACCTTGCATTATGCCATCTTCAATGAGAGAGCGTATATAGATATATATATGAGAGAGAGAGAGAGAGATATATATATATATATATATATATATATATATATATATATATATATATATATATATATATATATATATTCATTATTGGGTTTTTTTGTGAAATACCATGGCATAGTTGTGTTTATAGCGAATAAGATTGTTGTTTTACCGTTTTATCTTTTCTATCTAATTTGAATAGACATAATGCTGAGGTCATCCATCCAATTCATCACCTTAGATGAAACTAATTGGAGGAGTTAATGGCTTCCACTTCAACTTCGGTGTTATGGACCTTGATACTATTTTCCTTTCATATATCCATGTTCCATAAAGGTAACATATATTTGGGTTAATGTAGAGTGTATGGTAAGCTCCATGTCCTTAGCTTATTGTGCAAGTTCATTCAACCTCTTTACTATTTATTCAAGCATTATAATTGCATCCTTTAAAGTTCGTAAGACTACTAAAATCAATATGAAGAGAGCTCAAGACACAATGAAGGTGTATGTTGATGATGAAAAATTCATCGTGTAATGTATGTGCTACATGCCACTAAACTTTCAATGTACTAGCTCAAGTTTTGACTTTAGAGAACTAAACTTTCCATGTTCCAACTTTACATCAGCGAGCTTTGTGTATAAGGTTGTGTTCCCGTACATCAATAAGTTTGCTCTTACTTTTGATAAATGCATTATCATTGTAATTGACATTGTGAAAGATTATGGTAGCATAATTTATCTTACACGATAATATTATCATGAAGAAAACTTTATATTTATTCATCTCTTAAAGAACTATATTTCAATCTTAAAGAGTATTGGAGTGTGTCATGGGGTTAAGGCTTAAACACATGATCACATGCATCACACAATACTCGTATCAACTAAGTTGTTGCTCAGGCAATTGTTTGGACTTCTTTGTAAGGAAAGTTGCATAAAATAAAATGTTATGATTCAACAAAGAATGAGGCGTGCATGCACACGTGCACACACACGCACGCACACACATAGTCTCTCTCTCTCTCTCTCTCTCTCTCTCTCTCTCTCTCTCTCTCTCTCTCTCTCTCTCGTGATACATTTTAAATCAACATTGATTCACACCTTTCAACAAGGCAAATACATTATATATTATTTTCATTTGGTATGCTGATGCTTTATCTTGCATTTTCATTATATTTTAATTTTTTTGCATGCATGGTTTGCATAGTGATTTCTTGCCATTTTGATATATACAATTAAACACAGGTTGCAATGATATCAAAGTTGTGAAAAGGGACATTCGTGGTGGAGTCATTCATAGACACCTTGTATGGTTTGTTGCATTCCTTGATTAGAGTGCACATTGTGGAAATTGATTGTTGTTAATTAATCTTAATTTTTGGCCCATGTGGCCAAACCTCTTTATACAACTCATTGCATGAAGTTTGGTAGGCAAACTCCTGAGGAGCCTTTGTAAGGAGGATGGAGAGGATGAGGTGATTTGATTGTAGTGCCAATCTAGGCTTAGAGAGCCTTATGTGCATAGAAGTAGAGAGAACAAAAGAGAAGAGAGGAAGAAGAGGTAGCAAAAGAGTACAATGGATAGCTTGTTGAGGCAATCACTAAAGAGTCTACTATAGGAAGCACTTCCATTGATAGGAAGGAGGATCATAGCTTGTGTCCTAAAGAAAGTCTGTAGCTTGTGGTAGACGTCTTGGTAGGACATATGAGTAGGAATGTGGACAGGAGAGTGGAAGGGGCATCCAAAGAAGTCACCCTAGATGCAAATAAGATTAGTAAAAACGTCGTGCATCTTAGTGCAAAGGCAATGTTGGTATTTTTAATTGAAAAGTCACTTAAATTAATGAAAATTGCAACCCAATTTAACATAATACTTGAGGGAGATGGGGCAGTAGGACAAGTATAGTTTGGAGGATGCGGGTTCTTGAAGTGTTGGTTGAGTTACTTTGGGGCTTACACTTGGTATGTATTGTGTCATGGCAACTAGTGGAGCTCAATAGGGATTGCAGGAAAAAGGAGTGTCCCATATGGTTCAAGATACTTGATTTACTAGCTTATCTTTGGAATCTATTTCTTGATTTTGCTAAAGGGCTTGGTAACCCTATTTTATCTACCTCCATTGGCATGCCCATTCAAAAACATGTTTTACATACTATGGGAGACGAACAAAGAAAAGCCAAAGGCATTGGTCATTTTGATGGGCGATACATGGACAAGATTAGCTTTAATCTTTCATTGATTAAATTTATTGTATATGTCATAATTGTGGGCTTGGGGGCATTACTTCAGGGAAAGCGTTGCAATGTTATAGAGGATCAAGAGAAAGCTAGAGACCAAGGTAAGGCATCTTGGTCGAAGATCATCAAGAGTAGTAAGAAGGTTGATGAAAAATCAAAAGAGTTGGAAGATGGCAAGCACATTGATGATGAAGGATGGCTATAAAGTAGAAAAATTTCAATATCTCAATAAACCAAGCTTTGCATAAAAAGATTGAAAGCACTCTAATGCAAAATATCCTAGGCACATCTAGTGAAGTGTATCTAGAGTGTTAGGTGAGCAAGCAAAGCTCAATACATCAAAGATATAATATCCATATATGAGAAAAGTTTTTTTTAAAAAAAACTATGTAGTATAAACAAAGAAAAGTAATAATATAGAATAGTAAGCTCTCTAAAAAGAGCTTTATGGCAAAATATTTGTATCAATAGCCCCATCACCTACCTAAGTAGCCCATGACTAAATCAAATTTGAATTTTCTCTCTCTTCTCCCACTTGTGATCATATTTAGTATCAAAACACTGAGACAATTGATTCTAAGTTAGCGTATTGTCCATATCCAAAATAGGGAGCTTGAATTGGCCCAAAAGCATAAACACCAATAATGTGTCCTACCCATAATAGTGAATGTTTGTGTACAATAGTGAACTCATGTTTGGAGTATTTTAACTATAGCTAATTGATCCAAATCAATTCATAAACTATTGACATGGATTGCATTATTGCAGAAGCCTAAAAGAAAGGGCTTGAGGCCTTTATATAGGTATGGGGTAGGCCCCATAGTTGTATACAATTGAGAGAATCGAGCATATGCTATCCTAATTACTTCATACATTAATTTCCCACTCTAATTTAACCCATACCTTGCATGTACATCCCCAAAATTCTAGCAATCTGTCCAAGCACCACCTATTTTGTTCTACTGCCAAAGGGTCAAGCTACCCTCTTTTGGGCTATTAAATCCCCTATTTTACCTATATTCCCAACAAGCACTAAGGTTGGAAGTTACCCCTTTTCTTAGCCTAATCAAATCAACCCATCTTGTGCATTGCATTTGATATTTATATTTTCCAAGGATGAGATTAAGAAAGATGTACAAGGAAGATACCTATCTCCTACATACAAATCCATTAAGATGAACACAATAGAACATATCCCCCAGGGAAATATGCATGAGTGATGGATGTTGATGATCAAGTACCAAGATTTTGCCAAGGCCTGAATCCTCCAATAAATTCTTAGCAATTAGTAATGCAATTGAATGATCATCAAGTTATTCTTATATGAGGGAAGCCACTAGCTGAGCTCCTTGGCAAAAAGTCCAATGGCGAATGTTATTGGGTTTAGATGATTAGAACAATTAACGAAATGGCCAAAACAAAAAGTCTAATCAAATAAACAATCTAGCTAGAGGAGAAAAGGACAAGCCAAAAACCCCTTGTAAAAAAATGCCGATCAAGTCAATAAATTAGCTAGACGAAGAAAGGGCATGCCAACCTTGCCAATACTCCAACACAAACCAATAGGAACAGTGATGGGTGGAGATGCTTCAATTGTAATGAGAAAAGTTAGTTCAAGGTCTAATGCTCTAAATTGAATAACGATAAGGGAAAGAGACCATTTGATCATAGAAATGTAGCCACAAATAAAGCTATTGATGGCCAAGGTGACATGCAACAGTAGCTCAAGCTTTCCTTGAGAAAAAGGAAGAAGATATGGATTTGTACATTGAAGGAAAATTAAGGAGAGGAACTTCTTGAAAAGATACCTACCCAGTATCAAGTCCTTCATATTCTTAGTGAGGCATTAGCTTATCAAATGATCATGTCTATGAAATTCCATATGTATACCCTTACATTTTTAAACAACTCACTAACCCACTCTTGAATATTTTATTATTTTATCTTGAAAAGGATAATATACTCATCTTATTTTGATTAAACTAAAAATAAATAAAAGTACAATCTCTTATAATAAGCTATTCATGTCAGTCTTAATGCACCTTTGGACACTCACCTTATTTCCGTGATGAAAACTAATTCAAAAAGTATTCTTGTATAGGCAAGAACCCCAAGAAGACACAATATAACCGAGTTTGAAAAGAAAAATCATCTTAACACCAAGAGAAGTTATCATGGTACCCCAAAGGACCAAGGGAAGTGATGCCATAAATGCAAAGAAGTGCCCCGTCAAGAAGAAATGCCCTAATTGTTGTTGTTTCTAGTGCAAAGAGCCAGGGCACCTCAAAACCAATTGTGTAGCACTTGTTCAAGGGAACACAAAATAAGCAAGGAAGTATTGTTGTTGAGAATAAGGCACCCAAGGCAACCAAAAACCTAGCCACCAATGAGAAGTTAGAAATAAGTCCCACCTTAAAAATTATAGCAGAACTCTATATACCTTAGGGATTCCTTTAATAACTAAGTAATAAGCCTTATACATCTAATGAGCCCTACACATGTAATACGCCATTGAACTAGAGAATATTACAATAAAAATTTGACTTTGGACCACTCACATTATCCTGAGATTTGGATGCTTGATACAATCAAAATGCATAATGGAAACATGGCAAGTCCTAACCCATCTCGTCCTTTGTAATGATCCCCTGAATTTATTTTTTTGCTCGCACAACCGTGTTTCGATAGTTTGACTTTTTCCATTACTCAAGAATTCATAGCATTTCTAAGTTTTCTAATAAAAACATTCATAGTAGGAATAAAATATTCATGCTTACAAGTCTTTTAGAGTAGCCCACTAGTTTGAACCTTATGAAAGAGAAAATAACAATTCTAAACCTTAATATATGAGAGACAAGAGTCAATGAAAAGAAAATATATAATAAAAAATAGAAAACTCAATAAGTTAGAGAGCTAAGCTCTGTAAAAAGAGCTTTATGGCTAAAACATTTGTGCCTGCAACCCCTCATAACCTTTCCTAGGAGCCATGACTACATCAAACCTGAATCTTCTCTCTATTCTCCTCCTTGTGATCATGTTTGGCATCAAAGACACTCAAACAACTCATTCTAAAGTAGGCCTACTATTGTCCATAGCCAAATGAGATATTTTGAACTAATCTAGAAGCATATAGAGTGATAAAGAGTGTTGTCCATAATAGTGAACAATAGTATACAACAATGAAGTCTTATTTGTATCATTTTAAACCACTCATAACTATAGCTAAGTGATCCAAATCAGTCTATAAGCTAAATATATGGGTTGAAGTATTGTCTGAAAGAGAGGGATGGAGGCCTTTATATAAGCACGGGCAACCTCCATAGCTCTACACAATTGAGAGAATCAATCAAGCTTATGTTGTCCATATCACTCCATACATAGATAGTTTCCTCTAATTCAGACCATACCTTGGCAATATGGCCCCAAAACTCTTAAAAATCTACCCAAATCGCTAGCTATTTTGTCCAATTGCTGGAAGGGTCAAGTTGATCTCTTTTGGGTTGTTAAACCCCCTAATTTAACTCTATTTCTAGCAACCAATAAGATTGGAAATT